>NC_058030.1:14533862-14889540 GCF_019176455.1 Solea senegalensis
ACCTAAAGCAAAGATCCAAGAGCACAAAGAGGTGGCCAAAGCAGAAACATTTAAGAAACTGTACCCGGACTCTCCACTGTTCAGTGGACAGTGGGGACACAATCTGTCTGAGGCTGACCAAAAAGAGGCGCTGGCTCTGTTTAAAATGTATGGATACAACGCTTTTCTCAGCGATCGACTTCCTCTAGATAGACCTCTTCCAGAAACCAGGGAACCAGGGTATAACTCATGATTGTTACATTCTTATCAGTGTTTAGTGATTATATCATTTAACTGTCTGTCTCTCAACAGATGTTTGAAAAGGACTTATCCAAAAGACCTGCCAAGTCTCGCAGTGGTGTTAATCTATCTGGATGAAGCTCTGTCTGTCATCAAAAGGGCCCTTTGCAGCATCATCAACCGCACTCCTAAAAACATACTAAAGGAGATAATAATGGTGGATGACAACAGCTCCAAAGGTTGGCTTTAAACCCATTTGGGAAAACCATAACTCAGTTTATATTCAGAAGCACTGGAAGACAGGATGGGCTTGACAAAATCTGTGTAATTGTGCACATGTCACTGGTTCCTCTGGTTTTTATTCCTGCACGAGTGATCAGGGATGCTGAGTTGCATTCAGTGTAAATGCACCTTTGGAATGAACTGATTGGATTTTCATAAACAACAGTCAAGATCACTGAAACCTCAAATTAAAGTGTTTGCCTTGTGACAGAAATATCTCCAAACACCTCCAGGGAATACTTTCAAATTTGGTACAAAAAAACAGTTGGACTAAGGAATAAAATCAATTGAAATTAAACGCAGTGTCAGAGAAATTATTTTTGAAGAATGCCTTCAAATTTCTTCCTACATTGGATTTAACTGGTTTCCTTTTTCATTCAGAAAATCTGAAGGGCGACCTGGACATGTATGTGAAGTCCCTTGAGCAAGAGAACCCAACTCTTAATATCACGAGACTGCGGCACAACAAGCAGCGAGGGCTTTCATACGCCAGAGTCTCGGGGTTGAGAGCTGCGACTGCTGATGTGGTGGCCATTCTCGATGCACACATTGAAGTCCATGAGATGTGGTAAGAATATGGCTAACATACAGCAATTTCTGTTCACGCTCATCACCACTGACAAATACCATTTTGAATACAAACTTCATAACTGTGAGGAACAGTCTGAGGAAGATCCTGTAGTGCTTGAAATGTCACTGGCAGCAATAATAATACAATTTAAAGTAATACAGGGCATTACTTTTGTACATGTTACTTTGTGCTATTAATCACAATTGACAGATTGGGGCATTGGAAGATAAAACCTTCCATTGTTATGGATACTAAGTTATTTTCAATTCACTTTTTACCTTTATTACTATGACTGCAGTCTAGCATTAACGGTAAGTGGAAAAGAAAAATAAAAGTATGCAAAATTAATCTAATGTAAATGTACAAGTCTTTCAAATAATGCAAAAAGTCAGCAACCGCTTGTATGACTAACATTTGGCTGTGTACCTGGTGTATAATGACCTATATAGTTATATATTGTCATCATGATATTTGTGTTACTATAGTTTATTGTTCAAAATAAATTATCCTATATATACTGATATACTGTAAGCCCTCAAAAACACCTGGGGGTCCATAGACTCCTCTGAAATATATAAAAGAACATTCAGAGGCTTTGCTTCTATCCCAGCTAAAACAAAAACCTCATATGAGAATGATTAAAAATTAGAGGCATGTATGTATTTTTACTACAGGTTATAGGATACTTTATTGCCAACAGTAGTTACAGTAAGAAATTCAAGGAACAGAACATTAACCCTAGAGCAGATTGAGCCATATATATACCTAATAATGTCTTGACTCTTTAGTCACACTTTACACTTTATTCTACAGAATAGGAAGTGTGAACAGTTTGAAGTTCTCAATGAGCTTTAGCTGAGGTGAGTTCTGTTATGATTATCTTTTCATCACAAGCCTAAAATGTATCATAAACTCCAGAGACCACCCTATGCTCTGACACGTTCAGCTGTGTGAGGTGTCAGTAGATTATTATATGGATTAAATACTATGATGGATTTTTGTTACAGGTACAAATGTTGCCCTGTATTACTTTAAATGGGAGATTTAAGTTTGTGAATTTTCAGCTGCCCAGTTTGACCTTTTGTATGATCTTGCCAGTGGCCACTGAGCTGCTCAGACAGTCACATTTTCTCAATAATAACAAAACCTCATCTTTATGGAGCTTTAATGACGGGAGTCTTGTCTCACCCCTTCCCCATATATAGGGCTGAACCCCTGCTGACACGAATCAAAGCTGACCGAACAGTGGTGGTGTCGCCAGTGTTTGAGAAAGTCAACTATGATGAGCTAAGGGTTATTAAGTACATTCCATCAGCACACGCCTTTGACTGGGCTTTGTGGTGCATGTATGAGAGGTTCACACCTGAATATTACAAGCTCAAAGACAGCTCACTACCTGGGAAGTAAGTTCAAAATTGATCTTTTTTTGTTAAGTACCATGTCATGGTGTTATTTCATTTAGGATAACATTATGTTTTTATTCTGCATTTAAATGATCCAGTTTTTACCTTTCTCCATAGAAGTCCATCTGTCATGGGGATCCTAGCTGCTGACAGGGTGTTTCTTGAGGAAATTGGTGCCCTGGATGAAGGCATGAAGGTGTATGGTGGAGAAAATGTTGAGCTGGGAATACGTGTGAGTAAATCTCCATACTCTCTGACAAAACAAAATGTGGGACAGTACTTTTCCTATAAGAAAAAGACTAGATTTTTGAATTGCATTTTATTGAAGAATATGAAGTTAAAAACTTACTTTTTCATGAAGGTGTGGACATGCGGAGGCAGTGTTGAAGTAGTTCCATGCTCCAAGATCGCCCACATTGAGAGGAGGCACAAGCCTTACCAGTTAAACCTAAGTTCTGTCATGAGGAGAAACGCCCTGAGGGTAGCAGAAATATGGATGGATGAATACAAACACAACATCAACCTGGCTTGGAACGTGCCATTAGAGGTACAGCAAAATGTAGTCAGTAAGAACAAAAATAATGACTTTTTGCATACTGCACTAAAGAAATGTGCTGAATGTCTTTCAGAATTTAAAGCTGCAGTGCCTAACTTTGGGAGTTGTATTTTGATATTATTCTGCATCTGTTTAGTCTGTGTGAACAGAAATGCTTTTCAAGCAATAGAATTTACCTCTGAAACTTTTTATGGACACTACTTTGTGTTTTCAGTCATATTTCAAAACGTTTACAGCCATCTCACTTTACTAACACAATGTTGCTATTGCCTCCGTCTGTCTTGACATTCAATGAATCACTTACTGTGTGCAGTGCAGACATGTTGCTGGGTGACACAAGATCTAAACCACCACGAGTTTACATGCATGTTAATTACATGCAACTAAAATTGAGCTAGTCTTAGTTGGACTAACATACCTGGATAATGTGATTCATGGTCTGATTACTCCTGCATGTATACACTTAGTCAGACTGGAGTTGGATTTGGCAACCGCATCAGAGCAAAGAAATGAAGAAAATATTCACATATAAGAAGCTTAAACGATCGGAAATCTTGTTTTAATCATGAAAAAAGCTTCAAACCAATTAATCGATTATCAAAATAGTTGTTGATTAATTTAGTAATCGATAATCGATTGATTGTTTCAGCTCTAGTTGCCAGAAAAGAGCAAACAACATGATGGTGTTGGCAAAGTGTATGTAAGTGATGTACAGCAGGTAAAAAACATCCAACAGGAAACTGATTCAATGCGCACTGGCTTATAGAGAGACACTAGAGATCTACTGAGGCAGAGGCAGACGTACATAGCCAATAAATTGATTTTCTCCTCAATTTGTTCAATAGCCTTAGTCAGACTATGGACTTGGCTTGATTACACTGTGCATGTAAACGTACATGAGAAACAGTTTTGTGGAGCTGAGAGGCTTAACTGCGTGTGGATAAAGGAGATATAAGAGATGTAATTAAGTGTGTGCTAAGCAGGTGAAAAGAGAAAACATAAAATTAAATAAATAAATAAATAATTCTAACTCCTCTAAAACCCTTTTATTGCTATTTCAGACAACGACTTCTGGAGTGCTAAATGTACAATATTTCTAACTAAAAAAGTTGTTGTTGTTTTTTTAACACTTTAATATAAGAATATTGCGATAAAATGTGTAAAACAAAACAGTTTCTTAATAATTGTGCATGTAAACAAACTGTAATAACTTCAAGTTATATTTTTCCTTTCCAAAAGGGTTAACTGTGCAAATAAATCATACATAGGATGATGCTAATGAAGTGATAATAATGAAGTAACGCTACTACCATAACATTGGCATAGCAAAGTACTCAAAGTAATAACTAAGATTAAAAACAACTCAAACACACGTAATGTAAAATAAAACATATACAGACCTTGTACCCTCGTTATCCAGATGCTAAAGCAAACCACGAAAACCGGTTGAGACTGCGTTTGCACCCTACGACAGTTCGCTCGTTTTTTCGTACTTCCGGCATTTTTACCCTTTCAAAATAAAAACATCGCTTTTGAGCAGAAGACCTACCACAATAAAAGTGAGAACATATGCAGTTCTAATAATACAGACAAATCACGCCATGTTCTTTGCCTCTATAGAATCATGGAATTGACATTGGGGATGTGTCCGAGAGGAAAAAACTCAGAGAAAGGTTGAAGTGTAAACCTTTCAAATGGTACCTGGAAAACGTGTATCCCATGTTGGATCCCTGGGACAACATACTTGGCTATGGAGGAGTAAGTTTACTTTTATTAATAGAACAATAGACAGGAGTGTGAATCCATTATATACAGTTGCACTGGAAACACTGATTAAATCTCCCTCTGACAGATGAAGAACCTTGATGCTGGCATGTGCATAGACCAAGGCCCAGTGCCAGGTCACACACCAATTGCCTACAACTGCTACTACTATAGTCCACAAGTATGTGACACAGCTAAGGCGTGTTCATAATCTGCCTTTGCATCATTGTTGTTGTTTTTTGGGTTTTTTTTAACTGCTCATTCTTGTTTCTGACCATTTTGTCCTCAGGTCACATATTACCGCGGGACTGGTGAGCTCTACATTGGTGGCATCAAAGCCCACAAGTACAATGACAACAGGTGTTTAACTGATCCTGGCAAAAATGAAACAAATCCTGGTCTTTACAACTGCAAAGAGGCCGTGCAGAAAGGAATGGGAATATACTGGGACTTTTCTCAGGTAAAGATATGTTATTAAAACGAGCATACAGTTGAGGAAAATGTTGTAAAGGAGTTTTAGAAATTGTCAACAGTCTCTCATGTCTCAACCCCTGAAGTCAATGAATTTAGGATGATTTATAGATTATGATGGTCACTGTTGTCATTATGTGCTTGTTAACTTTTAAGTAGTAATGTGTTTAGTAGTCACACATATTCTTTTTCAGGGCAAAGAACTGAGGAGTAGAAGGACAGAAAGATGTCTGGAGATTAAAGGTGGCAAGCTTCTGATACAGGAATGCTCCAGCCAAAGATGGACAATCCAACACATAATCAAAGCTTTTTGAATAATAAAAAAAAAAGTGCTTCTCTGCTCTTAGGTGATGGGCAAAAACTGAAAGTCTGAAATGAAATGAATTATGGCAATTTAAATTGCCTCTTGTTTTGTATGGGAAAAGTAAGTAGAAATATATTTTCTGGCTTTGTCTCTCCACAGGAGAATGTGTTACTAACCACCTTGTTAATTTTATAAATGATTAAAAATGTAGGTTTCAAATTGTGACAAATTCAGCTGATCCTATAACCTGTAGTAATAATACATACATGCCTAATTTTTCATCATTCTCATATGAGGGGGTTTTAGCTGGGACAGAAGCAAAGCTTCTGAATATTCTTTCATATACGGTATTTCAGACTGTACATCACTATGTAACAAACTAATTTCCATGTACCACTTGCTTCTGTAGATACATCAGTCATTGTTTTTGAGGGGTTACAGTGTGTCCCTGTACTGTATTTGCTTTCCATATTTGCTTGTGAAGTCTAATTAAACAAATAAATAAATAAATAAAACAAAAGTATACAAATGCTGGAACAGCAATATAAAATGTAATCAATTATATACATTTACTGGCTAAAAGAGTTTTATCTTTTCTACATTAGTCAGTGCAGTCAGAAGTCAGTGTGGGTCTCCCTTGGATCAGGACATTTATGCCCTATTTTCCAAACACAGCAGCTTGGAATGACCTTGTGCTGAGAGTAGTAATCCTGTGATAAAAATCATGAGAAAGAAAACATGTTGTGAAAGATTCTAGCCACTGTTACACTGTAACTTATTTACTTTGAATGAACTACAAATTATAATCGAATACAAGCTCATTTACAAACTCTACACCCAATGGATATCCACTGTGGCCAATCTGTAATATGTAATATGCTCCATAAAACAATGACAATTCATGCAGTGTGTCATGTGTAGTGAGCGTGATGTACATGAATGTTCATGTCAGCACATTGAGTCCTCTCTTCACTTTTTTCATTCTTTCACAACAGAAAAGACCTGAAGTCATAGCTTCTATGAGCTCACCTCTAAATGCGACCACTTTCTCTGTCGTGAAAGTACATGTTTTCAGCTGATTTATATTATTATACTTCTGCGTTGCCTCCTCAGCTACAGTGGCCTTACAAATGAAGCACTAGTGGAGGCGTCGCAGAGGTATAAGATAGGTTCTAACTTTATTATAAGTGACAAAATGACTACAACTGTGTGAGATAAGTAATATTCCTGGAAAACATGAAAAATGACTGTACCTTGTCGGATGACATCGTTGTGCTGAGCTGAGGAACAGTGGAGGAGGAGGCATGTTGCGGTGTCTGAGTGATATTTACCACAGTGCAGTTACATTCAGCAACTGTGGGGGCACTTGTGAGTCCATCCATCCATCATCTACCGCTTTATTCTCCACCAGAGGGTCGCGGGGGGCGCTGTGCCAATCTCAGCTACATAGGGCGATAGGTGGGGTACACCCTGGACAGTTGGCAAAATCTAAAATAATGATCTGAATTACTTTAATGGTCTGCCCTGGAAAAAAATAAAACTCTCCTAGGACATTGAATGACCCAGTATATCTATCCACTCAGAACCGCCTTTTTTAATAGCATCATAAAGACTTAGGCCGTTTCTCAATATCCATACTTGTGTGTACTTGTGTGTACTTGTGCGTACTTGCGTACTCCCGTACTTGTGAAAACGTCATCAGCCTCAGTCCCAGTTCTGTTACAATTCTCAAGTAAGCGAACAGCGAGGACGGTTCTCAAACCCGGAAGTGTTCTCGATCCGCCCATTTTTACCAAGTATGCATCGGAGGTGACTTAAGCGTACTTGGGATGGCCATGTATCCCAGAATACATTTCGGCGGAGCATAGCAGCAGATAATAGAAATGTAAATCTGAAATAAATATTTTTCTCTGTCCCGGAACAAAGTTTTAACATCATTTGAGGCGAGAAATTATTCATTTAGAATTCAAACATGTGGTTTGTGTATGAAGATATGATGTATTTATAGTTTGGCAGCGATGTTTGTTGGAGGTGATCAGCTCCACCTCTGCGGACGCTCGGCGCTCACTATGCCCGGCACAGAGCAGCGCTACCTCGGGCTGTCCTGATGAAATTATCCGCTGGCTCAGACATCGCTGTCATTAGATGCTCGGGGTGATCCATAGATTTGTTGTTGACGTGTTATTTTGTTTTTAATGGAAACATTTTGACCTGACAGTTTGAAAGTTTGTATATTTTTTTTTATTTTAACTTTGAATGTTAGATTTAGTCGGACGGTCATTGTATCTGTATTTAAATATAATATGTAACTATTAGATATGTAGAGTAGTATATATTTTTACACATCATATATATACATATACACTACTCTACAATGCTGTAATATATCTATTTTCCACATTGTATTATTTGTATTGTATATTTTAATAGAAATAAATTAATAAATGTAAAATGTAAAAATAATAACAACATATATATTCATTTATTAAAAGTATTTCATATGTTCATGTATCAACACCATAGGTGGCGGTAATGAGGCTGCAGCACTTGGCACCAGCCACCATTCAAACAGCAGAGAAGTACGCTGGGAGTATATAATTGCCAAGTACGGGAGTACACAAGTATGTGGTTGTTTCTCAATACTCAAGTATGCAAATACGTATGTATTGTTCTGCTGTTTGAATGGTGGCTGGCGTCAAGTGCTGCACCCACATTACCGCCATCTACGGTGTTGATAAATGAACATATGAAATACTTTTAATAAATGCATATGTTGTTGTATGTTGTATAGCCGGGCTCTCTTTCCCCCGGTCCGTCCCTTTACCTGGTCCCCCACCACAATAATGGGACGCAGAACCAACATTGCATTACACTAAGAAAACAAAAGACTAAAAGTGATAATAAAACATTATAGACTAAATAATATAATTAATAAAAATTAACAATACCACTTAAACACATAATAAAACAATAACTTGTAATATAATAAAAAATGGTGACAACATAAATTCCATACTTAAAATCATGAACATAATAAACTACACGGTTACATTAGTAACATCTGTTTCTCTTTTCTCTATGTCATACTGTATAGGCACATCTCAAAGTTTACATAACAGAATACAAAATGCAATCAAATTTATCAGGCTACACATTAACAGTCAGTACTGTAGGAATTTAGGTAGGAATCTTTGATTGGACAAGAGTTTCTGCAAACACAAGCTGCCCTTTGAATAAGCCGACATTTGCCTGCTCAATGTTGTTGACTGAGAGCAGTACATCATTTGATATGGGCGAGGAGGAGAAAGTACTTATAGATGCAGCAAAGATGAAGAAGGGTGTTTCTGCTTATAGGCAATCCATAGGTCGGGTTGGCAAATGTCCAGGTTTTTTTTGTCAAGCCTACATGGGAGCCTTTAGGTGATCAGCACCTCCTCCTCCTCCAGCACTAATCACAGACACCTGTGCATTTCAAACATGACAATGTTCATTGCTTTATTTGTTTATGCTTATCTTCCTGTTTTTATGAACTATGGCGTGTGCTGCTGCCCTTCTTCGCCAGGTTACCCTTGTGAAAGAGGTCTTGATATCAATGTGTCATTTATCTGTTTAAAATAAAGGTAGTGTTTGGCTACATGGGAGTTGCGGGTTCAGTAAAAAGGTCAGAGTAGTCACTACAAAGGTGATCAGCACCTCCTCCTCCTTCAGCATTATTCACAGACACCTGTGCCTCAAACTCAAACCTGACCATGTTCATTGCTCTAACTGCCAATGTAAAAAATTAAATCCCATTACAAAAATAAGAGTATTATTTGTTTTGTACTGTATGTGGATATAGTTCAAGCTATGGTATAAAACAACTGTCATCCCTCTTTTTATGACCTGCAACCTGCTTTTGCTGCTCCTGGATAACAAATACATAAGAATAGTTCAGATGTCTAAATTATGCATAAGGTACATTTTTTCTTTCTTTTTTTTAACATTGGGTAATTTGTATGAAGGGTGTTTCTGCTTATAGGCAAATCCATAGGTCGGGTTGGCAAATGTCCAGGTTTTTTTTGTCAAGCCTACATGGGAGCCTTTAGGTGATCAGTACCTCCTCCTCCTCCAGCACTAATCACAGACACCTGTGCCTCATCTCAAACCTGACCATGTTCATTGCTCTAACTGCCAGTGTAAAAAAAGTCTTGGCTCCTGGAAGCTCGCCGTGGTCTGAGGCTTGATTCTCAGTCAGTGTCAGGATGAGAGTCGTGTGGTTTCAGCGCTTAGTCTTCATGTTAGTGGGAATTGCACTTGTGCTTAATCTGGGCATATTTCTGAAACCTGGGACAAAAATCAAGCTCGAAACATCGCAACTGATCAAGAGATCTTCTGACATGGAGATGAGCATCAGCAAACTGCGTGAGTAGGAGAGACCGTTTACTTGTCTTTAATAAGTTACTTTTCCATTGCAGCCTATTCCAGTGATGGCAACATCAGGCCTCGGGCCCTGAATAAATCTTCTTTATTCAAGATATTCTTCTAAATATCTTGCCTTTGCCACGGGGACCAGCCGCCGATAGCTGTAGAGGATTTTTGCAATATTTGGAGCTACGCTCCAATGTCGCAAGTTCAAATCCCACCTCACCCAAATGTAACGTCCTGAATCAAGTACTTTTCTACAATTTGTGTTCAAGATTACATTTAGCATTAAAGTGAATCAGAGTGCTGCAAAAATTATGAGGAAACAATAAAACCTTAATGATGATACTGAGATAATAGACCTTCATTTACCGCTACTTGATTTATTGTTATTAAATATAATAATACTGACTTTACATGCTAGTTTTGGCAAAGATTGAACTGAATAACAATAATGAACCTTGAACCTTATAACAATAATGATTAATTTATTTCTGTAGAATATTTCATGAATAAAGTCACACAATGTTAAGTCGGTAATCAAGAAAAAAGCCTGTCCATCGCAGGGCCACACACAGATAGAGACAAACAACCATTCACTCTCACACTTAGAGTGTCCAATTTACCTATTCCCCACATTGCATGTTTTTGGACTGTGGGAGGAACCCGGAGAACCCGGAGAGAACCCACACACACACGGGGAGAACATGCAAACTCCATGCAGAAAGGCCCTTGTTCCAACCGGGGCTCGAACCCGGGTCTTCTCGCTGCAAGGCGAGAGTGCTAACCACTACACCACCGTGTAGCGCAGATACACACAAACGCAGCGTTAATTGGAGCTTCAACTCCCTCAGGCATTGGTTGGAATGCAGTTTTGCATTTTTGACAGAGAAGCTATCCACTGGCATATTAAGCCATAAAGACACAAACCTGAATTACGTGTCACAGTGGTTACACAACAAGGACGTTGTCGGCACTGTCATCTGTAAGGAAGTTGTCGGCACTGTCGTCTTCACGAGAGAGATTTTGATCTTTAAGTCTCCTTTATTTGCTCAGAGCATGTTATCCATTACATTTTGGCTCTGGAGGAGAAAAAATAGAGGAAGAAATTTCACAAACATAAAAATAATCAACTCAGGATTTGACCGAAAACTAAATCATCATCTTTCACAGAACATAAAACTCCCTTCTCCCCCCACACTTACAGAAAATCCACCAAATTATTTGTCAATCGATAGAAAGTAAAATCAGTTTGGCATCCACGTCCACACTGTTCTCCACTCTATTTTACATTACATTACATGTCATTTAGCAGACGCTTTTATCCAAAGCGACTCACAATGGAATCAAGTACAATTAGCCAGGGGTGGAATCGAACTTGCGACCATGATGTCTTTGGTACACAAGGTAGGGTCTTAACCACTGAGCCACTCCTGGTTATGTAGATAACCAGGGGAAACTGGCAGATTTGTGTGTGTGTGTGCCTCCAGTTCTGGGAGGTGGAGGCTGCATCTCCAAGATGGACACCAAGATACTTAAGTCCTCCCCTTCTCCACACTAAGCCCCCGGGTAAAACCAGCTTCTTCTCTAGCCCCTCCCCCACTGCCAAAGCTTCACTTTTCTCCCAGTTAATTCTTGAGGAGGAGAGTTTACCGAAGTCAGCGGCAGTTTGGGTGAGACCATCTATGTGATCCTGAGTCCTCACAGACAGAATGACGTCATCAGCGTATGCTGACAATTTAAAACAGCTCTCACAGCCAGGAAAGGACAGACCAGACCTCAGCTTCTGGAGAAAAGGCTCCAGGGTCAGAGAGTAGAGCATGCCCGACATTGAGCAGCCCTGTCTAACACCTCTCTGAACCTTGAAAGGAGCGCTTAATCTACCATTGACTTTCAGCACATTCTCAATGTCACTGTACAGGACCCTGATCTTAGCTATGAAACCTGAGCTTAAGCCAAAAGCCTGCAGCGTCTGCCACAGGTAATGGTGTTCAACTCTGTCAAAAGCTTTTTCTTGATCTAGCGAAATCAGACCAAACTCTGAGCCTAATGAACTAGAGAGGCCCAAAATGTCCCGTATCAGAGTAATGTTGTCAGAACCTGCCGGGCACACAGTAGGTCTGGTCCACATGAATGACCTGGTCCATCACCTTCCTGAGTCTCATGGCCAGCACCTTAGAGAGCAGTTTATAGTCAGTACACAGCAGAGACACAGGACGCCAGTTCTTAAGCTCTTGCAGGTCACCTTTCTTTGGGAGGAGGGTGAGGACAGCCCTCCTGCAGCTCAAGGGTCCATAAGGCTCTATAAAACTCCGCAGGGAGACCATCTATGCCGGGAGCCTTCCCACTCTGCAGAGTCTATAGAGCCTCCTGTAGCTCCTGGGCGGAGAGTTGTGCCTCGAGACTCTCTCTGTGGTCCTCGGTCACTTGCGGCAGCCCTTCGAGGAATAACAGCGCCACCTCTGGTTCCTCCCAAAGCCCTGCTGTGTAAAGTTCCTGATAAAAACCCACAGCACACTTCCGAATGTCTGCGTCCTCCTGCAGTAGTGATCCACTGTCAGACCTCAGCGAGTGCATTAGTCTCTTCTGTCCACTCTTCCGCTCCAACCCAAAGAAAAAATGAGAAGGAGCATCCATCTCCGCGACGTTCTGGAAGCGTGACCAAACCAGAGCACCATGGGCGTGAAAACCCAGCAGGTCGGACAGAGCTGAGCGTTTGACTTTGAGAACTTCAATATGTTCTCGATCTCTTGTGGAGTCTGCTCGGTTTTGCAGTTCCACCACTTCTCTCTCCAGATCTCTCATAGACCTGGTCATGTCTCTAGTGACACTGAGAGTGTACTGCAAGCAAAGCTGTTTGATCTGAACCTTTCCTACGTCCCACCACTGCTGCAGAGAACTGCACTCGGACTTAGTCCGTCTGAAATAAAACCAAAAATAGCTGAGTGACTCAAACTATTATCAGTCAACAGTGTGGTGTTAAAGTGCCAGCACGCACTTCTACATTTCACATTCTTTATAAAAACCACACACTGCCCCAGGGAGTGATCAGAGAATCCGACAGGGCTGATCGCACTGCTCTTAAAAACATTAAAATGATGCTCGTAACAATAAAACCTAAAGATAGTGTGTTGCCTCTAGAGTGAAGTCAGGTGTACTGACGCTGGCTCCTGCGGAAACATCTCCAAACATCACACAACTCAAAGGTTTCAATCATTTTGCTGATGGCGTTTTTTGAAGCAGTGTGAGGTTCCCCGTGGTTCCTGTCTAAGACAAGGTTCTCTGTGCAGTTAAAATCACCAGCTAAAAACAAAAACTCCTCACTGCAACACTTGTGAAGGGTTTGGTTCAGTGTGTCTATGAAAACCAGTCTCTCCAGAGCAATCACTGGAGCATATACATTTATAAAAACCAGTTTCATCCTCTCAAACTCAGCAGTCACTTTTAAAAGTCGGCCTGGAACGACCTCGTCTACGGTGAAGTTAAAAGGTGTGAATTCTCTGGAGAAGAGAATCCCGACCCCACCCACTGTTACTGTCCCTGTGACTTAAAACCAGCTCCCCATTCCACTCCCTTCTGCAATCACACTCAATGTCAGAGGTGCTGTGTGTCTCCTGAATAAAAGTGACATTCAGTTGTTTAGTTTGGATCAAGTTAAAAAGTGCAGCTCTCTTTGTGTCCTGACGAGCACCGTTAATGTTTAAAGAGCCCAGTTTGATTTCACACATGATTAAAAAAAAAGAGCTGCAAACAAACAAAAACACACTCACCAAACTAAAGAAAGAAAAAATAAATACACTCATCCATCGTTTTCCTTCTCTAGCTGGAGTCGAACTTTTGTTAAAATTTTCTTCAGCCGAAAGACCTCTGTTTCAATAAAAGCAGGATGACCGAGGTCTCCTTTGTTCTTCATCAGAGACCTCACTGACTGACTGAAGAGTAGTTATGTGTCGTTCGTGAACGATTCGTTCAAAATGAACTAATCTTTTATATGACTCGGGAGTAATGAGTCATCTCAGTGAGTGATTCGTTCATTTTCATGCAGTACATTCCTTCGCCACATGGCAGGCAGCTGCATAAGCTCAGCAGGACAGGAAATAGAAATGATTAGTTCCCACAGCCCAGGGGAGGTTACGACTGTAAAATGTCAAGTAGTACAGAGGCTGATACACACTACCATGTTGTTTTGCCCCAACATGAACACAAACTCACCTGAAGGGCTTCACATGCAATAAGTACTGTTTAGTCTTAGAATAGGTAATCCGCATCCGCGACTCTCCCTGTTCCTGTAGCTAACACCACAGGACATGGTATTACACTGGACCTGCAAGTTAGCCTGGGACACAGCTGATTGAAGCTGAGGGACCCTGAATGCTGAGGGAGGAATGCAAAGCCTTTGCTAAAAATGACACTGATGTGGGCTGCATACCCTCACTGCCCAAGCACATTAATTTGAGAGATCCGAAACCTGTTCAAAAGACTTACATTAGTGTGCCTAAACCCTTACACGAGGAAGGGAAGTAAAAGCTTATTTACAAGACCTAATAAATAGGGGCTGGATTACAAAATCAACGTCACCCTACTCGTCACCCATTGTGTGCGTTATAAAGAAATCTGGTAAGCTCCGACTCTGTGTAGATTACAGGGAGTTAATGCAGTCAAGATTGTTTCCCTTAGCAATTCTAAGAGCCAAAACACATTTATGTTCTCTCCTCTCAGTGCTTAGGTATAACCCTCTTACTAGGACCTTTACATTTTAAAACATTTGACCATTTTCAAAATACAAAGCACAGATAATGAAAACCATACATATTCTGTTTTTTTTGACAGATATTTCTTTTTTTCTTTGTGCACAATTTGGTTGTCCAAGAGTCAGAGTCTTAGGCGGCCTCATCTGTCTCCTTGGATGAGACTTCCCATTCTCCACCTCATGGACATCATCCTCTGAGTCCACTTTATCTACAACATACACATCCCCTGCAGCTGTGGGGGCTCTGTGCTCATATCCCTCCTGAGCACTTGGAAACATCTCTCACTACTCACTACAACAGCCTTTTCAGCTTTTGGGAGAAACTCAGCAACAGTGGGAAAAGCTTTGCACTTAAGGGTTTGGTAGCAGGCCAAATGAGTGTCATTGCAGACAAATTATCATCAAATTCCCCCTCATTGTCCATTCCTTGTGGTGTTGACTCACAGATGTGTTTCTAATTTTGTGACTGTCACTTTTGTTACGGCTGCATGGCTCAAGTAGACGCAACATAAAGGGGAGACCACACCGTAGTGTCAAAGTTTAAGTTCCATTTATTAGTAAGTTAGTGAGGTGGACAGGCGTCCCAAACATCTACGATCATACATCAGCTCCTTCTGTTGCCGTTACCGGCACATGCGCAACCCGAACGGAACAGTGAAGCCACGGTCAGAACAGTGGAGCAGGGCAGAGTCCAGCGCAGAGCAGAGATCAGAGATCAGAGAGCGCTCACGACCCATGACCCGTCTCCTTACAATTATTCTTCTGGCAGTCTGGGTGGCCTGCCGAACAGGAGAAAAAAAAATGGAGTGCAGCCTGTGGCCTTGTTCGATGTACAGTTATAAGCGTAAATGATCATGGGAAGATTATTTTTCCAGTCAAACTTTTGTTCTTCTGTGAGAGTTCTTAACATTGACAAAAACACCTGAGGATGATAAGCACTGGTATGAGACCCCCGGAGTGGTGCAGCAGCTTGTACTCAAATTCTCTCCCCAAGTCATGGTGCAATTTTTCTGGGAAGCCAAACTTGAGGAAGAAATCATTAAAGAGTTTAGTGGTACATTATCACAAGTATATACTCAACCACCTCTACACTCCTCCAAATATAGGAAGTCCACTGAGACTAGCTGGAATGGGTGATTGGTTCGCTGTTCTCTACTTGGGTGCTCGTGCCTGTCTCTTAGGTTTGCCTTTTTAAAGGCACTCACCAGGGGTGGAAAGTAACGAGTTACATTTACTCTTGTTACTGTAATTGAGTAGGTTTTTTGTGTCCTTGTACTTTTTTGAATAATTTTTAAAATCAGTAATTTTACTTTTACTTAAGTACATATTGTTGGAAGTAATTTACTTTGCTACATTTGAAATAGCTTCCGTTACAAATTAAAAAAAAAAAAAACGTGTCTGCGTGCCAGTAACTGTCCTTCTGATTGGCTCTGGACAACTGCAGCGTCAGAAGGTCAGAAACGTCTAGACGTTGGTGCCACAGAAGAGCTAGCTAAAAGATGATGGAGACGGATGGAGACCTTCTCCATCGACCCTTCGATGGAGAAGGTCGAATTTGGAACATAGAGACACGCACGGAGAAGGTGAGGCCAATCCCTGGCGATACTTAAAGGACTTCTTTGAGTTCAAGTCCGGGAATAACAACGATTTCATCATGCGATGTAAACTTTGTATGCTGAAAGAGACGCAGCTATCCACCTACAAAAACTCAAGCATGTACAGGTAAGATAACCTCACGTGAAGCTAAATAACGTTACATGCAATTAATCATGGATCCATGCAATTAATAACTTTACTCCATCATGGTATGCTAACATCAGTGTTAGCAGCCAGCTGTATACTGCTAGTTAACGTTAGCTAACTTGGTAGTAAGCTAGTAAGCTTCATTTTAAACAATCAAATTTGACTAATTCATTTATTTCACATGAAATTATGCTAATATTGCTATGATATGCGTTGAAAATTGCTTATTAGCGTATTATAAAACATTGAAAAATGCACCAAAAAGCTATTAAGTTTTGGCTAATAAAAATCTTCTAGTGTTCTAATATTGGGTCTTTTTAAAATTAAATTAAAGAGTATGGTCTTGACCTGCTCTGTGTAAAGTGCCTTGAGATGACTGTTATTGTGATTTGGCACTGTATAAATAAAGATTGATTGATTGATATATTGGTGAATGTTTTTCATTCAGTAATCTTATATGCAGGATAAAACCAGGTGATCTGGGACCACACTTAAAGTCTGCCAGTGACCCATTCATGATATAGTCTACTCTTTCTACATGACACTTTGAGAAATATGAATTAATCTATTAATATAAAAAATATTTTAACAGTATGTTTTATGAAAACATGGTATTGATTATATGATGATGTTTGTTTGTTTTTTGTTCACAGAGGAAACATCCATCAAAGATGAAAGTCTATACTGATCTCGTGGCAGCACGGAAGCGGACCCTGGAACCAGAAAAAACACCAAACAAGCAAGCAAAAATATCTGACTTGGTGGCAGTGGGTGGAACCTAACGTGTGCCGCAAACAAAAGTTGACAAGGTTCTGATTAACTTCATTTGTCAAGGCCTTCATCCATTTGCTGTGGTTGAACAACCTGCTTTTAAAGAACTTCAACACTGAATCCTCAATGCAAGATAATTTCCAGACCCACTCTCCGGGCCAGAATACAGGCAGCTTCCACTCAAATGAAGAAGGCTGTGGTGTCACACCTCAGTGGAGTCAGTTATGTCGCAACTACCACCTATTGTTGGACAGCACACCAGAGAAGTTTCATAGGGGTCACCTGTCATTGGATAGATGAGGAAACCTTTGAGACAAGATCTGCTGCACTTGCATGCCAGAGGTTGAGGGGGTCCCACACGTTTGATGTGCTAGCAGGTGCCCTTGATGACGTTCACTGTCAGTACGGGTTGAGGGGAACAGTTGTAAGAACCACAACAGACAGCGGGTCAAATTGTATCAAAGCATTCAGCATGTTTGGGGAGCAGAGCCTGTCCACGGAAGCCCAAAGTCACCCATCAAGACACATTCCACATCCTGGAAGAAAACAACGGTCTTGAATACCAACTGCCTCCTCATCAAAGGTGTGCGTGTCACCTGTTAAACTTAATCGTCACAACAGATGCTGCCAAGGCAGAAGAACAGAATGATACATACAAACGGCTATTACGTGCAGCCTTTGGGAAATGCCAAGGACTGTGGAACGAAACAGGTCAGTCACACATGGCTGCAGAAACTATGGAAGAAGAATGCAACCTCCAGTTCATACGGCCAAATCAAACACAGTGGAACTCCACATACATGGCTGTGGAGAGGATCACATAAATTATACACGAGAAGGAAAAGGGTGCCATCAGAAATGTCTGTGAGAAATTCAAGGTGGAAATGTGAGTACTCCTGAAATGGAATACATTATGTAATCACAAATATACAGTATATATATACAAATATACATAAATGAAAAATATCCAAATACAAAATTACCAAAACAATAAAAAGAATTAAGCAATACTCTCAGCGACAGCTACAAACTACATATAGTCAGTGTATCACCTACTGTAGATACTGGTCACCTCACACACAGTTTAGAGAAGAGGAATCTCCATTTCTTCAGCATAGAAGCAAAGCGGTGTACTGCTGTGCACAGGGCCAGCAGCAAAACATTTTTGCCACCTTTAAGAAGGCTTAGTCCAATATCATACATGCAACAAAATAATGAGCCTGTCTACATGAGTGTAGAAAATGTTTTGGTTTTTGTAGTGGCAACATTATGATGAATTAAGTTGCCACATAAATGAAAGCCTAAATGTCTGATATATTCTATGTGTTTTATGTGTATTTGTCACTTAACACAGGTTTGGACTATGTGAAGCATCACATTGAGCACATGACAGAGGATGAGATGGAGCATGTTGGCCACTCATCAGATGAGGAGGATTTCTTCTCATCGCTGAAGTCCAAAAAGTCAAAAGGCACAAGTGAGCTAGATGGGTTCCTTGCCTGTGTCTCAGACAAAATGGACCTACTGAACTCTTTTCCTCTCATCAAAAAGCTCTCTCTCAAACTCAACACTGGCCTCCTGCTTCTGCTGCTTGTGAGCGCCTCTTCAGCTATGCTGGACTGCTGTTCGCTGCAAACCGAGCTAGAATTAACTCTACTAACTTTGAAAACCAGCTCCTGCTCAAACTAAATAGCAAGTTCATTGAGTAATTAAAATGAGGAAATGAAGCAGAGCAGGAGGAGAAAGAAACGGAGTATTATTAAAAGTGCTTTGAGTGTTTCTGGAGTGTTTTCCAGATGTTTCCGTTGGTTATCAGTGAAAAGACACAGAGCCAACGACTTTCACTTCAACTGAGTTTTGTTAACATTTATTTTCATATGTGGGATAATCTTGTTCTGCTTTTATGTCTTGATGAGCTAAAGACAGTTTCCTATTGATTTTCTGTTCTTATACAGTGAGATGTGAATGAAAGCTCAGGCTTGAATCAAGTCATGATTATTTTGTAAAATTTGGATTTATTTGTGCAGTTCTTGATACATGTGTATCTCTGTACACCTGAACATGCGACAGGTGCGTCGGTGCAACTTGAAAACGATACTATTTCTGATTATTATTTCTGACTCACCTGATGGTGCCGAGTCCTGAAAACAAGCTCCTGTTCAAACTAAGTAGCAAGTTCATTGAATAATTAAAGAGGAACTGTAATCTGGATCTATCTGTGATGTGCTGTATGTGTTTGCTTTAATAAAAAAGTGAGTTTGAGCTTTGTGTATGTTTTCGCAACTCGTTGTGAATGAGTGAGTGTACACTTCTAGAAGCACAAGCTGACTTTTTGAGTCTTTCGGCACAGAGTTCTGTCAGCCATGGTCTCAAGCCTGCTGCATTCTCTGGCTAAGGATTTAAGGTGATTTTCATTCCAAGACACTGGTGTAGCTGAAGGCAGCTCTCCTGATTTTCCAGCCTTAGTTTTTGCTTTGTTTAAGAGCAGCTGAACCAGTAGAGGGCAAAGCTAACCGTTCATATAAAGGCTTCTCTATCTGACTTCTCCAACTGTGTTTCTTTAAGAGCTTGCCTGGATTACTCAAGAAGTACTTTAATAATAAAACCCAAAATATCCATCCATCCATCCATTTTCTACCACTGTATCCTCCACATGAGGACCACAGTGCCAATCTCAGCTGACATAGGGCAATAGGCAGGGTACACACTAGACAGGTTGCCAGTCCATCACAGGGCCCTAAACTATTCATAAAATAAGTACTTCATTAAGCCAGATTCACTGCCCACTTCCCTGACTGAAAATGATAACAAGCCCAGATAAAATGTTTCTTCCTAATCAACATGCAAACAATCCTTGTCTCTGTGTGTGTCTCAGTGTCTCTGCCCCTCACTGTGCCTGTACTGCTCAGGGTGGAGGCTGTGAAATGTGTTTTTAACTTCTGCCTTAATACTTACTACTTACTTACTTACTACTTAATAATTAAATTGCATCTTTTGCATATTTGGCTGACAGCTCATACACCACCCTTAAATTATATAATCCAGATTAATGTCACATTGTTCCAGCTGTGTGCTAGACAAATAAGTGCAGACACTTACATAAAATATGATGTACGTGATCACTGAAGTAGAACACAGTGTCCTACATTGATGTACAAATGTAGGACATGATTGAATATGAAGAACGGGTGGCAATAACAAGATATTATCATGTGCATGCAAAACATGAACAAAACAGATTTTGTTTTTGTATATTTAGAGGAAAAATGTATTTGATCATTAAGACTGTTTAAAATTGAACTTTGCAAAATGTTTTCATGTAAATATTTTCAAACATGTATTTATATATAAAAAACTAATTTGTTCTGTACCTGTCATTCTTGATTTCTCAAAAAAAAAGTCAGCATACTTCAAACTATTGAGAAGAAACAAGATGCCATGCAGAAAATGCTTGAAGATGATGGAAAAACACAAACAAGGAGTGCAGTGGACCAACAGCAGCCAGAGGTCCAGAAGCAGACTGAGCAGAATGAACCACCTAAAGCAAAGATCCAAGAGCACAAAGAGGTGGCCAAAGCAGAAACATTTAAGAAACTTTTCCCGGACTCTCCACTGTTCAGTGGACAGTGGGGACACAATCTGTCTGAGGCTGACCAAAAAGAGGCGCTGGCTCTGTTTAAAATGTATGGATACAACGCTTTTCTCAGCGATCGACTTCCTCTCGATAGACCTCTTCCAGAAACCAGGGAACCAGGGTATAACTGTCATGATTGTTACATTCTTATCAGTGTATGTATATATCATTTAACTGTCTGTCTCTCAACAGATGTTTGAAAAGGACTTATCCAAAAGACCTGCCAAGTCTCGCAGTGGTGTTAATCTATCTGGATGAAGCTCTGTCTGTCATCAAAAGGGCCCTTTGCAGCATCATCAACCGCACTCCTAAAAACATACTAAAGGAGATAATACTGGTGGATGACAACAGCTCCAATGGTTGGTTTTAAACCCATTTAGTAAAACCATAACTCAGTTTATATTCAGAAGCACTGGAAGACAGGATGGGCTTGACAAAATCTGTGTAATTGTGCACATGTCACTGGTTCCTCTGGTTTTTATTCCTGCACGTGTGATCAGGGATGCTGAGTTACATTCAGTGTAAATGCAACTTTGGGATGAACTGATTGGATTTTCATAGACAACGGTCAAGATCACTGAAACCTCAAATTAAAGTATTTTGCCTTGTGAGAGAAATACCTCCAAACACCTCCAGGGAATCCTTTCAAATTTGGTTCAAAAATTCACTTGGATTCAGGAATGAAGTTAATTGAAATTAAATGCAGTGTCAGAGAAATAATTTTTGAAGAATGTCTTCAAATGTGGTACTACATTGGATTCAACTGGTCTCCTTTTTCATTCAGAAAATCTGAAGGGCGAACTGGACATGTATGTGAAGTCCCTTGAGCAAGAGAACCCAACTCTTAATATCACGAGAGTGCGGCACAACAAACAGCGAGGGCTTTCATACACCAGAGTCTCTGGGTTGAGAGCTGCGACTGCTGATGTGGTGGCCATTCTCGATGCACACATTGAAGTCCATGAGATGTGGTAAGAATGTGGCTAACATACAGCAATTTCTGTTCACGCTCATCACCACTGACAAATACCATTTTGAATACAAACTTCATAACTGTGAGGAACAGTCTGAGGAAGATCCTGTAGTGCTTGAAATGTCACTGGCAGCAATAATAATAACAATACACTTTAAATGGGAGCTTTTAAGTTTGTGAATCATCTCTTTTTCAGCTGCCCAGTTTGGCCTGTGTATGATCTCGCCAGTGGCCACTGAGCTGCTCAGACAGTCACAGTTTGTCAATAATAACAAAACCTCATGTTTGTGGAGCTTTAATGACGGGAGTCTTGTCTCACCCCTTCCCCATATATAGGGCTGAACCCCTGCTGACACAAATCAAAGCTGACCGAACAGTGGTGGTGTCGCCAGTGTTTGACAAAGTCAACTTTGATGACCTCAGGGTTATTAAGTACCTTCCATCAGCACATGCCTTTGACTGGGCTTTGTGGTGCATGTATGAGAGCTTCACACCTGAATATTACAAGCTCAAAGACGGCTCACTACCTGGGAAGTAAGTTCAAAAAGGATCATTTTTTCAGTAATGTATCATGTCATGGTTCTTGTTTCATTTAGGATAAAATGACATTTTGATTACCCAACATTTCTACTATTAAATGATCTAGGTTTTTTTTTAATGATCCAATTTTCACCTTTCTCTATAGAAGTCCATCTGTCATGGGGATCCTAGCTGCTGACAGGATGTTTCTTGAGGAAATTGGTGCCCTGGATGAAGGCATGAAGGTCTATGGTGGAGAAAATGTTGAGCTGGGAATACGTGTGAGTAAATCTCCATACTCTCTGACAAAACAAAATGAGGGACAGTACTTTTCCTATAAGAAAAAGACTAGATTTTTGAATTGCTTATTCCTGTTTTCACTGGAGCTTTACTTAGGGAGTCATTTTTGGTGACTGATCACATTTTATTGAAGAATATGAAGTTAAAAACTTACTTTTTCATGAAGGTGTGGACATGCGGAGGCAGTGTTGAAGTAGTTCCATGCTCCAAGATCGCCCACATTGAGAGGAATCACAAGCCTTACCAGTTAGACCTAAGTTCTGTCATGAAGAGAAACGCCCTGAGGGTAGCAGAAATATGGATGGATGAATACAAACACAACATCAACCTGGCTTGGAACATGCCATTTGAGGTACAGCAAAATGTAGTCAGCAAGAACAAAAATAATAACTAATGTTTCTTAATTAATTGTGCAGGTCAACCAACTGTAATAACTTCAAATTATACATATTCCTTGTGATGCTACTAGCATAACATTCACATGAACATGAAACTCTATAAGGTGCTTACTGAGATTAAAACCAACTCAAAATATAATACACACATAATATAAAAGAAAACGTATACAGACCTTGTGCCTCGTCAGCCAGGTGCTAAAACAAAAAACCACAAACCACAAAAGTGCTTGAGACTCCGTTTGCAGCCTTAATTGAACAACGTTTCTCTTTTTTTCCTACTTCCGGTATTTGACCCTTTCAAAATAAAAGACTCGCTTTTGAACAAATGCAAACCTGGCACATCCAGGTAGGAATATGCCAGGTGCAGCATGTACAGAACCACATATTGTGACGGGCTGAGGATCTTGACCCCTTCTAGTTTGCCTACCAGGAACGTGCTGCACTGGCATATTCCTACCTGGATGTGCCTGGTTCATACGTGAGGATCATGTTATCCAACTTCTTGAGCACTTTCAACACCTTACAACCTCTACCAATCAGCGGTGGCAAGTGCACTGTTTTATGCGGTTAGCTGGGAAAGCAACATTTAGGTCATTTACATGTGCAGTTCTATTATTAGAGACAAATCATGCCATGTTCTTTGCCTCAATAGAATCATGGAATTGACATTGGGGATGTGTCCGAGAGGAAAAATCTCAGAGAAAGGTTGAAGTGTAAACCTTTCAAATGGTACCTGGAAAACGTATATCCCATGTTGGATCCCTGGGACAACATACTTGGCTATGGAGGAGTAAGTTTACTTTTATTAATAGAACAATAGACAGGAGTGTGAATCCATTATATACAGTTGCACTGGAAACACTGATTAAATCTCCCTCTGACAGATGAAGAACCTTGATGCTGGCATGTGCATGGACCAAGGCCCAGTGCCAGGTCACACACCAATTGCCTACAACTGCTACTACTATGGTCCACAAGTATGTGACGCAGCTAAGGCGTGTTCATAATCTGCCTTTGCATCATTGTTGTTGTTTTTTGGGTTTTTTAACTGCTCATTCTTGTTTCTAACCATTTTGTCTTCAGGTCACATATTACCGCAGGACTGGTGAGCTCTACATTGGTGGCATCAAAGCCCACAAGTACAATGACAACAGGTGTTTAACTGATCCTGGCAAAAATGAAACAAATCCTGGTCTTTACAACTGCAAAGAGGCCGTGCAGAAAGGAATGGGAATATACTGGGACTTTTCTCAGGTAAAGATATGTTATTAAAACGAGCATACAGTTGAGGAAAATGTTGTAAAGGAGTTTTAGAAATTGTCAACAGTCTCTCATGTCTCAACCCCTGAAGTCAATGAATTTAGGATGATTTATAGATTATGATGGTCACTGTTGTCATTATGTGCTTGTTAACTTTTAAGTAGTAATGTATTTAGTAGTCACACATATTCTTTTTCCAGGGCAAAGAACTGAGGAATAGAAGGACAGAAAGATGTCTGGAGATTAAAGGTGGCAAGCTTCTGATACAGGAATGCTCCGGCCAAAGATGGACAATCCAACACATAATCAAAGCTTTTTGAATAATAAAAAAGTAATTCTCTGCTGTTAGGTGATGGGCAAAAACTGAATGTTTGAAATGAAAATTATGGAAATTTAAATTGCCTCTTATTTTATGGGAAAAGTAATTAAAAACATATTTTCTGGCTTTGCCACTCCACAGGAAAATGCGTTACTAACCACATTGTTAATTTCATAAATGATTAAAAAAGATACGTTTCATATTGTGACAAATTCAGCCACATTTTCTGCTCTGAAATTCTGGGGGAGCCAAACACAAGGCACACATCCACGCTTTGATGTGGACCGGAGTCAGCGAATGTTTTGGTTCGTCAGTGTTTGTACAACATATTAATGTAAATGTTCTGGTTATCAAACCTCCACATTGATCAACATATAAAGAAGTTATGCTTTCCTGGTCTGATCGCCACTAAAGTGTGTATGCAAGTGTGTGTCTTGTTGGCGAAGCTCTAGGTGTTTTCTTCTGCAACCTTACAGCAGGAGTCTGCTCTTATGGGACAAAGGGGACTATGATTCTTCATGTTCTCCGTCACTGTTTTCTAATGTATGTGTTAAGAGGAGAATCTCTGCATTTGATTTACACACTTGTACTGACTCTGACTAAATGATGCTCAAAAATTGTATACATCAACATTGATGCTGCCAATCACTGGATTTTCGTGCCATTCTTGATTGCAAAACATTAAAGGCTAAATGGGGATGACGGCAACTTTATCTTCATTCTTTCAGGTTGTGAATACAGAATATGACTTAAATAAAGTAAAAATGTAATGTTTTACCAGCACACGTGATTAGAATAGCTGTACGGAGAGCAACATTCAGTGCTATATAACCTGCCCCAGTAGACTGCTACAACAGTGAAACAATCCAGAAGAGTTTATATCGAACTGACTTCACCTTGCAGACTTGTTTGGGCTGACGTTTGTAACAAACTGCAACACACTCTGTTACGATGATAAGAGCTGTCATTTTCTCTCCACTTAAGATCTCCAGATATACAGTACTCAGCAGAAGTCTTCGGGCACCAACGGCTTTGTACATTTTATGTCTGTCAAACTCTGTGATCACTGACATTTGGACAGGAATGATGTGACTGAAAGTTGGACTTACATATTGGCAAATTGTCAATGAGTTTAACACAAGTTTAATAAACCTGGTGTAACAGTAGGATAAACACATTAATAATAACATTAATCATGGTTTTACTTACAACTAGTTTAAAAAAACAAAATAAGAAAAACAGGGTCACGCTATTATGTTATTAAGTTAGTTTTTATTAATCCCCTTAGGGAAAGTATTCCTCTGCATTTTGACCCATCCTAGAATTAGGAGCAGTGGGCTGCCACACTGAGTGGCGCCCGGGGAACATTGGGGGTTGGGTACCTTCCAAAATTCAAGTGTAAGTCACAGAATCTGAAAAAAGTGTGGCGGTAAAACTGTGTACATTTGTATCACATTTTCTAGACTTGTTCCAATAAAGTAAATGAGAAAAAAATTATACTGTATTTTTACAGTATTGCTAAAACAGCAAATGTAATGGTGGCCTAGTAGCAGTCTTGTATAAAGGGCCTAAAAGCCTAAAAATCTTACTAGAAAATGACTTTGGTAGAAGTTGAAGTCACTTTTTTTTTTATAATATTACTAAGTAAAAGTATTAAAAGTAATATTCTGATGTATTAGGTTTTAGAAGTAAAAGTATTAAAAAGGTGAGTGAGTTAGGACTGAGCAATGGAAGCTCAGTGGTAGGGCGAGTTGTCTTTCAATTGTAAGACCTGGAAGTTAGTAAACTAGCAAACAGTAGTTTGAGGTTTGATTTGAACTGGTCAAAAGTTGAGTTTTCAATTGTCCAAATGTTAGACAAGTAGCAGTGGAGTCTTGATTGTGCCGTGAAGAGGTCACGTGACGTCTAACACCGCGGAAAACAACGAAGTCATACGAAGGTGCACGAACTTTCTCAGCAACCTGTGTGTTCAGCCCCGGATAAAGGGTTCAGTTGTCTCCATGGTAACCACAAACACACTGTTCTCTATTCGGCTCTATTCGAAGGAGGAACGTGACGAGGGTCGTTGTCCTTTTATGTTTGTAAACGTAATTTTTAAGTGGAAGGTTTTCTTTTTATTTGGATGACGTAAGGAAGGAATAAGGGATAACAAAAGAAAGAAGGCACTGTCGCAAAACACCACCAACGACAAACTCACAAACAAACAACAGACCCGAGTTCAGTCAAAGTTTGTTTCAAGAATTTTGAAAGTTTTCCAAAATAGAAATGGATATTGATGATGAGGTAGTCACTGACCGCCTGGAGAGGGCGCGGATACAGATGCGCCGCGACTATGAGGCTCACAGACGCGTGAGGATTTTCAATGAAAAATGGAGGACTATCGGGGTAAGTGTCTCTCTGTACTAACTGACGCTTTCATGTAGGGACCATCAGTTAATCCCTGGAGACCATCCTATGTGCAGTCACATGTCACTAGTAACATCTATGCTTCTGAACCTGACATTAATATTCGTATAAAGAAAAACTACAACTTCCTACCCAACAGAAAGTCCTGATGGTCTTGTAACGGATATACAGTACAATTTGGTGATATTTGGAGTCAGTGAGCCAGTGATATTGACATTAAGAAAATGTATGCGAGAATTAAAAAAGAGTAGCACTAAAAGAAGCTAAGTTTGGGGGTTAGAACATCTCATTATATGGAATCTATTAAAACTAATCTATATTTCTTTCAATAGCTTCTCCTATATTCAAATTGGAATTTATTGTAAGAGAAAACCTGTGTCTGGTTGTGCTTAACAGATTGACAAGCAAGCCCTGGACATGCAGGTGAGAGACAGGCTGAAACAAGAAGAGGCCGATAAAGACGAAGGGGATGTATATGGTGAGATACATGACGTTGGGGTCAACTAAATCACTAGGTTAAATGATCATTAACTCTTAGTTAACTCGTGATTAGATCACCTTTTTGTGTACTTTACACATGTTGTGGGTAAACGCTGTCACTTGTGTATTTGGACATACAGTGTTTCATACGGTGCTGTGTGTGTGTGTGTGTGTGTGTGTGTGTGTCATCTCCACATTTACTGCAGATGGCCATATGATCCATAACAGCAGAGTAGCGTACATGAACCAAATCAGAGAAAAGGAAAAGCAGCGCGTCTGTCAAAAGGCCATTGACAACTTCCGTCATGAGAACCAGCAGTTTTGCGACCGGCTGGAGTTTGACCTGAATGACCCAGACCGCTTAAGAAAAACAAAATTGGAACATGGACATGTGTCCCTGTCTGGTCTTTTGGGCGAGGACCTGAATTACTACGACAGACTGCAGAGGCAGAAGGATCAGTTTAAATCGTGGCTCATCCAGCAGCAAAATGATAAGGCATCAGTGAGGCACGAGCAACAGCTGGAAGGTAGGTTTCTGTGATCCCATTCAGGATACACGCCTTCCGTTCATTCAAACAAATCTCCTGTAAGCTCACTTTCATCCTCTCTCCTCCCCCTTCAGACGATCAATACGACCAATTCGTGTTGAAGATGGACAACACGGCCCTGCAGATTCAGAGACTTGAGAAGCAGAGGAGAAAAGCAGAAGCCATTTCCACCAATGAGCACAATTTGGTCAAGGTAAGTCATTTTATACTCCGAAAACATACATGAGAACTGGATAGTTCCATTCACTTGGAATGATGACCTTTAACCAACATGTTCTTCATTGATAAAGTTTTGTGTTTATTTATTTATTTGGTCCTAAACTCAACTCGCATTCTCTCTCACTCTAATCTTGTCACTGGCTGCGTTTTGTTCAAGACTGAAGAAGACAAGCACCGACGGGCGCTGGAGTCTGCTGAGGCGGAAAACCAACTGCAAAGACAGTGTGCAACAACAAGTGTGGGAGTTCCAGGTCTCTGGCCCAGCACTGACAAGAGACCCCCTCCAGAGAGCCGGCAAAAGATCATGCAGTTCCAGAAATATCAAATGGAGGAGAGAAAAGTAACTCCCAAATCCTGCTGTTTAAGAGCATTTACAATGGCAGTCCATTGGAATTTGATCACTCATCACACATGTCTATTTTATCTGTGTTTCTGTAGAGGGCCGAATTAGAGAAGAAGAAAGAGGAGGAGCGACACGCTCGCTTTCTCCTGAACTCAGCTCATAAAACGCTGCTACTTCAGAGGGAGCAGGCAAAAGTGAACGGGCAGCTGAGACGACACCTGGATAGCGCCAATGTCGAACTGGCACAAATACAGGAGTCAGTGGCGTTAACTTTAACATTAACACACACACACACACACAGCAACAAAGAATACATCTCACACAGAGGATGTTGTCTCACTGTATCTCTGTGAATTAATGTCATTTTCAGGGCAGCGGGCATGAAAAGAGGACACATCTATGACGACTTCTTCTCCCAGTTCAACAGATGCAGCAGATGATGGATGACAAATTCAATCATATTAAGATATCATGAGACAGCTGATGAGAGCCAACATGGCAAACCTAAGATCAACTGAAGGAAAAAAAAACTGCAATCAGCCATGAACGAATACTGTGCAAAAGTCTTGGGCCACTGTTAGATGTGTTGTTTTAGTAAAATCAGCTCTCATTCACCTTATTGGAACACATGCAGAAAATATGGGAAACGTATGCATTTTTAAAATATTATTTTCAGAAGAAAGGAGATAGGTTACAGTGTCAAGTATTTAGTATGATCAACCCTGTATTAATGTTATTGTTTGTTCTACTACTGGTCCATCACACCAGGTTTATTCAAGACATGCTTCCAAATATGAGACCAAATTTCAGTTTCAACAAGTCAAATTTAAGACATTTTTAAAAAAAAACTTTTAAGACCATTGTGAACGCAATGTAAGACCTGTTTTATGTCCACAGTGGCAGCATATCAAGGAACATCAGAGTCCCAGAATCACTTGCAAAGTAAATTATATTTATCAATTAATGTTGCATCACGTTTTATGTTGGGTGTGCGTCCATAAATTCTAACCAGGCTACAATAAACGTTGGTAGCTATTGGTTCCAAGATAAATCGAAAAATGAAATATGAGTAACCAAACTTTAAGACTTTATGACCCTGCGTATGCCCTGAAAAACAGCAAAGCTGGTGGTGCCCCACGACTTTTGCACAGTACTGTATGTAAGTATATACACATGAATTCTGGTAACAGTAACTTGAATTAAATATTTCATGTAGGACTGTAAAAATATTTTATTTGCTTATCCATCTATACATTGGCACATACACTTAAAATTAATCAAAATGTCACACTATGATTTCCCTGTGTATGTATAGCACACATTAGATAGTTTTCTACCGTTTCTTGATCATTTTCATTTTACATACAGCTCCCACACAGTTGGTGTAGTGGTTAGCACTCATGCCTTTGCAGCAAGAAGGAAGGAACAAGGGCGTGTGTGCGTGGGTTTTCTCTGGGTTCTCCGGTTTCCTACCACAGTCCAAAAACATGCAATATGGGGATTAGGTGAATTGGTCACTCTAAATCGACTGTAGGTGTGAGAGTGAAAGTCAACGATGGTCTGTTTCCCCGCCTATCGCCCTATGTCAGCTGAGATTGGCACAGCGCCCACCTGCGACCCTCCTACGGAGGATAAAGCGGTGGAAAATGGATGGATACATATGAAGCTCTTGAGCATATACCTACTGCAAATGACGAAGACTAAAAACACAGTATGTTCAAGTTAAAAAAGTTGAAGCTTTAAAGCCCAACTCAACCAGCAAGCTTATACACGCTCTTAAAGCACAACCAAACACATTGTAAAATTGTGCAACTAATACGATGGCATATTAGGGCCAGGTATAAAAAAAAATAAAATTACATACCGGTGGGGTAACATTTCGAGAAAAAAAGTAGCTTATTTATGAGAATAAAAGTAACAAATCTACAAGATAAAAGTCGCAGATTTATGAGATTGAAAGTGGCAAATCTACAAGGAAATAAAGTCGCAGATTTATGAAGAAAAAAAAAGTTTTGTTTTTGTCAAGCAACCTGAACACACCACAGACACCGCCCGGTAAGCAGGGAATGCCACACGGACACGTTAGTGTGGGTAGGCTAATCACAGCCTCTCTACTGCAGCAAGCATGTTGCACATTCTCAGCACCACCTATACAACAGTTCACTGGGAACCCACTAATTACTACAATCTCCTTTTTATTGCTGGTTCACAGGTGGCCTGCTTGGTTGCTCTTTCATGGAAGTGCAATCTGACGCTGTCTATGGTGCTGAAAATGCCCACTGTGACTTTATTTTCTTGTAGATTTGCCACTTTTAATCTCTTAAAATCTCGCCTCTACTTTTTTTCTGGAAATATTACCCCCCTCCCCTGAGTACGTTTTTTTTTTGTTCATAATTGGCCCTAATACACAGTTGTAAAATACACTCAAACCACACAAAAAATCCCTAAATTATATGGGACATGGCTCAGGCTTGTTTCACAAATGACAAATGATCCTCAATTCTATCCTTCAACCTCTGTGCTTTTGCTCCTGTAACATGTTGAAAAGTCAACTTCAAACGTGCTCACCTGAGCAGATTATCATTTATAAATCCCCTACGCTGAAATTGCAGTTGAACATGAAGTCATTTGAGGAATTGAGGAGTTTAGGAAAAGCAAATTCTAAAAGGCATTTTCAGAGACAAACTTATTCCATCTTATCTGCCACATGGCCAAGACTTTTTCCTGCTGCTTTGGAGTCAGAGAGCTGTACCTGAAATACAGACAGAGAAAGGGGTCAACAGAGAAACACAGTTTTCACACATTCATACAATCTCACTAGTGTATTAATTACAATATTACAGGTAATATTAGTGCCTGCTGAGAACAATCCCCTACAAATCATACATCTAAACATGTGGTTTGGCCAGAAATAGTGAGAGCTATGGTTTTTCAAAGACTTTTGACAAACAATGACGAAGAAAACAGAGAAAAATTGGTAAATTAAATTCCCATGAGAGGTAAATGAAATGCACAGATTATAGGAAGATACAATTTATATCACATCAAAATATTGTGCAATAGTTTACAGGCATCTTTTCAAAACAAATCAAATCTGGTGAGTTACAACTATTTAGAAAATGGAGGACAGGACACTGACTAACTTGGGTGATCTCAAGCTTCACACTACATAAAAATCTGGGCTCCAAATTTGGCAATTGGCAAATTACTGTTGCCCTATATATTTGTTCATGATATATTTAAACATCCTTCCACGAGGGGTAGTCCGTTTGTCGAGTGGCACCATTTGATCCTCACCTAATAGAGTTTATGGCCAGCTGTTTGAGGGAACCTAAGTTGGATCTAAGCCCACCAAAGCCAACAAAAGCCTCATAGAAGTCATAAGAGAGGCCTGAGGCCCCGAACATGGCCGGGTCATCAGAGCTGATGACGAGTGGGTGGTTCTCTGACATCAGAGCAGCTGCTGGATGATTTCGCATATCGTTTACCAACATCATCACCTGGATGAGGAGGTAAAAGGTAAAAAAATTAAAATGTACAAAACACAAACTCAACATCCTGGACAATGTACATAATACACAGTGCATTTACAGTTTACCTGGTTGGAGATGGGGCAAACTTCAATGGCCACCCCTCTTTTCTGGGATAGCTCTTTGGCTACTGGATGGCGAGTTAGAGCAAAACCATGGCCAATTCGTGAAGTGTTAAACAAAAGAGCATCTAACAGGTTCTGGTCAACTTCTGTGCCTTCGCGATCTGTGTATAGTAGAGGGAAAAATGTTTTTATTTTTTTATTTTATAAAATAGACATTCATGTTTCTGAAATCTACCTTGTTGACTTTCTTCTTGGTAAAGGTTTTTCTGTAGTTTGCAGGAGAACAAAAAGGAACTGAATTCTCTAACAGCTATAATGTTGTTACAAATGTACTTATTTTTATGACATTGTCAGTGTGAAACTACATGAATTTCTTTCATAGGTCTAATTCTAAAACAAAAGAAAATTGTAATATTAAGAGTTCAGATATCCAGCACTGATGGGCTCACCCGTTTCTCCAGCATGGAAGAAGAAAGGTAGTGTGACCCCTCTCTCTACTGGTATCGACAAGGCGTCTCTGAAGTACCACAGGGGTTTTCCTCTGTCCTCGCGGCCTACCTGTACTTGCCAGGAGAGAGTGGACACATTTTGGTTTCGCTTCATTTTAAGCATCTGTGGTATATTTTTCACAAAATACATTGTTCCTGAAATTAAAATCGGCACAAACTCAACCAGTTCCTCTGTTGCTTACACTTTTCCCCAGTTTATAAACACAATAATGTGCACTGATTTTCTTTGTGGTGTTTATTGTGCTGCTAACTTAAGTGAAATGACCGAGCTTTGTTACATGCAGATACAAAGTATTACAAATACCACTGCAGGTCAAAAACCACTACGTCTCACCAAAATGAGGAAAAGTAAACTTAATACACACAACAGTATTGTATTTTTTATTGTTTGATTTTAGGTCTATTAGGTCTACTGTTTGGACTAGATTGGATTCATGTTACAATGTTATGCGTTAACAATTTACAATAGTAGTGTTTTGTAATGATCACATCAGTATTCGATGCACTGGAAGACATAATCATACAATAGCTGTGTGTTTTGGACAGAAAGAATCCGTTTTGAGAAGACAGAACATGAAGCGAACATCTACACTAACAGTGACATCTAGAGGCTTGTACATGACTTTGGCATCTATGGTGTAGAACCAGAAATATTCCCACACACCGCTATGCCGAAGTGATGCCATTGTCTGCTCAAGAGGGCAGTTTTGGTTGTTTGTGTCCTCACATGTCACCTCAAAACAACAAATAAAAAGTGCATTTTTTATGCAAACAATAATTTATTTCAACAACACACCAGATTGGAGAGATCCACATTCCGTATTTGCAATTTACAGCATCAGTTCTGTGAAAATCTCTTTCATAACCAAGCAAAGTTGGTATGGAAAAGTGAACTCTCTCGAAAAGAAATCAATATTGAATCGAATCGACATCACTCTGTGTCAGACGTGTGGAGCTGATGTGATAATCATGATAATCAGGCCGCCTGGATTTATTTTGATTTTATGGCTGTAGAATTGTCGAAAAATTATCAATGAGCGAGTGCTTCTGACCCTTTTTCCAAAATAACTGCCACTTTCAATATTTGGCAGTTATTCAACCATTTAGGAATTAAGGTACTGAGAAGCTGACATCACAAACGCTTGATGCGCTAGTGAATTTTGTCTGTGATTGGAGGGTCATTCCCTGGAAGTCCAGATGGACTATGGACTCTATTTCTCTGCTTTCCAGTATCCATTCATCCACACAATCTCAGCTGACATAGGGTGAAAGGTGGGGTACACCCTGGACAGGTAGCCAGTCCATCATTTTTGAATTTTCTAAATATAACAAACAGTCTAGGAGTTGCGAAAATGAGAAGTACACATGCCAAATCCTGTTGACGTCGACAGAATTGTAAGGGGTTAATCAGCATTCTGTGAACTCATTTGACAGGAAACTCAAATTTAAACAAATTTTGTTAAAATTTCAGTTAGAAGTTAATAAGAGTTTTGAGAAACAGAGCCACACTTCTGGTCAAAAACTCTAACTCTGTTTGTACAATAACTAACTGTAGCCACTCACCAGGTCAAATCCAGCCATGATATCTGGGAAATTTCTCTGTAGCTTCATTGCCTCCTCCACAACTCCAGTCATGGTGGATACGTTTACTCCCCTGGAGAATACACTGTTTTAGTGATCATTTCCAACATTCTCTGCCTGCCAGCTAGAGAGCCAACAAGCAGTGAGCAGTTCCAATAATGCATTCTGAGCATTTACCTGTGGATTGTGAAGATGATTTTTGCTCCATAGAAGTCTGGATGCTCTGCTGTGAACTCTCTAGTGACTTCCTCATAGGTCTTCAGAGTCCAGGCTCTGTCATGAGTGCTGCCATCTAATTCATATACCTGCGCTCAAAACAAAAAGTTATGATATATTTGTAGACAGGTGGATGCAATGAAAACTCCAGCTACAACATCTTACCTCTGGGAGCAAAGCCCGTAGTTCCAAATACATGACATTGTCCATGTAGAACTGGGCCAGGCTTTGGTGGTAATAGTCTCTGAACACTGGAGCATATGTGACCAGACCCATCAGTGCAAGGAAGCTCTGTTCAAATACATCCCATACCACGTCCTGACTGGGGTACGCCGTTTCTGGATCCTGATCAGTGAAGAGCGTCAGGTTCCCCATGATGCTGAACGTGTAAAAATTTAGACATTAAGACAAGATCAGACTACCACAGTACATTTTCTTTTAACTTCACCTACAGTATATGAAGATGGTGCATCTGCAGTGGTGACCTCATAAGGCACTGATGGGTTTTGTTTAAAGGAAAAGTGTGTACGTGTGTGTGTGTGGATAAGTGTATCATTGCTTTAAAATTAAAAATAGCTTAATATGAGTCTTTTATGTGTACTTTACGCAAGACCCTTGCTTTATACATCAGCCCAAACAGACAAACAAGCCAAGGACACATTGGCATGTAGGCTAGCCGAGCCAGGAATCAAACCTTCCAGTTGAAAGACGACTCACTCTACCACTACCATCAAATAACTATAATCTGAACTGAACTTTTTTAAAGAGTTTTTCACCTGTTGTCTAGCTCTGTGGTGTTTGTTGTCTTGGCTCGCAGGTCTTCCAGCAGGAACCAGGAAGAGCAAATTGGAAGAGGTTTGGGCCACTGAGATGAGAAAATGAACCTGATGGACTGATCCTTTGTGAAGCACATGTAGCAGTGAGGCCGATAGGTCACGTTCTTCACTAGCCACTCAACATCAACTACAGAGAAGTCGTGGACATGGAGCGCTCCCCCTGAAACAATAATTATATAAGATTATTAATAAATAAACAAAAAAAACAGAATCTTATTTTAATCTAGTTAAATATTTTGTGAATATCCTGAATATTTCAAATTTGTTGTGTCCTGCACCTTGAAGGAACGCTACGGTTAATAAACTGACTGATCATTATTCTACTTATAATTGCCTCGCCTCATAGATCAATTGCTAAGCCTAAAAAAAGTAATTCAACGTCTAAAACAGCTCGCAAGGTGACACATTTGAACATGTTGTTTCATTTTGTTTCTTTTTTGAGACCAATAACTGTGTTTAAAAAAATATATAGTTATGAGTTACATATTGGGTAATCAATGATTTGTTTTAGACCCAAATAATTCATTTTAATAAAACTAAGATTGACCAAAAACAACACCCTCAGACCTGACTGACAGAGCGTAGTATTTTGTACAGATTTTCTAATTTTGTTCTGTTCTTAAGTAAAAATCTGTTCTGTTCTGAAGTCAAATCACATGCCAGTTGCCCCTTTTTATATGAATGCACTCAGAACCTAAAGAAGAAAACCTGGGTTGATAACCACCTTTTTAATATTCATCATCTCTGACTGAGGCTTAGACTTTGTCAAGCCAGCTCACTCCAAACCTGGCTCTGTTGAAAACATGCTACGTAGTATAACCTTCTGCTCACATGTAAACAGCACTGCACTAAAAGCAGGCAAACGTGAAACACGTGTAATAACTTGTTGTGGACACACTTTGCAGAGTGAGACTGAACAGACCTTTGGGCATCTTCTGCAGCAGGCTGAAGATAGGACTGTTCCTGATGAGTTGCCTGGCCTTGAAGAAGTGCATGGCAGGAGGGAAGGCTGCTCCCTGCATCTCCCTCTGCTTCATTTTGAACAACAGAGAGTCCAGCTGCTGCTCAGCATCAGTCAACACCATCTGCCCACCTGTCTGCATGGAGACCTCCAGCTGTATGAGGGCCTCTCTTTGTCTGGGGTCTGGCATGGAGTGGACCCCGGATAAGTAGTCCAGGAGGAGCAGATGGACCACAACCACATGGAGGCGCTGTAGCTGGGCTGCCATGGTCTGCGAGGGCAGAGAAGGGAACAAAGTAAAAATAAGTGCTCAATATTCAGTGCAGCAGAGCTGCCAGGTGTCTGTCCTCTGGTGTATTTAGACCACATTTCCATTTCAAGTGAAGAGAATAGATACGGTGTGATGCAATGAAAAGCAGTGTGAAACTAGCATGTGTACGACCACAGTAACATGAGTAAAGGGGAAACGAAAAGTCGTTGTATTCAGATTGAAAAAACCCATTTGTCTTGTAAACAGAGTGAAAGACAACGGCACCACAAGTTGAAGCTACGTTGCCTTTAATGTCAGCGTTGTAGCGTGTGGTCGGTGTGAAACTCTATCTTTTTGTAAAACAATAACAGCAAAATTGGTATGGCGGGACAGCTGTCGGTGACTTGTCAACAACCCTGCGGACTACCTGCCGAAGAGCCGACCACGCTCAAACATGCGGGGCTGTGTCATTTATAAATACGTGTTCGCTTTTGTGGTCAAATACCTTTACGCTGCTTCGTTACGACAGCGTCACAACAGAGAGCAAACTAACGAATTAGCGGCAGTAAAATAGTTAATTCTGCTTACCTTTTCACTTCCGTGCGCTTCAGGCTGTCCCTGTGTTTTTGTCAAGCTAAGCCCAGCCCCCATCACGATGATTGGCCGAAGCCGAACCCTGTTGACCCGTTGATTGGTGGATTTTGGACACACACACAATCATGGGACAACGTTTCACACCGTTCTGACAATAACACCATAAAAGCTGTAACAGTTACTGTAAAAATATAAAATATGATTCTAACGCTGTATAATCAACAAATTAATAATTATAAGCATGCTTTGTACACATATTAAACGAAATAAATAAAAAATATTCTAATATCTTAGGTAGAAACTAGAACGTTTTTTATTTGAGTTTGTTCATGTGAAATTATTCAAATGCCTTTGTAAAATAATACTACATTCAAAACTAATTCTTACACTTATTTCCACTATCACTACAGATACTGGTAAAGCACATAACTACATCAGCTCTGATTCATATATTTACTCGTTTCCCCCCTCCTCTAGAATTTAGCCCCACAATTTGCTTAATTAGGCTAAATTAAAGTGCCCTAATTATATGTCTCAACTGCCTTTTTTTAACATCCTTGTGTCCTCACTGAGCTCAAACAAAAGAATAAATTACTTGTTAGATTACAGAAAGGCCCCTAAAGAAGGCCTGAGGAGCTGTGTTGCTTCCTCCTCCACCCATGTCACATCACATGACTGATTCCTGCAGATATGGCGGGTTAGAATGTATTATAGGCTGCATTTACACTGCAGCTATAGATGCCCAATTCCAATATGTTGCCTGTTTTTTTTTTGGACGACTTGCTTACATGGTCTTTCAAAAGTGACCATATCTAAAACCTGCATTTACAGAGGTTAATACTTGGCTACTGAAATGGAAATGGTTAGGCCCAAATTTTAAAATCCTCGCTACAAAAACCATGAAAACTCAGCATGAGTCCACTGGTCTGAGCCCTTGTCAATGTTATCAATGTTGTCACTGAAAACTGAGCACTGGTTCACCAAAGGCTTTTCCACAACCACCACCACTGCATTTTATCGCAATAACGCATCCACATTGCACATATCTGATTTATTCTGACAATATATGAATCCATGTGTTTTATTCCAGCTCACGCCCTCTTGGGTCATATCTGACTTGTGCCACATGGGAGGAAAATATCAGAACTGGGTCACTTGCACCATGTAATGTAAATGCAGCATTATGGTCGGTCGAGGGTGTTTGTCAAGAGGATAAGCACTAATCAAAGGTGATGGTGTGAGCTCTTCATAAATTAAGGCATTGTCTTGCAGTGGCCCTCTGGTTTGCCTGTTCACATTTCATTACTTTAAACCTTTCAGCTTCATTAATGAATTGTAAATTCATGGCCCTTTTCTCTGGAATGGCACGGCTTCTTATCCACAGAAGTATTAATTAAAAAAAAGGAGGTGTGTGGCCAGTTACAGTTTAAATAAAGGGGGGAAACTGATCCGCTGTCTTGGTCAGGGAAAAAAAGATAGTCATGACATATGCTCATGTTCAACAAAATTTATTTCTAAGAAATGTACAGTATAGAAAATATTCTGTTCCATTTCCAAAATAATCTATGTCAGTCAGATAAGAACTTGTAAACGTCAAATGAAACGATATGTCTTTTTCTCCAATGCCACCAGGTAAAAAGACAACTGCTTAAAAATAACATCAATGGGGGGGAAAAAGAAACAGACACCACATTTATATTAAAACAAGACCAAAAATGTACACAATTTCTTAAAAGCACAAATAAATATGATTCACATTTAATCACTTCTAAACAGTTTTCACTAGTGCAGAGGGATGATAGCAGAGTAAATGAAGAGTTGAACGCACACTTCCAATTGTCTGGTGTTGATTCTACAAACCAGAAACGCGCACACACACACACACACACGCATAGATACACATGCCACATATGTACACCGTAAAACAGTTATCACCTCATAAATCTTTAACATCATCACCCTTCATACATTGGACAGCACAATCAAGCTACCGCCAGTGGCCATATTAGGCCCACAAAATATTGACAAATCCCTTTCTTGATAGAATAGGAAGTCAGCTATGACGAGTCTTGTGTGACACATTTATAAAATTGTCTCACAGCTTCTAGCGATTTTCATATTCTGCCATTTTCCCTCTAATCTTTCCTTACAATGCATCACTTACCTATTACTAAGGCCATTACAACGCTGCCAAACTCTACTCAGGCTATTACAGACCCTAGGCTGGAAAATGGCCTTTGTCTACGTTTCCACATGTAGGCAGGAAGGCATGCAATCTGTACAACAAAGCTCCACTTCAGACACATGAAAAAACATTGTCCATCATTCTCCAATGATGGCTTTAAAAGGATGAGAGTGAAAGTACCCAGTGAAAAGATAGTGTACACGTCCAAGGATTGCACCTGCACTCAGTGACAAGCCAACAGCGGAATAGCCATTACATCGCCCTGTTGAAGGTCAGTCAGTGTCAAATTAAAAGAAAATCAACCTTTGATTTTCTCTCAAGATGGAAAGATTGAGTAAGGCCATCTCCTTGTCCGTTCTGCAAACCTAAAAGATAACAGTGGCGGTAAAACCATCAGGTCAATAAAATGATCATCCACATGAGTCTGGAATAGTGAAAGAGGAAGTGGAAGTGAGCGTAAATGCCACTGACTGGCTGAATGAGGTAGATTCATTGGCTGCCATCGCTTAACTGTACAAATGGAGTCTCACAGTTATGACAAACAGGGCTGTTTGCTTGATCGATGACATTTCCAAATCAAATTGAATGAAAAAAAAAACAAAAAAAACAGGATTTTAATCTGCTGAACCCAAGCTGAGCAAATGTTGCTATGGACGATAATTACAGACCCTAAAAAGTCAACTTCTTCACACGAGGTGGACTGATTTGTCACAGTTGCGTCTCCATTTTACATTTGCGGCTCCTCTTCAAATAATAATAATTATAATGAAAAATACCCGTATAAAGAAACCGTACACCCTGAGGATATGTTTAGAAACGAAACAAGTAAAAGGCTCAAGACGCAGCCATGCAAAATGGAAGAGATGTGTGTACAAAAGGTACTAAAGCTACAATTGTGTGGATGGAATGTAAAAACGTCACACTTAAAAATATCAGCAGGATTTCACGTGTCTATGTTTGTTCTGTATTTATGCAGATACTAGCTAGCACGACATATCACAGTGTGAGAATTTTAGATTTACCGCATCTGGAACATCTCTACAGTGAAGGGTTCATTTATTTATATATATATCTATATATAGATATATATGAAGAGATATATATATCTATATATATCTCTCTATATATAGACAGATATATAGATATATATATATATATCTATATATGTATATATTGTATTTTAACAGGCATTAACTGAAAGGAATGCCGCTTTCCCACTAAATGGTCCTGTCTCGCCTCATCGAGGTCCGATTGGTTTTCCATTACAATATAGTTCCTCCTCAACGTAGGCGGAGTCATCACAGCACGGCTCCACAAAACCGCAGTGACTTCGTTTTATATGTGACACACACAGACTCATGACTTGCAAAGCAGTTAATTAAAAATATTTGTGCAGTACTGACAGTCACTGGACTGAAATACAGCGACAGGGGAGGATCCGCGAGGCTTTCAGCAGTGCTGTCGCTAAATACACCTCTGTTAAATATTGAGATTTTAGACATTTCCTTTGCGCACGTTTTCAGGATTGTTAGGTCTTTTGAACAGATCTACAGTTGGGCATTGTTCGGCTTGATTTTTGAGCCAGACATCTTGCTCATTCTTCTTCCTGTGATGACACTCTGATCAGTTGCCCCAGCAGTCCGACGATGTCACGCATAGTATTGGCTCGGCTCACTCAAAAAAGTACCAGGTACTATCGTTGAGGGAAAAGCAAAATAACCGAGCCGAGCCGAGTCGAGTCGAGTCGCACTTGGGACCATGTAGTGGAATAAGACTACTGAAGGCCTCTCAATTACAAGATATCTCAGAAAAAAAAACACGTAGTGCAGTACATCCTTGTCTGTCCTCCTCTGCAAGTCAAAAACATTCCTAACAATGAAGGCAGCTCTGAAAGATGCATATAATCAGAATTTACTTAGGAGTTGAGAAACACTAATAATAATCAGTGTTTGTAATCTTTCACATGCAGCTACTGTGCTTCACTTACGCTTTTATTCATACATTCACAAAGGAAACCAAGGCAATTGCAAGGAGTCTGTGAGGTGATCGGGACAGAGTGAGAGTCTCATAGTACCTCCTTTTTTCTTCTTTTTTTTCACCTGAGTTTTAAGATAGAAGGAACAGAAAAATAGTAGTAAAAACAAAAAATCTTGTCTCTTCGTCATAAATTTACAGCTCTACAGTCAGTGAACAAGAGGAGCAATGGCCTTTAAAAAAAAATCCATATTTTCACTCCTCAAAGAGGAAAAGGACGTGTCCCCTGTGTGAGGCAGGTTGAACTAGTGGTTAAAAATACTGCTCTTCTGATGGAGTCACACATGACAGAATGCAGCCGTTCTGCTAATGTGTGCTGGGGTGAATTCATTCCAGTTCCACAGAGCATTTTTGTTCCTGACCTCAGTGAGCTCTGCGTGGAGAGGACTCAAAAACATTTCACAGCATCATCAACAGATAAGTAATTCCAGCTGCCTGCTTGGATCTTCCAGTCCAAATGTGGGCAAAATGGAGTTTACGTTCTTGTTTTTCTCCAGAATATCATGTAAAGTTGGCCGTGGAGCAAAGAGTCCTCATTGTAGTCTCTGCCTAACCCGCCTGCACGACTTCATCTTCCTTTCTGCTCGTGACTTTGTCTGGATGCTCTTCATTAGTAACATGTCTGAAAGGAGAACAGTTAATCGTTGAGCACATTTATGAACACATTTGGTAGCAAAATGTTAAACCTACGAATGATTAAAAATAGAAAAATGCTAAAATAGTGTTACACTCACATGTCACACTCCCTGTTTACTGCTAGGGCCTCGAGGAGCAGCCATCATTTGTTGCCTGTAAACACAGACGCATATGCCAATGTTCACACTGCTGTTAATAACAACAATGAACCCATTGAGATAATTCTTAGCTCTCTAGTTTGAGTATGTTTTAGTTTACTTACTTATTTATCTAAACATGTTTTTTAACTGCCTATTTTGCCTGATCAACACTGTACATTGTTTGACAGGTGCGTCACTGATCTGCTGCATCTTGCCGCTGTGTTTTATATAGGGTTTCCTTTAAAATTGCTATAATGTACTTCTTAATATGCCGTGCGTCAGCGGTCCTGCAAATATTCCACAATAAATGTCTTGCTGAATGGAATGCTAGAGATTTTACTGTGAAAGGGGTTAGAAAGTGTTTGTGACATAATGGACACATACAGACATCCAAACAGATAATTTTAACCGTCTATTTTGACTGTACACAGCTTTGCAGCCAGTGTGCCAGGCCTTATGCAGCCCCTCGGTTGCGCAGGTGACCAAAACGAGTGATATGAGCTGAGGCCTCTTTGAGGTATGTTGGTCATAAGTCAAGAGAGTTGTGGGGCAGTGCACCCAGCGACAACTCATTCGTGTCTTATCAGTGTGAAGGTCCTTAAACTGAAGAAATAAGTAACTGGTAATTAGACATTTGTTTTAAAGCAACAATCTAATCAGAAACACCAGAGTGGACGGCACTAACATCTGCAGCAACAACGATTACAGCAGGAAGTCTGTGTTCACTCATTACTTGCATATCGTGGAACATAAGAGAGGATTTATTCTTTCAATAATAAATCACAAAGAATTAATGTAAGAATGTAAGTTCACCCTGGGAGTAGGAAGTGTTCTGGTGCCCGGAATCTCTGCTGAATCATCATGCCTTGGTAGTGCCCTGCAGGGTGTGGATTCTGGTACATTGCCATGCGTGTCTGACCTGGGCTGTACGGCAGCTGCTGAGGCCGCTGCAGAGCCTCCATTAGGTGTGGGTGAGGTCTCTGGCCAGCATAGCGTCCTGGATCTGGGTATGGCTGGCAAGGGTACGGGCTTCCATTTCCAACTCCTCGGGCATGTGACATCACATGTGGTAGAGGGGCACCCCCTTGCTGCACCCCAGGGTGCAAGGCACGCGAGTTGTACATAAAGCCAGGCGACATATGTGAAGCTGAGGCGGGCGGGTGTAGCTGTTGAGGCGGCTGAGGGCCACGGTGGCGGGCAGCAGCATTATGGCTGTCCAGGTCCAGGATTTCTTTTGGGCTTTCGGGATGGTCTGAGCTCTCATTATGAACTGGACTGCCACCACTGCTGCTGCCTCTGCTCGCCTGTGACCTGCTTTCCACCTTTCCCTCCTCTGAGCCACCAGAGTTTGGCCCTGCTTCGGCCATAGGGCCAGGAGACAGCAAGGCAGCCCCACTGGAACCCTCAGAGCCCATAGGTGACACACTGCTCTCCTTTGACTGACTGTTGCCTCTGGCACTGCCCACAGGTAGGTAGGCATTAGATGCCATTTGATGGTGTGGTTGATAAGGTGACCGATGCCACTCCTCTGGGGGATAACCCCGTCTATTATTAGCCTGGCCATGGGTCTGAGCTTGCGGATGGTGCTGGGGGTAGTAGTGTTGCTGCTGGTACTGATGAGGTGGGTACATGTTGGGATGAGCCTGAGGGTGCTGTTGACCAGGCATGTGGTAGGGGTAAGCAGTCCCTCCCTGCTGGTGGTAGGAGGGGTGGTGAGCAGGAAGGGGGTTCATGGTCTGGTTGTGATAAGAGTGGTGCACAGATGGAGGCATGGATCTCGTCATGTTTGTCTGGTTGTAGTGTGGATGCTGAGGGTTCCCCATGCTGTAAGGACCCATGGTTCCATTTACATGGTCTTGGGAGTGGGGAGGCATAGCTGGGTTGTGACCAGGTGAAGACCCTCTCGGAGTCTGCAAACCTGTGTTACTACCTACCAGTTGGGCTTGGTGGTGACTGGGGCTGAAACCCTGATGTTTATAAATACCACTTGGAGGCCCAGATTTCATTACGGTGTGCTGTGGAGCAGTAGTGGTACCCTCTGTGTCTGCTCTACTTGTAGGCTCACTGGGTCTTTGATTACCGTGGTCTGCAGGACTAGGCTGTGAGGGGAACAGTGGAGCAGGATGACTGGGTGGTAAAGACGTGAGAGGAGCTGGCTGAGGTGGTCCAGGCTGGGCTCCTTGTGTGGAACTCTGAGGCATCCCGTGCATGGGGCTGTTCTGTGTGGGATGTTGGAGGGAGATGCTTTGCTGGACATGATGTGGAGAATTGTGTTGTTGTGCATCTTGGCTCATCAGCTGTGGAGAGCTAGAGGGGGGGCATTGAGAGGGGACTCTCTGGGTTGCCTGAGATTGCTGCTGCTGTTTTTGAATGTTCTGCTGGTGCTCGCTTTGCTGCTGTGGTGCATTCAGCATGTGTGGCAAGTTGTCCTGCTGAGTAGAATTCTGAGATCCTGGTACATGCAATGGAAGGGCATTCCGGGGAAGAAGTGCAGGGCCTGGAGCGTTTTGTATGTGTTCTGTACGCTGAGAAGGATTTGGTGGAGAAAAATCTGTGGAACTGTCGTGACTTGTGTCAGTATGCGGTGAAACAGTAGGGGCACTATTGAGTTGAGGAGGACAGTGGCTGGCAGACTGTCTGTGGTCATCTACATCCGGCTTGTGGCTCGCTGTTGAACTCTGTGAGAGCTCTGGTCCAGAAGAATTTTCTTGTGATTTGCCTGACTTGGGGGTCGGGGGGCTCTGCATTCCCTCTGCTGCCCCAGTGTGGTGTCCTGTGGGACTAGGATTGGGTGGGTGCTCTTGATTAATTGACAAAGTGTTCTCTTGTGATTGAGCTCCTTCAGAAATGTTGTTGGGCAACATTTTGTTCTCTGATGTGCCTGTGAACAAACAGATTTCATATTAAAAGGATTACACAGGGGAGTGTGGCATTCATGTTTAACTCACAGTAATTCCTGCAAAAACAGAATGGTATAAAAACAACAAGTGAGGAGTTCATTCATGCTACTAAAAAAATAATATATTTTTTTAAATCCCTAGCAGCTTTACAGACATCCTGTTTTATTCCTTTGTAGTGAAGGTGATTTGTAAGACTGGTAGTGGAGCTTTACTAACAGCAACCAACAAATGATTTTAGTTAACTCGCAAATTTCAATCAATTAAATTTTGCAACAACACAGTGGGACAAGGGAGTGTTCTGTGCTGGTTAACAAATGAACACACTTCAACCTAGAACTGCTGGTGAAATATTACAAGAGAAGGTCAGGTCTACCTTTGGGCTGCATGTCTGTCTGTTGGCAGGCCTGGCTGTCTGGCCCATTGTCTGTAGCAGGACGCAGCAGCTGAACCTCAGGGGCAGGGGGAGGCTGTTGAGAAGGGTGAGCTGGGATGCTGCCAATTCCTGATGGGGGCCCAGACTGCTGAAAGTTGCCCATGTGCTGATGAGGGGCACCGGCAGGGGGTCGAGAAGAAGCTGACAGCTGCTGCAGGGCAAGCATCTCAGGGCTTTCCAGCATTGAAGCCAAGCGTGTCCTGTTAATGGAGTCTTGGTGGGGAGCGGGGCGTGAGGACATGGACCCCTGGGAGCTGACCCCTGAAGACATTTGATAGTGGGCATTGGGATGTGGGTGTGGGTATCCTGCAGCTTCTGGCCATGGTTTATGCCCTGCTGGAGGTGGAACCCCTCCATAAGTGAAGTTGTGCTGGTTGACTCTGTTGGGATCTTGCATGTGTATCCCATTTGGTCTCTCTTGTTGATTCATACTAGTCCACATGTTGGAAAGATTCATGCCAGGCGGCCTCAAGCCAGGGTAGTTGTGCTGAGTTGGTCTATCTGGTCCTGGGAACCTGTTGCCCATTTGGTGCATGGTGTGGCCCTCTGCATGGTGGTGGGATGGGTACATGCTTGCTTCAGGAGGAGGTCCAGGCTGTAGGGCCATGGGACGTGGGCCCAGAGATGGACCGTGAGTTGGACCCATGTAAGGGTGCTGCTGCTGGTGTGGAGGTGGCTGCTGGTTTGGATCTGGGCCCATTGGATACCTCGGACCCATATGATGTCCTTCAACCATGCGATGCTAAGAAAAAAAAAAGAAAAGTAAATTGGGGGCTTTGATCAGTATACCTGTACATCAGTCTGCCGTCAAGATTCAAGGTGTAACAGAGTCCGTACTAATACATATATCTATATAGAGCACCACATATTTAAATATACATTGTGTACACAAACAAGCATAAAAATATACATCTACATATATTACAGACATGCATGAAAACAAAGTAAAGAAGAACAGACATGACACTTTCCTCTCATGTCACACAAATTCACATTATGTCATGTAGTGTGATAATACCAAACATATTGAATCTGTAGCTCTCGTTTGGGACAATGAATACAATGACCACCTCCTTTTCTGGCTCTCCTGTTGTTCTCTGAAGTAGACACTGGAAATGCTGCCCAACACTAAGTTTTGTGGAGCCACAATTATGAAAAGTGTTGAGTGACTTAATAAGGCTTAAGATCTTTTGTACAGAAAGTACAAATATGATTCACATTACTGGAAAATAATGAAAGATTAAGCTAATTCAGACTGTTGGCTAAATACATATGAAATAAATATGAAAAAAGGGAGTAATAATCATTTAAGCACCTATCTAAACATCTATTACAATAATTCATACCTGCATGTTAAAGTTACGGGGAAAGTGGTTCAAGTTGGGGTCTCCATGCCTGGAAATGTGAGCTGGGTAAGCAAAGCGAGGATCCATAGCCATTCTTTGGGCATACATATGTGGGCCAGGATGACGGAGCTGTCAAGACAGAAAGAATTCACTGATTTCAAACTTCAAACAGAAAAAAGATTAAGGTGCTATTAAAACAATTTCAAAAACATCAAAAAGAATTATTTTTTTTAAAGCAGTTGTCCTGTCAATACCTGTTGGCCTGGGTGGTACATGCCTCTCATGTCTCCTTCGTGGATACGTTGTTGGCTTGGCGGCAGACTGTGAGGGTGAGGGGGGCCATTGGTCCAGTGTGGAGGAAGCAGTGGCCGTGTCAGCTTGTTGTCCTCTTCCTCTGAGGGCGAGATGCCCTTGCCCCCTTGGGAGTTTCGCTTGCGTTGGACTTGCTCAGTGGCCTTGATTAGACTTTCAGGTCCCAGACTTTTATTTCCACGGTTGCGCTTTTTATCCTTGCGCTCCCTGTCTTCTTGTCTGATGTTGAATTCCTCATCTGTGTCGCCATCCTCGGATGGAAAGTGTTTCAACAGGGCCCGACTGAAACACCGCTCTAGGGACTCTGCCATGATAGTGTATTCTGAAAACAAACAGACGCACAGATCAACATGAATATGATTATATGATAAGATATGTTAACGCTAAATGCTAAAGTTCCTAGTTCCAAGTTCCTAAATGCAATCATAACTTAACTGCATATAGTCATACACTAAAAAACCCATATACACTCGATATGAATAATAGCTCTTCATTCACACTCCCCCCCCATTCACACCTACAGGAGCTCACATCATCTCTCCGTTACTCCCTACCACTCAAGCACCTAAGGCCAACATGCATGTCATGCAGCCATAGAGACACACACTCCTCTGTTCTCTGCTTACATTGGCCGACTGACCAGGTCAGAGGGCGTAGAATGACCCCTGTGCCTTCAACCCCTTCCTCCTCCTCCTCAAGTGCTCCACCCAAACTCCCCCACCCTGCACACTCTTTCCCCCCGTCCCTGGGGAGAGCATTCAGTTGGATGGATGGCTCCAGACAGGGGTCTAAGGGCCTGGAATGTTTCTCTGGCACTGCAAGGCTCAGATCCCCCTGAGCAGTGAAGCACAACTCAATCACTCCCCATTAATCACTGTCAAGGCTGCCCCGGCCCCGGCCTCAAACCACCACCAAGTCCGGCCCCCTTTCTTTTGCTCTCTTTCTCCCACTCTCACACCCCACCTCTCACCCCAAAAATGCACATATGCCCTTCTTTCCCACAACTTACACCTAGTGTAATTGAGGTTGACACATTTGTCTTGTACTGTGACAACTTGTTCATCGAAGAAAGTGGATATCTGTGTGGAACTGGTGTGTGTGTTCATTTACCACTGTCTTCCCCGTTGTACTCAACACAGTTTTCAAACATGAGCTTCACGTCAGCAACAAACTCCTCCTTGGCAATGTAGTCTCCTTCATTGAGCTTCTTTTCAATGGTGGACAGGTCCATGGGAGTCTGATGACATTTAAAGGACACCAATACAATTCAAACCTCAAGCAGTATACTCCCAAGTAATTGCATACACATTAGGAGAAAAACAACACAAACACAAATTCAATACTACACTAACACCATGACATTACAGTCATTTATACCTGGATGAGCTCATGGTAATTGGGGGCATAGGAGTCATCCACAGGCTCCAAGAAAGGCCAAGCATCTTTATGGGATTTCAGGACCTCAAGCACTGAAGAAAAGAGAGTATATCAGATCAGACACATATGTAGACCGAGGTAAAGACAACATTCAGTTAGGATTTCATAAGCATACCTTTGTATAGAGCAGTGTAGTCGTCATCAATTTCATAGCTGTAATGTTGAACATGGGACATGTTACCACTGATTATTGAAGAAGAAATTTATATTTTTAAATACATCTCATTAATAAGTCTCATACAAATCTTTATTCCGGCGTGTTCTGTGTACAGGCGAGGAAGGTTCTAGATTCAGTAGCTCAGGTGGCAGCTCTTTTCCTTGAGACAGCAGCCAGGCCTTTTCCTCTCGCATCTTCCGTCTCTTTGCTCGTTCTTAGAGAAGGAAGAAGAAGACAGGGCAATTAGGAACACAAACAAACAATAAAAAACACTAGTCCCAAGAGGGTTTTGGGCAAACATTGATTCAATTGCTTTTTTCAGGCTCTTGAATTACAGTTTAAATTGTACTTTCAACCCATTGAGTCTGTCAAGAGGAGTCGATGAAAACCAGGCCTTCGCTATCAGACTATCAGGAGGAGGCATCAGCCATCTTTACTTAGGCACAGCTGATCAAAAGACCAAAGGGGAGCAAAGAAATGTATCACTGCTTTATCTTTTAACATGAAAGGCAGAGAGAGGCCTGCCAGCCCCCCTGCAGTGTGTATTAAAGATGTTTCAGGGAGGATTCCACATATGCAATCCACACAGAGAGTGGCCAGGTCCTGCTGTTCATCTATAATACATTAATGAGGCTCCTCCACTCTAACACAATCAGCAGTTCATTAACCCATGACAGATGACATCAGAGGGAGGGAGAAAAAGAGTGATCCTGTGATTAAAGGCGCTGAACATTCACTCTCACAGTCTCTGTGTACAATACATAAATCACAAGGCTTTGAGAGCTGCTACCCTACTGCAGATTTTTCAGCCATTAAGAGCCAAACCACAGCAGTGGAAATGTTGAAGCCTATGCCCTTCACAGTCCATTCTACCCTTGATCCTTGGCAGAAGAATGGGGGAAAACCCCTACCTGCTGCTGACAGGATGCTGATGAAAGAATGTGACATTATTGCCGCTCCTTTATATTTGATGTATGGTACTTGGCTAAATTTTTGTCTTATAACATTTCTGTATATTACCCCAGGCTACTAAGAGGTATTTGTATCCATCCATCCAGCTTACCTTCCACAGCTTTGATCTTTTCCATCTTCTCCCTCTGCCGTTCCTCCTGCAGACGTCTCTCCTCTTCTTGTCGCTGTTCAGCCAACAGGACCTGCCTGTCCAGCTCTTCATCCTTCTTTCTCTCCTCCTCTGTCACAGCCTTCAGACCATCCTAAATGCATAAACACAAGCCCGTTCGGGTCTCATCTTAGACTATTTGTAATACCTTTGTTAAATAGGACAGTTGAAAATCTCGAACACTGGGAATGAAAAACAGAAACAACCAAAAGTAACTTTTACAATTACAGACACACAAAAAATGCTGGTGGCAATACAAACGCCTCATTTTCTGTGTTGTGCACAATATTATTTTAAACATTCTACTGCAGCTGTAGCAGTAGTACAGCCATAGTCTACAATAGTATTAAAAAATGTTAACAGGCAAGTACACACCTCGTCTTCTTGCTGAATGTTTTTTTCAGAGAAGCGTTGTGATGTGGGCAGCGGGGGCGGGTCCAGAAGTTTCTGTTTATGCTCTCGCTCCTGTAGATAAACAAAATAAGAAGAAGAGATAAAGTTGAGCTCTGCTCTTGACCCATCCACGACATACTGTATGCCAAAAAAACACCTCTAATTCATTTTGTCGACAAACATTACTAACTGAGCCTTCAGGACAGATCAACAGACAACCCACCACACACAAGCCAACTGACTGACAGGCCCTGGGGAATTATGGAGAAGCATGAGTACTGAGAGGTCAGTGGCCCTGCTTTTCCCTCCCCCCAAGTGATCCCTCTCAACTCTGCTGCCTACATTCCCCCACCCTTCCCCAAGGAAAAGCTTATGAAAGGAAAAAAAATCAAAACATGTGTTTCCCCTGTGACTCAACAAAACATTTGTAATGATTAGACCGCATACTGTAGTAAAAAGGCATGCTATGCTGTCCAGTCTCATAACTGCACAGAGACAGCCAATCAGGAAACGTGTGATTATGACGGTGAAATTTTTGCCTTGCATCTAGAAAATAACACCAATAAACCCCATTCATGTCCACATCTATAACATGTCATAACATAACACATAGCCATGACATAACACAATAGTAATCTGGAGAGAAGGCACAGTAAAAGAGGGAAACACTAGCCCACAGAGACTGCCCTCTGCAGCTCATGTCAGAGTTAATCAGGAAAGCAGAACTGCAAACAACTACTAGCTTGGAGCAGCTGAGCATTGAGAGGTGTCAGTGAAGCTTCTGGCCATCCAGAAAATAACTGTGGCGACCTCTATGAATCTTACATGTGTGCAGTAGAGCTGGACAATATGGTCAAAAAGATTATCATGATAAAACATTATCAAATTAGCCAATATCAATAATTATCACTATAAATATCAGATGGCAGAAAGTGGAAAACGATTTTATGGATTAAACAAAAATGAAAACTTGTTCTCCTGAAGGAATGCATAAATATTACATCGCTATAAATTTTGAACCTTTCCGATTGAATACATTTATATCGCAAAATGTATATTGTTAATGAATTACTGCCAGCCCTAGTGTGCAAGTGAGGTGGCAAGAGTGAAGACATTTTCAGAAGAGACAAATGTTCTAGGTCTGATCTTTACTGCCCTTCAGCACTCAATCTCTGCCTTCTCTTTGTGTGAAGCACTGGTGTATCCTGGGGTTCTACGGGCCCTCTTTACATTACCACTAGTTCAATATCCTCCATCTAACACACACACACAAGATAGAGTGCCTCTGGTGTCATCACTAAGAGAGGTTGAGAGAATCCTGCAGCACAGCAGAGCTGTCATTCAAGAGGCTCCATTCAGCCTCAAGGTGAGCTCCCGTCTGATGTCGGTGCCCCATGAAATGCTTGGCGACAGCAGCTCAAGAGACGCGTGGAAGAAAGGGTTCAGCATTAAGTGCTTTGTATATAACTCAGATGTTTGCACACACCCACCTCAAGACATACAATACCATATAAATGGTATGACAGTCATTGATTTATGATAAACATCGAAAATCATTCTATGGTCCAAAAAAATAACACCCGTTTCTCTCTGAACTACGACACAAAAATCTACAAATTAAAGAAATTACTAAGAGGACTTGGTGGAAAAATTGTTCATCACTTCAAAGGGGATATTAGAAAGTTTAGAGAACATTGAATGTTACATTGCCTGTAGTCTTTAATTAGACATGGCTCAATAAAAAGCAGAGAGAGGATAGCTACTGATATTTTGTTTCCTTAATTTAGAATCAATGACAGGCTGTGCAGTATTTCCATATACAATTAATAAAGAGGACACTTCAGAACAATCTCCTGCTGTGACAGTGAAAATAATTTGCATATAAGAAGAACCTTAGAGGAATGCACTCCCTTTTAATTGAGAGTCTTCTTTGAGCCAAGTATGATTAATATTTTTTTCCCCACACTGTGATCATGTTTGATGGAAATCATGTAGAGTTTTTTTTAAGTTTTGAATTAATCTGTTTTAAGAAGTGCTGTAGTGGAATCACCACTAATCAAAGTGTCTATGCTACTTCTGTGCCAACCAGAAAAGAACAAAAAAATCCTTTTCATCACATAGAACCAAGCTGAGTGACACATGCAATGTCAGCTGTGTTTACAATCAATGTAGGGCAGGACCACATTCATCCACTGACCATTTTGTGTGAAAAGTGTCACCCCTCTGTCACCAAACAGAGCAAGCAGGATTCTTTACTTCACCATTGATGATGATGATGGAGAAAAACAGTGAGGGTTTCTATAGCAACAGTCAGTGATACTTATCTACCACAATAGTGAAAAGAACACATGGATCCTCATACAGATGAAAGGAATAAAAAAAATTAAAATTAAAATTAAAATCCATGCAAGTTACTCCGTTACAAACCATACAAAAGTGAAAGTAAATATGAAACGTTTCTAGCTCTGACTGATGCTAGAAATTTACAAAAGGATGCACAATCTGCCCCTAAAGTATATAACACAAGATATTGACAAATAAGTAATATCCACTGTGTGGCCAAGCACAGAAAAAATATCGACTACAAACCTTGGGCCTGAATGCATTCTGTCGAACTAGCACGAGAGCGAGTCTCAAGTAGAGAACCTGAGGCAAACTTCATCACCAAGCTTATGTGTCTAATTAAGGGCAAGCACAGACCAGCTTTCACTCAATCTGTCCTACAGCTATCCCAGGTGAGACTCCAACAAGAAGAAAGCTAAATGCACCAGAGAATGCTAGAGGCAGCTAAGTGGAGGTCAGGTTCAACCTTTCAAAGGTGACCACTAGGTTTTCTTAACATAAATAATGCAATATTTAAGGTTTTTATGTGATCAAAGTAGAATTTCCAATTCAAAGAACAAGTTAAAAACTAATACATTTTGAATGGTTACTATTTGAATGGTTAGAATTGTGGCTGTCGTAATGGTTTGTTAAGTGGTTGTCTGATTTAAAAACAAAACAAAAAACAACACTCCACTGATCAAGGTGGCAAGAATATGAAAACGTTTAACTTGCATTCTGTACAACTTCTAACATCTAAAAGGTTGGGCTTGATGTTTATATGTTGGTAACCAGACACATTGGTCTGGCTCGAAGCTGATAAAATTACATACATCTTTGTTTTAAGAAAAGACATTGTGAGCTGCTGTAGTGGAGACTGATGGCTACGTCTCTCCTGTGTCTGACCTTGTGCTCTATCATGCTCCTGATCTCAGGCAGGAAGTTCTGGGTGATGACCCGGTGGAGATGGCGGTCCTGTGGGGAGGTGTTGTCCTTGATGCTTTCAGCCAGCCTGACCCACTCTTCCTCTGTGTCACACACAAGGGACCAAGTGCCTCGCTTGTGACCTGCTAGAAGCAAAGAGGAAAACATATTGTTTGCCATCCTTTATTACCACCAAATTATAGACAGTACGAAATCAGAGAATCTGGTGTTTCGAAACACAAATAAAGAACAAATAATGACTCATTAAATGATTGAGAGGATCCCCTTGTGTATTTGTCTTAAAAAATTAAAAATTAATAATAATAAAAAGCCTCTGAATACCAAGATAACTTTCACAGACCTGGCAACCCACCGTGGACCCCCATTTGAGAACAACTGCAGTATGATCGACATCAAAACAGTTTTATAATAAAGAGATTCTCTCACCTTTGCATGGGGGAGACTCCTCCAGTGCATTTTCTGACTTGTCCTCTGACACATCCTTTTCCACGTCGCTAAAAAGAGAATTACATAGGACAAGAAGGTAAATACGACTCAGTTCTCAACACTCAACTAATAATGTGTTGCCAACCGCCAAAAAGCTAATAAAATTCTGATCTACATTTTATCACCATACGCCAGGCGAGTATGTGGTGTTATTTATGACTAAAGAAACTGACAAATATCGGATACATGATCACTCAACCACCACATCACAAAATAAACATCTGCTGAAACAGAAATGTATTATTTTACTGTGATGAGTAAATATGCAGCAACTGCACATGCAATGGCAATGTAATGTAGCGACTAAAGACAAAGAGAGTTTAGTTTCTCACCTAAGATGAGGTTCATCTAATGTTCTCTTCTTTGGTGGTCTTCCCCTTTTCTTTTTCTCTGGTAGTGATAGTTCAGAGCACTCACTGTTGGTAAACAACACAAAGAACATAGCTTTTTAAAAGTATGATCTTTTAAAAAAGGGGGAATTGGCAATAGGAGACACCTTTAATTAAACTCTAATGCAGTGTCAAATATACACACAACATGCACTAGGAAGAAAACATGACCAGTGAATGGTGGTACCTGATCTTAGAAGCTTTCCTCTTCCTCACTGGCTCCTCTTTGTACATACGAGTGCCATAAAAGTACCAGTAGAGGGCTCCATTTCCATCTTGCCCCAACGGTTCCACCCGCAGGCTGTCTGCATCCAGTCCCTGAGAGGAGGGTGGGGGCATCATTTTTTTTTTTTTTTAGAAATCATGCTAAGAACTGTGTTTCCAAGTCATCAGTCAAAAGTGGGTGATGTCATTTGTACCTTTGTACCGTTGAGCCTATGTGGCTGTAAATCATACACAGACACGAAGCACTTTTACCCTCTTCATTAATTGAATTTGATTGATTATTTAAAAAAAGAAATCTTGTCTCATGAGAAAATTGTTCAAATATATGAGGGGGAAGCTAACAACGGATAGACAAGATGGAGATAAAACTGTCTGTCACAATTAATCACATCTGTGCTAACAACAATATCAAGCTGTAGCCTAGGTTTGTTATGCTGCTACACAGAGTTTCAAGATTTAGGAAAATACACCTTCTTGTCACATCATAAAAACAACCCAGAATGAAAAGACTTGTTTGTGCTTTATCTGCTTTATCTTATTTGGTATGGTTAAATGTAAAGCACACATGTTCTATTAAAAGTACAACTACTATAAATGTCAAAGTTTTTACTGTAGTCACATGCTAACTAATGTATCATCACAGTAGGTGCCAAGCCTTGAACTCCAGTATTTTCCAAAAATGATGTGGCTTTGATTTCATTAGTGCTGGGAGGAAAACAAAAGCTTACTGAAGCCAAAAAACAAACTGCATGTATGAAAACAAATGCGTCCAGATTCTTTCAGCTCATCCTGGTAGTGGCATGTACCTTAAGCAGGTCAAAGACATCAGCAGCATCCAGACGATAATCACAGAGTCGGTGCAGCAGTTCAACCTGAGTACGAGGAGGGAGATTCTCGAAAGGTCCCTCTCTGAGAGGGTTGGGCTTTCCCTCCTCCAGCTCCCACCGGTAGCTGATGATATCTTCCAGGTAACGGCTAAATGCCTCGGGGCTAAAGACCAGAGAAAAACAGCAGGGAGTGATTGACAGAGTGAGTAAGGCATGCGTCCTGTTTCTCAAGGCCACAAAAGTTTTAAAAACAGGATAGAATTTCCAAAATCAGATAATATGATAAAATAAAATACACTCCGTGGGGTGAAGTAACAAATCCATAAAGGAAGAAGAAACTGATATTCTTGTGGCTGATTTCTTGTTGCTCACTGGCATGTTGTGTTATCTGCTTTTGTCTTTTTAAAATCTACAGTTAGTCATTCTATGGCATCATCTCTCTAATCCTCTATTTTCATATGATGGAAGGTTGTGACAGACTAGTGTCTCACTCTCAGAATAGGTTTGATCTTGTTAAAGAAGCTTTTTTGCAACTGTTGCTAGGTTCTAGCCAATGGGAGAATGTTGGGTCTAAATGTTAATCAAATTATAGTCTAGACCTTTCTCTTTATGAAAGCATCTCCAAGGCAACTTTTGTAATGATTTGGCAAAGAAAAATGACTTTTTTTCAAATTCTTTACCAGATGATGGCATAAGTAACATAATGCAATCACTTCAAAATTTTCAGTCCATTGAGATCTGTCAGTAAAAAATACCCAATTCATTTGTGATGCTTAAACTACATTTCCTTGATTGGGAGATTTGTGTCTTGGTAAATAAATGCTGGTTCCAGTTCAGGTCCATCCAATCAACCTGTATCTTTCAGATCTAGCTCAGAGTAACAGTATGAGCAGTAAGCACTTTCCACACAGCCTCCCTCCTCCCACTACCCGTTCTCTCTCTTCCTTTTTATCCATCCGACATCCTCCCTTGCTGCTTTCCCCTGCTCCAGCAGAGCGTCTAACGTGCAGATGAAAAGGGCAGCCCCGTGAAAGGCCAGTGCTGAGCAGCCACCCCCAGGATGCTACTGCCTGTCCAGTCCAATAAAGCAGATTGTCCTCCTGTTCTCAGCTGCCTGAGTGGCAAAACTGTATCCTGCTTCTTTGCGCAATTGACTAGTACCAGTACACTTCTCCTCACTCATAGGTTAGAGCAGAGGAAGTCGACAGGGGAAAGTCCCATAAGAGGTAAAAACACATTTGGGGATTTGAATAACCAGCCAAGCTACATACTCACATTCTCCCATTATTTGATTACTGGGGGAGGTATGAGTTTCAGGGGCAATACTGTTGTATAATATTAAAAGCATAGCAGAAGTAGAGGATTATTTCACCAAAGAGAAGTTACTCACTATATTGTGGGGTCAACTGACTCCACAGCGAGTCATAGTGCTGGTGACTCAAACGTTCTTTAAAGACTTCTGGGTGCAATGACTAATGTGAAGTCAGTGGAACAATTGTTTTAATCTTAGCAGCTACAGATCAAATATACATTTACATCACTTACACACTGATATTTATATGTGTGTCCTAAACTTTCAGAGGTCATAGACAGGTCAGTTTTAACAGATCTTGCCGGTACACTAAATACTTACGTGATGTCATTGCGCTGGTAGCATCCCTGCAACAGACAGGCAATGAGGTCCCCGAGGAAGTCCAAGTCCTGCTCCGACAGAGCTTTTTCCAATTCCTGGACAAAACAATAGAGAAAAGATTCAATGCATACCTAAGAATAGCTTTTATTTAACAGAACAGGTATAAAAAGGTACAAAGGAACGGGTAAAGCCATAAATACTACATTGTCAGAATTTAGCTATTCAATGATGGCACCAGACAAGTGTCAATAATCCAGACCAAGCAGTAAGGCCATTATGGCCACAGGTTATATTTCATTTATCAAACTATTGTTAATCTCCAGTCTTGCTGACAATGTCCGTCTAGAGGGAGCTGCAGAGCAAGCACTCTTGTCTTTCAAATGGTCAGCATGTAAAATCATTCATACAAGTCAACTTGTCCTGTTCACTTGGTGAAGATGACAGACAGGCAACCGTGGACCTGGAGCTTGTGTAAATCTGGTTGGGATTGGAGGCAGCTTGTGAATGTATACATTGAACAGTCAAGTCAGACAAAATGATAGTACAACCAAGTTATTAGAAGAAGTGGCAACAAATGAGTGATTTTATTGTTGTGGCTTATATATAAAAAAGAAAAATCTAAAGGTATGAGCTGATGCATTAAAAAACAGATATATTAGTGGGGTCTTCACGCATGTGTTGAATTGTGTCGTTATTAGTGTGTGGTAAGCTGGCAGATATGGACAGCAGGATAGTCTGATTAAGGTTTCTTGGTTAGCCAGTGGCTGTTTGGCTGGAGCCAAGGTTCAAGTTCAGTCATGACCCCTCTCCTGCCTGACATTGTTCTTTAAGCCATTGAGGTTTTATGAAGCGGCAGTAACTAGCTGTGCAAACTAAAAAAAAAACCTGAAAGCAACAAGGAGAGGTGGCAGGCAGCAGGGCCCTAGTGCTGCAACACAGCCATGCCCCCTCCCAAAACAGATTCCCAGCTCTTCCTACCCAGAGGCTCTGGAGTAGAACAGAAGGGGTAAGAAAGAGGGAACCGGGGGATAAGAGGGCATAATCACAAATACAAAGTGTTCCATCAGGCAAGTGTGCATTTCACTTAAGCCTCTTTTCCACCAAGCAGTACACAGTGCATTTCAGCTTGCCATGGTGCAGAATGGAATGGTTGCACCACAGAGTGTGGGCCGATATGTAAAATATGCAGCTATTTAACATCAGTTATGTAAATAGCATAACATCATACCAGCGTGACACATTTTCCCTACTGTCGCATGTAATTGATGAATATCTGACGACCGATCAACAGAGTGTGTGTCTAGCTCCAACTGGTAGGGTGCTAGGTCCCACAAAGAGAAGGGGGCCAAAAAGTGAGATGACACAGATCAGCATGATCGGATCCATATTCCCTCTTCTGACCCGTCCTCACAACTCCTGGTAAAAGATCCAAATTTCGACATCTGCATTGGTACCCTCTCCTCTTAATGTCAACAGAGAAAACCTGACATAAAACTAACTCAAGGAGGAGATGTGTTTATTGTGCATGCCCCCTTTTCTCATCAGTTTGACTTTTACCACAGGAACCTGGGTGAGCTCAAGGGTTAATAAAGGTCAGCACACACACCTCCTGGCCATGGAGGACAAACGGAAGGCAGGAGCCAACAAGTCAGCGCAGTGACAAACAGAAAGGGCGGAGGGGACAGACAGAAAGCGGCTTGAGAAAGAAGTCAAAGACCGGATAAGATGAATGTTTCTGCCTGGGATGAGAAAAGACTTGCTCCAGCTTTTGACTCCAGCCAGAACAGAAACCTACAAAGACTGTGAGTTTGATGACAGCAGATAAAATTCAGCCAAATCTCATGACTCAAATGAAGAACAGATTATTAACTTTAAGGATCAAGGCATACTGCAATGGAGCTTAGAATAATTCCACTACAGGAGTTTGATGGGAGAGCCATAGGTTATTGAACTAGTGTTAAATATGGGTTCACCTAGGACACAGTATATAATATTTTAACTATTACAGTAAGAATATGTATCATCTATCTATAGTAACAATGCCAGCACATAAAGACCAATCAAGTCAAGCAACATCTGTGACTGTTTATGTAGGCTGCCACCCTCCATCACAAATAAATAAAAGGATCCACTTCCTGTCAGTCCTGTCAACCATATATGTGCCTCATGCATTTACATGGAGACTTAAAACTGTGGTCACCAGCATTCTAAAAACCACTGAAATGGATAAAGACCCCGTTCAAACCTGGTATTACTGCCCTAAGAGGTCTGATCACAAGTTGAAAGTGTCATGTACATCTCCTCTGACCATCTGTGGTCAGATCTCGCACACCTGTCCAAAATGCAAATATGCATGGACATCCTATCTGTTTTCGAGGACAAATAATGTTTTTAAGCAGTCCACCTTCATGGGTGTGTCTGTTGTTAACGTGTTTGTGTGTAAATCTGTGCCCAAGTGCTGGTGTGTGTGACTGGTAGAGCGACAAACAGACAAGAGGAGCGGGGTTAAACAAAGCATTCCTCTCGCTGCTGTAACATGAAATAAGAACTGTTAGTGATCATTGGGTAATCAGTGATGATATTGTGGTGGTGGTGGTTACTGCAAATTGGCTGACAGTCCATTTGAGATACGAAACTCTACAATGAAAAAAAATAATGTACACAATTTTTCTATTAATAACTAACAACTATTTTGTTTTGAAGAGGAGACCTCAGTGTATAGTTCAACTCCAGGTCAAAACCTGTGTACCAAATAAACTTGTTCCCGTGTTTACATTTGCAGCAATGATGATGGCGAGTCTCATGGCAGCTCAAGCTTGCACTAAAGTCATGTACTGCATGTATGCCATCCAGCTGGAGAGCTCTGATGATTAAATCATTATAGAAAGATCATATGTCTGTCTCTGTGCATACAAGGCCACGTGTCCATGATGGCAACAGATCTTTCATCACTATCCTTTCTACTTCCTGTCCCATGTCAGCTAGTCTCTGGGCCAGAGTGCACCATCCATCAGACACAAACTGCACTTTGATCACACTTTAAAAAAAGCTGGGGGCCACAGCTGGGTAAGAGCGGCGTGGTAAGTACAGCACAGCAGAGTGGAGAGCTCGCTACAGCTCCATGGATTAACGCCATCCTTATCCACCTTTGAAGTACCACACAGTATCTCAGATGGCAGAGGGAACTGGAATTAATGTGGTGTCCATACCCTTTCTTAAGCCAAACATCCAGCTGGCCAATTCTTCTGGCGCTAACAAACACGCAGCTTGAGGAAGGGCTGCATGGGACGCTCCACTGCAGCTGGATATGTCCTGTGAAAAACCTTTTTCTCTCCATAAACCACATACACACAACAAGAACTGACCAAACAAATTCACTACGAGAACCCAACAAGAAAAGAAAAAAAGTGCCTTTAGCAAAATTTGTCCATGCACGTGTCTCCACAGAACACACAACTTAAGCTGCTTTACATTAATGATCAATGGGACTCAAAGATAAGGGTGCTGAATAAGTGATAAGCAGAAATCCTGAAGCAAAACTGTCAAATTGATCACTTAACTACTGCTGAGAACAAAACAGCGTATTCATATTCAAACACACTCAGACAAAGATTGAGTCTGAGTAAAGACTTAGTCAAAAGGTGTGTCATCACCACAACCCTTCTGTGGGCCTGGCTTGAAGTCAGCAGTTCACCCCAAAGGTATTTTCCACTTCTCTCACCCAACTCCCCTGCAGTTTCTCGCTTTGCTTTTCTCACTGGCTTAACCACTTATTCCTCTCGTGCACACCATTTTCCTCCCCCTGTTCCGCTGCCCACTGTCTGTGAAGGCCTCTGAGGCCCTATCCACAAAGAAACGGAACCAAATGTAAACCATCTTTTTCTTTGAAGAAAAAAGTTTTCTTCTAAGAAAAAAGTTTTCTTTGAATTAAAAAGTTTTCTTTGAAGAAAAAAGTTTTCTTTGAAGAAAAAAGTTTTCTGTGAACATGGCATCACTTCAGGAAGTGTCTTCATCCAAACAAAATGCCCAAAACTACACTAAACCCAGTAGTGCATATGCCAGGCCTGTATGTGGCACTGTAACATGTACTGCGGACTACAGCTAAGTGCAAGCAATTTTTCTTACATAAAACTTTAATCAAACCAGTATCATTACAATGTATACAATCATAGAGACAGGATGAACAAAGCAAGCAAGATTACGGAAAGGAAATAAAAGTATTCATAAAGCGAATAGATCAAATGATGTCCAAACACAAGACAAGGATGACAGCAATGACAAAAAGGTAGTGACAGTGAATGCCAGCGCTAAAGAAAGGTGGGACTATAATGGCCCTTTTCCACTATGGTCCCGGCTCGCTTCACCTTGGCACAGCACAGCACAGCACGGCTAAGGTTGCATTTCCACACGTGACACGTGACAGGTTGCATTTCCACACGTGACACACACAAACGAGTGACACGTGACACACACAAACGAGTGACTCGTGACTTGTAAAGCAGTTGTTTTCACTGAATCACTAGAATCAGTTAATGAAAAGTATTTGTTCAGTACGTCCTCCATGACCGGAGCACAGTCTGACACTGGACTGAAATACAGCAGCAGTGTTTGCGATGCCGCTCGCCAGTCGCTATCAGCAGTGCCGTCGCTAAATACACCTCTGTTAAATATTGAGATTTGAGACATTTCCCTGGTAGTTGTTGGAGATTAACCGACATTTTTAGGATTGTTAAGTCTTTAACTGATCTACAGTTCGGCTTGATTTTTGTGTCGAATGTCTTTTCCTGTGACAGTGGTCTGACGACGTCACGCATCATACCTACTCAATGAGCTTGGAACCTCACCACCAGGTACTATGCTAGTGGAAACGCAACCGTGCCGTGATTCACTTGGACTGTCACCTAATTTTACGGGCTGACAGACACTGAGGCATTCTATTCTCCTTCTGACAACACGTAAAGGTTTTCCTCTCTCTGTTTCTTATCCTCACTCAAGCCAGTTGTTGAGTCCAATACAGTTGCTTTGATGGACTGGCGAGCTGTGCAGGGTGTTCCCCAGTCTTTCACCCTATGTCAGCTGGGATTGGCACCAGCAGCCCTGTGGCCCTCATGTGGAGGATAAAGCAATAGACGACGGATGGTTGGTTAAAAAGCACCTTCCTAAAACATATATATTTAAAAATGTATGTTGGAAGCAATTCCATAAAACTATTCAAAAGAAAGTAAAGTAGTGTTAAAAGTAACACCAATGGTGTGAACACAACTTGCTACTTATTCCATTCTCACAAAGTATTGCCATTATCCACATGAAAACAGAACATTCCTACAGTTCTTTTTAGTTAATAAAAGGTTTTCTGTAAACATGGCATTATTTCAAGAAATGTCTTCATACACAGGAAACTGTAAATGCTGTAGTATATAGTATGTGGTGCTGTAACACTGACACGGAAACAAAGAAAATGAAGAAGAAGACTTGGAACAAACTTATAGCGTCATCGTTTTTCCAAAGTTAACTTCATTTCAGTTTCAAAAATGGCGTTTTCAGATGAAAATGATCTGCATCCAGTATTTTAGCTCAGTTTCAGAAGTAATCTGTTTACGAACACCCTTAAAAAAGTACATCACACCGTCATTCTGGTGGCCTGAACATGTGCCTGCTAGTGTAAATAGGAGATTGGTCATTTTGATCTGAAAATTACATTTTTAAATTAAAAGTTAGTGTAATATGGATGTAGTCCATGGGAAGGAAACTCCAGTAGTCTTGGTCATATTATCACAAAAAAATCATTCTAGAAGAGCCTCACCTTTGTGTGGAGCCATGTAGAGTAAAGAAAGGAGCCAACCTTTACTCCACATCTAAAACACATTTCTGACATTTAGATCTGTGAGATTTACTTGGTGCAGAACTTTATAGTGACCTAGACCCTACCTAGCATTAAGAGTTGGTAATAAACAGTGTTTACATAAACCTGACCATAGCTGTCCATCAATTGTCCAAAATGAGTCATTCTAGATTAGTGCCGTTCTGGCTTAGGCCCCCTTTATACCTGCATTAACATGCGTTTTACACCATCCGATCACTGTCACTCCCCCTTAAGTCACCTCCCCTTTGTGTGCTGCCATATCAACAACAACAACAATGCGCGCCGCACATGAAGTTGCGCTAGTGTATGGACTCCCTCTTTGCTTTGATGTCTTTGACAAGCGGTGAACTGACAAAAGCAGAAGTTTTGTCACTGTGCTCGTAGCCACCGAGTACCTCCGCTCCGCTCAGTCGCTGTGGGTGGAGCGGAGATGCATCAGAGACGCATTGCATTTACACTTCTGTTTAATCTGGTCACAGGGCGTCTTCAACCACCTACTGAAGTGGTTTCGCAGATGCAATAACAATCCACCCACAGGTGTATTTGCAAGTGGTCAGATCCGATTGCAATACCATCACAGAAAACACATTGTAATGCCAGTCACTATTGTCACTATTCAACAATTAAGAATACATTTTAAGCATTCCCCTCACAAAGCAGTTTTTCCATATTCCTTAACATAAGCAAAGACATTTCAGGACCTAAAACAGATTAAAAAAAATTATATCTCAACTGAAGATAGCAAATAAAGGTGCTACTGAATAATACAAAAGTCAAATCCCAGAATTGTATTGTTCAGAGTGGAAGGAATGAGTTTGTTTTGTTGCTAATATGCTCTAACTTAATATGAAATCTCATGATTCAGAGGCAAGGCCAAGTATAAAGTTAATTTCATTGGCAGATATCAAAAATCAGCAGATGAAAATCAATCACAACCAACAACAAAACACTGCAGAGATTGTCCAAACGGCTTTTCATAATATACTCTGCCATGGTGTGATCTGTAAGAAATATATAACAAGGACAGCTTACACCAAACTCCATAAACATCCATGATGGATATGCTCATCTCAGCCACTCTACGCCATGCAATTCAACTACAAGGATCATCACTTGCTGATAATCTCTAACCATGGCCATTTAATAGAAGGAAAAAAAAGGTTAAATGAGGGGTGAGAAATATGAAAAATGTACAACACACAAGAGACACATTAAACTATCTTCTACTAGGAGGAAAACATGCACAATACCAAGTATACTTTTTCTCAATTTACTGAGTCCAGGTCAACCACTGACCTTTTCTAGTATCCCTGCCGTCTGTGACTGAAGTTTTTTCAAGTAGTATTGCTCATACTGACTCGGATGTACCAGTGTTGTATTCCTGTTATGGGTTTTCTGTATAACCACCACATCACCACGGCCTCTGATCGGCTGGGGTTATTGAAAATCTGATCAGTCTGTGACACATCTGCGAGCCTCTCTCATCACATCTTTAAATATGTCACACACAATGAGTGTCAACTGCCAATTTAGGACTTTCATTAGCCTGTTGCAAAGGTCTTCGACATTTGAACAATTTTATCTGAAAATCATACGGTGTGAACACAGCAGGCTTGTCTTATATGGATACCTGTGAGGTAGATATACCAAGGCATAAGTAAACAGACATTTTTAAAAAGGAACTGAATATCGAGGCCAGAAAGAAACGTTCTGTTATTTGTGTCAAGACCTTGCGAGCTGCATGTGACAGAGAAGGACAGAGAAAAGAGAGGAATGGTTGCGATAAAAAAAGAGTAGGAGCCCCAAGGTTGCAGCAGATCCATAGAGCCTGCAGTACCAGGGGGTTGGCCTCTGGCTACATTCACAGCAAACACTTTCCATGCCACTGCTGTTAACAGCTCCTTCGGGGTCTATATCACCAACAGTTGGAGGATGTATGCACGGATGGCTGGAGGGGGAAGGGAGGCCTGTTTGTTGTGTAAAGGCTCCTCTCTTCCTCTCTTTTGCTTCTTTCTTTATTTCTTCCTCCCCCACTCCCCTCCCACTTTCAGCTCACACATGGTTCCTCCAGGAGCCATCATCTGACAACACCCCCCACCCCCACACGTAACCACCTCCTGCCACATGACAAACATGCACACACAGCCGTAACGCCACAGGAAAACGCCCTCGCATCCTCAGGATGTATTGTTGATCTAATGAGAGGAAAGCATCAGCATCTTTGAGTTACTGCCAAATTTATCTCACCGATTGCATCAAAACTACTTGTTGGCTGATTAGCTATTAGTTATGCCTGCATTACATTGTCTGTTGAGCCACATCCTTGACACCTGCCTTACCTAGAAGTTTAAAAACAATTATTCCAAGCCTTACAGGCAACAACACTATTTGCTCATGTAAACAAGAGGAAGGCCGATGACAGAACAGGTTGTTGAATAAGCTACTCTATCATGTGGGAACAATGAGCACACAGTGGTGTGCCAGTGCACAGTCAAGTTTTATTATAGTGTCAATGCCATGGCCAGGTGGTAAAGGAAGCTGGACTGTAGTGGATGAGATGGACAGTTGAGAGATCCATCCCAGTTAAACTCTTCCCATACAGAGACCCTTAGCCTTGGCCTCACTCCCTGGATACGTGGGTCTGGAGACATGAGGCAACTCGGTGTGACCGCATATTTCAATACATGTCTCATACTTCCACTGCCTGTTCTACTGAAGCAACATCATCCACTCCCTCAAATAAAGTGCTTGACACTTCACTTGACATCTGAATGGTCCCATTCTCAAAGTTAAAATTCACCCTGAAGGCATCAAGTAGACAAATAATAGCCCTTTTATTATCTTAAATTGTTTGTTTTAAAATCCCATCAGATTGGCATTTAATTCACTTGTATCTTAAGGTCTCCTTAAAAGGCCTCTGTTTTGGGGGCTAGGGCATTTTTTTTTTTAAATAGCAGTTACTAAAGTCAGTAAGTCCCTGCAAAGAAAATGCCACAAAATCAAGAAAAATATAAAAATAAATAAATATGTCAACTGTGTTTTAAATCTTAAAAACTTTTATTTTTTGCAGGCAGGCTTGAAGGATGCTTTTGAGAAGAGAAAGTATTTTAAAAATGGGTGATTATTTCATTAGAGATATTTGTAAAATTGAATGTTGAGCATGTCTACGGACAGCTGGTGATTGGCTCTCATATTTACACAGTGTTTAAATCCAACATTTAACTGAACATGACTGGTGAAACAGCACTGCGCTCTGCTGGCTCTAGGTCTTTGAAGTAAGCCCTGCATGTCAAGGTCCTGACATTCCCAAACTACGGTGCAATGGCTCCCAAGACACTTGGGCCACGTTCAGACCGACCTCTATGAATATACACAGCCCCCTCATTCATATGAATGAGGCCGCAGCATGATGTAACAGGAATGCCCAAAAGCAGAGCCGGTGTCAGCATTCGCTGGAACACAGTGGTATTAGCTGGCAAGGTTGTGTATTGGCTACTGAAACGTGCACATATTGCTGCAACAATGCCAAATTTCTACTATTTATTTGGTTATCATCCGAACAAAGGCTAACATATTTTTATCCCTGAGAACTTGTTTTAACAAAAGATTTGTGCCTTCCAACTCATAAATCTATGGCAAAAACCGGCTTTCCTGGATTGCATTTCATCATGTAGGAGGAGGAACAATATGCCCATGCTGTGGCTTTTGTTCTGAACACCCACTGAGGGCTAACATTCAGTGTCATAGGGCTGACACTAACAGCAACAGGTGAGGAGCTGTCTTCATTACCATAGTTAATGTTACCATTCCCAACCTGGTTTCCAGGACCCGTCTCCCACTGTAAACGGGTGTCAGTAATATTCTGAAAACAAACAGTGATTGATTGGATTTAACAACAATCTAGAAAACTAAACTTTCATTTAAAAACCATGTTTGAAGATAAAAACAAACTGCACCCAGACCAGTGTTTTAACTCCGTTTTAAAGGGTAACCTGGTAAGTGTAATAGACCCTTTCGTTCAAAGCCCCTTGCAGCTGAAAAAAAAGTGAGGAAGTGAAAGTGGGAAATTGCGTCTTCATTTCCAAAGGTTCCTGATTTTGCCTGTCCAGAATAAAATGCAGCCACAGAAACAGGGCAGTTTTAAACACCAGGGTAGTGTGGACGACAGGCATATTCAGAGCAGCATTTGGAGCCGTATTAAATGAAAATGCCTCAAAATCTCTCTGCTGCCTCTCATTTAATTTCTGTGTCTACTCTGTATCCTATATAAACAATGAGCACTATCCTACAGAATAAAACAGCTTTCTTTATTACTGTTACAATGATACTGAGTCACACAGACACCCATAACCACAAAATAAATTACAGTTTCTAAATACAGGCTAGATTAATGCATCAATAAGCTTTTCCAGGACTGTGGATGAGGCCGGGTGTAAGGAAGGTCTCATGAGTTGTGTTGACTGACTCTTCCCACCTCTCCTTCATATCCACTCACAAACACAAAGTTAGACAGCAACAGTAGAGGGATGCTGCCCCAGACTGGAGACAGAGACTGGGAACCATGGGGAGCTGCAACAATGGAGATGGCTGAAACAAACCCCAGTGTATGCCCCCCCACCCCCCTTGTCCCCGTGCACACACTCCCCATGTGAAACCATCTGATGCATGTACTGCCCTAACTTGTCAATCACAATCGGGGGAGGGGCAACAGCCTCTTACAAAGCACAGCTTGCAGCACATGAAACAGGGGTATTAATTTTTTTTTTGATCTTCAAGGGGTAAGAGTGTGACAAAGATCTGAAGGCATTATTGAGCCAAATCTGGAAAGGCAAGTGTCAGAGGTTGGCCACAGGTAAACATACTATTTGGGATTTCTGTCACTAGTCACTGATCCATGACAGCAATGGTAAAGGTCATTATGGCACACATCGTTTTGCTTGTGGAGCAAGATCAATTTCCACTTGTTTTTGCAAGTTATATGCTGCCACAAATCACCAATCATCCTTGGACTTGACATCAAAACACCCTGATAGGGGTGGGATTGCAATATATATATATATATATATATATATATATATATATATATATATATATATATATATATATATATATATATATACACACACATATATATATAAAGTGACCATCTACAGTTAAAAATGCAGAAAAACTGGGAATTGGCAAGAGCATGTGTCTGTGTGAAGTTGGGCCATGATCCTGTTACCCCATTAATCCATGGCTTTGTAGAAAACAGAAACAAGGACATGCTCACAGGCAGTCTGTGTTCGCTTATTTAGCAGATCTAATAAGACTAAATCTTCTTTAACAATCACACTGAAGGCTTTAAAAAATAGGAGCCACCCCCCCTCATGAATGCAGCAGCAGCTAGCACCCAGTCAGAGCGTGGAGCATTCACCCTCCAGGGGGAAGGGAAAGAAAGAACCACCATCTGGGGTTTAGTCATGGTGATGCCAGGGGCTGAGGCTCAGAGACAGGGCGACTACTGGGGCTTGAGAAGGGGCTGGGGCAGAGGGACTGTTATTGGATATGAGGTACTGGAACTAGTGACGGCAATAGAGATAGAGCTGGAGGAGATAGACAGAGGCTAGCCCTTGAACCCAATGAGGGAATGGTGTGGATAAAGAGTTGACGGGTGAAAAGTTAATGGATAGCATGGAGCTTTAAGTTGCCCTGGATAATTCAACATCTAGTCAGAACGAGGATGGGTGTGGATTTCTCGAGTATGCCCTCATGATCAACACTAAGAACAACAATAATAATGGTGTAATCTGCCCCACCCTAGCAGGTGCAATAAAACAAAAAGGAAGTGAAGGAGCTGCCAATCAATTACAGTCTATGTAGTATACACCCACACACTTGTGACAAGAGGTCTAATCAGAACATAAGGAAATTTAGAAGATACTGAAAAACACTTGAAACAACAAAAAGGAAGAAAAATGTTTTAATGCCAAAATATATCACATCTGCTACAGTTATGCCATCCACACTAACTCTTGCTGGCTCGTTCAAAAAAAACAACAACTTTCTGACTGGCTCCCATCAGCTGTGCACAAAAATAATTGTTAACTGTTAAATAGCATCTTAAACTTTCTTCAACAAGTGCAAAAATCAATCTTTAAATATGACATTTGAAATGTTTTACACTAATGGTGTAGGTCATATCGTCCAGCCCTGCATTTAAACCAATTATTTAAGACTTTAATCTTAAAGACTTATAAACCTGCACATTTTTTGGCATGTCTTTAGTGCCAGGGGAACAGCAAGGTCATAAAATGGGTGTGCTATCTTAGTGAATATGGATTTGAATGCTATTTAACCATATTTTAAACTTGCATATGGAAGTGAATTACATATCAGCAGATAAAGATAATAAACAACTCAAACTGCTGAGGGGGCCAAATGGACATGAACCGGAACCCTTCTTCTCACACCAGGGTGACACTGACGCCCGGACAAATGTGTCCACTCTGTAGCTTCAAGTCTTGGGACACGATAATAGCCAGACCTGCTGTAAAGGAACGGCTAATATAACACAACAGGCCTTTGAATTTAAACTTTTTTTGTCAAAGCCAGAATGTTTGATTAGAGGAGATTTCACTCCAATTTCTACAACACGGCAAAAGCAAAAAGCTGCGTTAATAATTTGTACAAAATAAACCATATACAGTTTGAAGATGATGAATACTCCGAACAACAATGCAATGCAGATGATGACAAGCAGTTGATGAAGATACATTGACTAAATGCATGATAATCTGCCAACAGGCTGCCAGCAGAGCATGGAGTGGGAAGAGGACAGGGACAAAGGGCCTTGGCATGTTGAGCAATAGAGGACACATCAGTAAGGATCCAGCAACAGAGGCCTGTAGAGTTTGTTGGCTGTGGGATTTTGGGCATAATTTCACAGATGCATAGCCAAGAAATCAGGCATATGCCACATGGACAAAGGCCAAACAAGGGGGACAGCCATGCTGACTCTGGGCCTCCTTCCTGTAGATCACCCTTGCTCTTTCTACTGCTATCCTTTGGTTACCCCACTTCTCTTTGCCTGACCTTTCTCAACTACCCTCTTTCCCATTCCCTCCCATTAATTCATTCATTCTTTCTTTCCTCCCTATTCCTCCACACCAATATACACACCTTTCCCATCTCCCTGCCTACAGCAGGAGAGTGGAAACCAGCAACCGCGAAGTGTATCAGCCCAGGAACAATGTGTGGCAGGCTGTTTTGTAAGGCAAGCCAAGGAGTGGGGGGGGGGGAGCCACTATTATCACTGACCAGCACCATAGACAGAAAAGGGGTGCTCCAACAGTATCACAGAAGCTCAAGTTGAAGTGGATCAGTGAGTTTGTCAAAATTCAACCCGATACTAATTTCACGGGGTCCAAAACAATATAGAATCAAATATCAATTGCTGAAGTTTCCATGGTGAAAAGCAAAGAAATGGGTATTCCAGTGACATTATTACAGTTTGCCAGGTGATTATCCTGAGATCAGTTGTTGGCATACACTACCAGAATCTCAAAAGCACTCATCCCAACAAGTCCTTTAAGCCTTCACTAATCACTCATTACAACGAAATATTAAAAACAAATAATAATTGCGTTTCCCTACACCCTTTTTATGAGTCTCCCCAACACCAGAGAGAGAAAAACCGTGAATAATAAAAATAAAAATACTTAACATGCAGAGTTGTCTGAGGCCATCAGACACCACATCACTAACCTCAGCTGTTAGAAGTATATTGGCCAGGTGGCAAAGCCTGATACAGTTCATCTGCAGCCAGTGTCAGACAATGTCTTCATGTAAGGACTGATATAGTATGTCTGAGCATGTTGACACTAAAGCCCTGACCACAGTAAAACTCACAACACACCCGCCACTCCGTCAAGAACAATGACAGCCACTTCCTGCCCCCCCCCCTTTCCTCAATGCTGATTCTTGGGTAATTTAACCATCCAGCTACTCTCAGACAGCTAAAATCATCTGTAGATGAAGACCAACAACAATGACTTCAAGTGGAAAAACTTCTTTAGCTGACAGAAACAGATTTCATTTTCACTAACCACAACTATATAGGACAAGACAAAGTGGAAGTCAGTTAAAATGCCTCACTTGTGAAAGTGCCCAGGCCAGCTTGTCTTGTTGCTGGTATGTGGCATTAAGCAAAACAAACATGTCTGTCTCGTCAGTTCCTCCTTTTTCTTCAACACAACATTGTCAGACAGTAACACTGTTGAATCAGAATTTCAAACCGAACTATTATTTGAGTAAGTAAATCATAAAGCTGATAGACAATAAAAATAATTGGACATGACTGAATCAACATGTTTCTCAACTAGATGTGATGGATAAGATGTAGCTTATTGTAGAGAGTAATTCAGAATAGTGCCATCATCACACAGGAGACCACATTCTGTAAGTTTAAGATGCTGACTTATCAAAGTAAGGATCCATATGCTAGCTGTGTGTATAAATGTACGGAGGAATATGTTTTGCTTTGTTTTTTTGAATGCTTTTCTAAACCTGACGCCTTCTACACGACCTAGCCAATCTGTGTATAGTGTATGTGCAACATTTCGTGATATGGTTTAATTGTCCAAATGCCTGATTTACACCAAAGAAGAGATTAGTGGCCCTGGTAATATAATACAAAGGAACAGAATTGGATACTCAGCTGTCACTGAGGTCACATCTGGACCATTAGTGGAATAAAATACATCTAGATCTTCTGGTATCACAAAAAGAGCATCTGATTTGTACACTACAAACCAAAAATGCATTAAAACAACCCGCTGCATTCATAACTAAAAACAGACAAGAAAAACAGTCTCTTCACACTTCACACATCATGCCAAGGCACTTATTGTAAAGCAGATTAAATTGGCTTTACTTAATGATATTGGCAACAAAAACCTACATTATATAACAAAGTCATGGACATAAGGACGCACAGAGACTATGTGTGCAACATAAGTCCTGCAACAGCATGTTCTTATTCATATTGCCATCCATTACAACTGGAAAACCACAGTTATGAGTTATGACCTTGAACACTTGCATCTGATTAAAGATGTCAAAGTATATGATTACTATATCAATCTTAATATCTCATCCACATCATCCAAATGAAGTATCCACGCATGTGATGCAGCTCAGGATGAAAACATCACTTGCACTGCGTGGCAGCACACAAAACCCAAACAGCTCAATTAACCGTTGACACACAGAAACGTTCGTAAAGTAAAACCGCACAGCTTTGATCCTTTTGCGTATTTTGCGTAAATTCGAATCGCCTACAGCAGAAGGCAAGAACACGCGAACCCCAACTTTTATGTAAACTACGTGCAAGGCGATCCCCCATCTGGCCTGCACCTCGTTTAATAACAAAGCGATGCCTACGTGTGATTCTCCCTCTCTCTTCTATGGAAGGGGGTGGGGATGAATGAGTGATGGAGGTTGTTGATGCGTGATGTTGACCTTACCATTTTTTTTTCTTTAAAAGAGCAATCATTCGTCCGAGCATTGAATGATCACAATCATCCCTAATATTACTCTTGAATATAATGTATATTCAAATGAAAAGTACAAACAAACAAACAAACAGGGAGCAAAGGGTGCCGTGTGATGAAGTTGAACTTATGAAACCGTAGTGTAATAAATTCCGTGTATTATGAGTGACATGGAGAGGCGTGTGTGTGACACGTTCAGCTCTACAACCAAACAAACGTTTAAACGTTCACTTCTTTCAACAAAATGGGAGTTGGGCGAGCAAACAATGCCCGAACAGCATCTGCGTCCCTATGGCTACCCGAGCCAGATGGCTTGCAACTGCAAGACAATAAACTCGAACCTCACGCCATGAACTTAACTTTATCTGATTAAAATCGTGTGAAGAATACAGTAAAATAGAGTATTCATGAATCCAGGTCTAAAATTTGAGCTAGAGCGCGATATTTTGATATCTGTAACAAATGCTTGTAGTTTAACAAATTAAATGTAAGCTAAGGTGTAAGTTAAGGTATTTTTATTGTCAATTTCCTGCTTATCATAAACGTCCATCAGCATAAACCAAATAAAAACAAACGAGTGGCACATGGCTGAGCGTCTCCACATGAAGTTACCGAGGGTCGCACGAGCATCCTCTCATACTAATACTACAGGAGCTGGAGCGGCACTACGCCGCTGAGGATTTCATACGACAAACGTAAACTTGTGAACACCAGTAATTAGCTCTGTAAACGGCACATTTGAGCCGTGCTAACGAGCTGGCTAGCTGGTTACCTAACAGGATTGCCTCACTAACGTTAACCGAACGAGAAGTTCAAAGAACACTGCTGCTAAGCTGGATAATCAAAGAGCCGTTCAAACGAGAAGCGCCCCACACACGGCGGAGACGAAAAAGCTGACACAAACAACTTTTCATTTGTGCAACTGTACACGTTTGTGTCACTGAAAGCAACAACAATGCTCACTTACCTCTATTTCAAAGTCTGGAAGGTTGAACGCTGTCCTGAACAGCGAGCAGAAGTGGGCTATGGCGGGGACTTCCCACCAAGACTGGATCTCTTCCACAGAAATCATACATCCCTGGGACATGTTTGGACAGCAGAAGTGGTGTGTCGCTTGTTCCTCACATTAGAAAGTAGTTTCCTCGGCGACTCATAATATATCCGTAACATTACAAACAGAACCAAACTTGTTGTGTGCGGACAGTTAACATCGCAGCCGACTCTGGGAGCGCTACAATCTGTTTCTATCGGTCTCACCGGAGCTGAACAGATGGGGAGGGCGATACCACTGCGCAACGAGGAGGGGAGAGGGTTTTAGTTACTCTACAAATAACACCGTGTGTGAGCATATAGGGGGGCATGGAAATATTCAAATTCTGTATATTATAAGTCACTATACAGCTTGCGTTTATGGATTTCGCAAACGGGCGTGTTCCTTTGGTTTAGTAACAACAGTTCGTGTTGATGGTGCCCCGCCGGGTTCATAGTGCGGTTGCCGTTTAAAGGGAATGCCTGTGAACTACATTAAAGGATAGCTATGACTACAAACACTGTGGGTGTGTGAGTCAGGTAACTTCTTTGAAGTTACATGAGTGTGCTCATTTTCCGGTTCCAGTGACGTTTATTTCATCATTAGGCAAATTAGGCAAGATACCACCACTTCCCTGTTGCAATCTTTGAACAGGAACAACTCCTGAAACTGTGCTGTACTTTCAGTTTTCAACCAATCCCAAACCAACAGGTTCGTTCAGCCGATGACTGTTGGGCACAGTAACTTAGCAGCAGGTGATTAAAGTCAACAACTTCCCGGTGCACGTTTTGGACGTGATACTACACAGTAGTGTAGATACACTACATAGGGGCTCCCCCTATCGTTTAATGTGATAATTACATGGTATCAGACTGGTGTAGTTCAGAATCAGAATCAGATTACTTTATTAATCCCAGGGGGAAATTGTTTTTGTTCCAGATGCTCCATGCAAAAAATAGAAATACAGCAGTGGAAACAAGGCATAATATATGGATATTAAAACAGTAAAATAGGCAATAAGATGGAATGAAATAAAATATTAAAATAGTTGTTTGGCATAAGGTTAATAGCATAAATAAACATAAATTATTCTTTGTATAGCATGTCTCACATTGCTTGCATCAACTCAAGGACCAATGTATACATTCAAATTAAATTAACCTGCAAAATAAAATTAAAATATTGATTTTCTCTAATAAAATGCAGGATTTGAGATCCAGAAGTTCAAGTCAATGTCAGTGGGCTATTTACAAACTGTGATGTTTGCCCTGGGACTGGCACTGGAATGGTTTCCTCATCACTGAACCCCTATAAAAGCATTATATTACATTATTGGATTCAAGGAACATGCATTTTTACAGTTGGCCTAATGGTGGTGCAAGAGCAAAGCTTATAAATTCTCCAGGTAGAGACAGGGTTTATTATATTAGGAGCACATCACAAGATTCACTATGTGCTATATATATAATTTGTACACATTGTATATACATATTATACATAGTATAATGTGATGTATATATATGTATACAGTATCTCCTCAGTGTCGTCAGTGTTAGGCACTGAACCAGCAGTCGTTCTTCCTTCTCTGTACAAAACCTGCTTCTGTAGTAAATAAATCAATCAATGAACATATTCAGTTTTTTTTCATACATGGGAGAAAATAGGGAAATTTAAAAACATTAAAAGTGGTCCAGGGCCACAGGGCGGTGTAGTGGCTAGCACTGTTGCCTCACAACAAGAAGGTCTGGGTTCCTCAGGCCCTGTTGGTAATAAGATTAAATAGTAAAGAAAACATTACATTAATGTTTTTAAAGTGTAAAAAGAACTCTGACCTTCATTTAAAGGGAACACTTTTTATTATGTTAGTGACAGTGCTTTGCTGTCAGTGTCTCTATCTGGGTCAGTTATAGGGTCTGGCTGTTGCAAGGTGACAGAGCAACCTGTACCTCCTTGGATTGGAAGTAGGTGACTCAGATAAGTTTATAAAACCATTTTAAAATTGTAAATATTAGGTTGAAACCATTAAAATATTAAAAACAACGGACCATTAAATTTTTTTTTATGCATATAAAAAACAACATCAGAGAAAAAAACAAAAACGAAGAACAATTAGTGTCTCGGAAAACATACAAATCTAGTCAAGATCTACTACACATTTGGACATCCCATATAAATTAAATTAAACCCCAACTAGGGGGGAGAAAGTACATTCAACAGGCGACCCCCACGAAATGACAAAAACAGACACAGCTTCTTACAACAAGCCACTACCAGTTCATCTGTCTGGCCATCCAAAGTGGGAAATGGCGGGGGCCCACAAAACCAAAAACAAGTCAATTTTAACCTGGAGTTTTGCTGTTATCTTTATAATCTCCATTAAAAAAAACTTTCTTTAGCCCCCCTCGCCATTGTTGAAGGGTGGGAGGTAGGGGCCTGAGCAAGGACAGGGTTATCATTTTCCTTGCCACAAGTAGAAGAATCTGTAATAGCTGGACTTTCTTTTTCTCTATATATTCACCTGGTGTCAAACCCAGTATATAATGCAATGGGTTCAGTGGTAATTTAATTTTCAAAATGTTTTGAATTTCTGCTTGGATCCACTGCCAAAATGGAATCAGTATCGAGCAATCCCAGAAGATGTGAGTGTGGTCCCCAATCTGTTTACATTTCCTCCAGCACAGATTTGAATTATTTATGTCCTATTTTGATGTAACTGAAGGTGTCTTGAAGTATCTCATTTTTAATTTCCAATTGAATTCCTTCCACATTGGACTATGAGTGACTTTATGACCCTGCCCACACACCACCTCCCACTCCTCAGCTTCAATAACAACATTCATTTCTAACAGCCACCTTTCCTTTATATCTAAAGAGTTTTCTGAGAAATGTGTTTAAAATTTTATTTTTAAATATAAGCTTCTCCACATTTTGCATCTTTATCACAAAGGCTCCCTATCGCAATTAACTATTCCATTCATCCATTTTCTACCACTTTATCCTCCACATGAGGGTCACAGGGAGTGCTGTGCCAATCTCAGCTGACATAGGGCGAAAGGCTGGGTACACCCTGGACAGATTGCCAGTCCAGCACAGGACCACATAGAGACAAACAACCATTCACTCTCACACTCACGGTCAATTTAGAGTGACCAATTTGCCTAATCCCCAAATCTGCATAGTTTTTGGATTGCGGGAGGAAACCAGAGAACCCGGAGAAAACCCACGCACACAAGGAGAACATGCAAACTACATGCAGAAAGGCCAAGTGCTAACCACTACACCAACCATGTGGCCCCTGCAATTAACTAATAAATGATCAAATTCTCTTTCTTTTCATTTTGGGTCATGCTGATGTTAGATTACCCTCTCACCCTGGCAATTATTTGTTTGGTTGCCCACTGAACCACAACACCCCAAGGAAAAGCTGCTCCATTTTTCTTTTCTGTCATTTAAATTCACTATTATCTATATTTATGAGGTATTCGGAATACAAATCCACACTTCAATGTTACTCAAATACTCAGGATACTAAAATGACTAGGTATTAGTTCCATATAGATTTTTTTCACAACAGATATTTTCAATGCATAGAAAAAAAAAATCATTAAATGTGCAGTAATGACAGCTGCAATCCACTCAGCATGGCATTGTTCATGGTTCAAGAATAGCTCACTGGGAATCAAGCCATTGCATTATTGTTAAAACTTTGATCCACATTAGCCTACTACAATAAAACCGCTGTTTCCTTACCTGGGATATTTCTGTGTCACGGTTCTGTGTAATGAGTGGGTATAACAGGTGTCTTTGAAGACAATCTGGATTTATGTTGTTTACATTTTTATAAAATCACAGTTTACTCCTAAATAGGGTTCCACTCCACATTTATACACGCCTTATAATTTTATACTACACCCTAAACTTTGGAACACACTACCCTTAGATCAGATATCAGAGAAGCCAGCTCACTAAATATTGAAATAAGAAGACTTATCTTTTTACTCTAGCCTTTAACTAGCTCCATTTTATTCCACACTGTATTGTGTTTTATCTGCATTTTTGGTTCATTCTAAAGTGAAAACAGGACTTTAACCTCTTGACTCTAGCCTTTTCATATTTTGTTCCACTCTGTGTTGTATTTTACTGTTTTATTTGCATTATTTGTTTTATTTCAAAGTTAAAACAGGGTTTTTACTTTTTGACTTTAGACTTTTCCTTTTCATTCCACCCTGTGTTGTGTCATTTGAATATATTTGGTAAACATTTATTTCCCAGTAAACAGAGCTGTGGACCTAAGGGGATTCCAGAGAGGTCTTACTAACGTCCCCTTTTCACTGTTGCATTTCCAACACAAGACATCATTAATTCTGTACAGTCTAGATCAGGGGTCTACAACCTGTGGCTCTAGGGGCGCTGTAGGGCTCTGTAGTGGACACCTTATTAAAAATCAAGGCGAGAAATAAAGAGGAATAAGTGTTTCAATATTTGGGCTACTAAAAATATGCAGCCATTCCCAATACAGAAATGAAGTCATGTGTACATGAAGGAAGTACACATTTGGAATCCTGTCCATCTTTGCACCCACATACTGCACACACAAGCAGGAACTACAGGAAATCCAAACACTGTTTTATTTATTTCAAAGTGGGTCACTTTTTTATTTTAGCAGTTTTCCAGAAATAACTTTAGAACTCAAATAGATCTAAAAAGTCCTGTGATTTATTTCAAGGTAGGCCCGCATGTGTAGTGTTTTATTTTCTTCCTTTGTTACCTTTGTAGTTCTTAAAAATACAACAAACTATAGTTCTTTTATATCTACATATATATCTATAATTAAAAACTAGATGATGTCATCAGTTTATTGGTCAAATAGGTTTTGCGGCTCCAGATGAATTATATTTGGGTGGAGAGGCGTCAAAAATGGCTCTTCTGATTCTCGAGGTTGCGGACCCCTGCTCTAGATGGTGTGTAGTAATATCTATGTAATACCTTACGTGGTGTCAAAATGTTGAAAATATTTGTAATGGTCTAAATATTTGTACTGGTGTAAAAAATGCATGTTCTCCTCGTGTGTGTGGGTTTTCGCCAGGTTATCCAGTTTTCTTCCACAGTCCTAAAACATAGATATTTGGGGATTAGGTAATTTGAACACAATTTATATATAGCAATAGCAATTTATGTACAGCAATTTAGAGTAGACTGATTATATGAGCGTATGAGAGTGAATGGTTGCTTGTCTCTCTGTGGCCCTGTGATGGACTGGTGACCAGTCCAAGGCCAGTCCCCTTTTTGAGGAGTTCGGGTTAAGGATCTTTTTGATATGGCCTGTATACTTTCATGCACTTACCATATTATTATATCTCTCTTTTTTACTCTCTCTTAATTACTTTGTGGTTCCTTCCTGGTTTTATATCTGAAATTGTCTTGCTGTTTACTATATATGCTTATGCTGCTATCTTGACCAGGACTCTTGAGGGACCTTTCTGGCTAAATAAATACTAGATAAATAAATAAGAAGATGGATGGATGGTGTTATGGCTCCTGGTCAGCAAGATATTTTAAACCTAAAGGCAGCATGATGTTTCAAACTCTTTCATTATTTCATTTATTTCATTCAAATACTCCTTTTAACGGCGTGTAGCAAAACTATGTCACACACTGCACACTATTAAGGGAAGCATCTTTAATTAAAGATTTTTCACAGCTGATGAGTAAAATGATCACTGATAGTTGTTGTTTTCCATTAACAGGAATCAATACACAAATCAATATTTAAAATATAATAAAAATAATAAAAATAAATACTTGAGGTGCACTGGACAGTCGCTGTGGTGATCACATGTTCTGATTGTTGATGTCCTTACATAACCTTTTCTGCCTTTAAGTCACTTCTTTACCACACTTTATAATTGGAAATAAAGTCACAATCAAAACTGGCGAATCACTTTTTTCTTAATAACAGTGGCTGTAAATCTACGAACATGTGAGGCATTCAATGCACGAGGTGTTATGTAATCTTTGGGCTGTTAAAAGGAAGCTAATTATGAATGGGCAGCCTTTTTATGCCCCTCTTCACCCTGCCTGTGCATTCTTCGAACCAGAAACAGTGCATACAGGGTCATAGTGGTGGATATGTGTCTCTGCGGTGTCTGTTGCATGTGTAGTGGCAGCGGCTCCACAGGCATGAGATTATGTTGAGTTGTGTTAGTGCAGAGCTGTGTTGCTGTGGCTGTGTCACACAGGGGAGTCACCACGAGAGGGAGGGACTAAGGCAGCCGGACAATGCTGGTGTTTGTGCAACGGCCTCTGAGTGGCTGCTGGCTCTTTCATATCCCTCTCGCTTGACTACCATTGCCACAAGCATTGTTGAAGTGAAAGGAAAGTGGACAGTTTGATCCTGCCAGTGGGATGCACCGACTAAGGTAAAACACCCTTTCCCCCACTGCTCTGTCTGCATGATGGAAAAAATTAAGGTTTTTGAAGGCTGTCTTGTTGGACTGTGGCTGTGAGAACTGTATGAGTTGGGTCTTCTAATCTAGTGCAGTTTTTTAGGGGAGGTAGAGGTCTGGGAGCTTGGATTGGCTTGGGTTGAGGCATCTAGTCAGTGTTTTGGCAGGGTCACTACAGTGTGTGTGTGTGTGTGAATGGAGCTGAGCTGAAAGAACGTTTCACAGAAAGAGGCTCAGTTAAATGCGTGTGGAGAATGTGACTATGATTAAGCAATGTTAAATACAACTTTTGAAAGAGACAAAAAAAAATGCATGGAGATGAGAAAGGACATTCCCCCCAGGATACAAGCGATGAGTGAAGCAAAAAGAACAGTTTCTGTTATTCTCACCAGAGAACACACATGAGGATAGAGTGAAGATTTACAGAGGTAAAAATAGAGGCAGAATGGAGGTGGAGAGATTAAGAGAGAGATTAATTAGGAAGCTGGGGGAAGAGGAGAAGTCGTGGAAGGGAAAAGAGGAGAAAAAGAATGCAAGAAACTAAGAACATAATGAAGCACAGCAAGAGCTGAGAACTCTAAACACGTCTTGGGTTACTTGTAATACTTAGGCCAGACAGCCAACTATTGTATTTCCAGGAGGAGGGAAAAAAAACATCGAACAAATGCATCAACTTTCGTTCAGTAGTTCTTTCCAGCCCTGTGTAAAATGCTGGATTCCAAATGCAGTAAAGAAAAGAATTTGGTTAAGCCAATCATTTTCAGTTCTGCCCTCCCTCCTAGATCAAATACTCTTATCCCTTTTAGCTGGCAGATTAGAGAGACTCAAGATGTTCTGTCTGTGTATGTTATAGTCCTGGAATATGTCTCTATTTGTTTTTATGAATTACAAAGTCTGGTAGTCAGCGAGTGTAGCATTCCTCCATCACAACCCTGCCGCCCCACTATGTTATAATGTAGATAAATAAATGTGTCACATTTGCACTCATTTGCTCTATTTAATCTGCTTTAACCTCATGTGTTTTGTTGTCCCAGGCAGTGGGAGATTAGATTTTGGTTTGTGAGGTCCAACAGTGCAGAGAGGCTGGCCAGAAGATACGGATCCAACAGTAGTGGTCTCGACCACAACAGAAAAACGTGTGGGAGGGAAGAGGCAAAGTAATTAGAAGGAAAGGAACGAAGAGAGCTAGGAGGAGGAGGAGGAGTCAGACAGGGGAAAGAAGAAGCGGACCAGGGCCTGGAGCCCAAACACGAGCAGGATGACGGAGAAGAAAGTTAGGTAGGAATATTTTTTTTCTTACTTGTTTTTTTTGCTTAATAAATATGTTTTCACTAAAGAGAAGCAGCAGCGTGGTGTGTGTCTGTGTGTGTGTGTGTTTCTGATGGTGCCTGCCTTGTTTGCATTTTCTTGTCTATGAATGGACGTGTCATTTGCATGGGCTTGTGTTGTTGGCTACATGTAAATGTGTCTGTGCATACATGTGTGCGTGTGTCTATGTTGATCCCCTCACAGCCTCCCTGCTAAGCTGATTAATGGGGGCGTGGCGGGCCTGGTTGGTGTGACATGTGTATTTCCTATCGATCTGGCCAAGACCCGCCTGCAGAACCAGCAGGGCGTCCAAGTCTACAAAGGAATGTGAGTAGGTCTGCCCTGGCCTGAGTTAACCCACCACTGTTATTGATTTGTACCAAGATAAGCCTTTCGATTATAAAATGCAATGTTTTTTCTTCCAAAGTATGTGCATCCTTTTTGATGGTAAATTGGTTTCATATGTGTTCTTTGGCTAACATCACTCCAATTTTAGCTAACCCGTTATTACTTATATGACCACATCCCACATATTTTTCCCCTGAATCTCAGGGTGAATCAGCTTTAACAGTCTTCCCATATTTGGCCCAGAGTTTTGTTTAGATTGTACCAAATACATCCATGGAATAATACCCGGGGAATGCTGTTCAAAGTCTGTGTTTTGGTGGATTTCAGTCAGAGAGAGAAGAAAAGATGAAATGCAGAGGGAAAAAAAACGATTGCATGTCCCGAATAGACACCGTGACCCTGGATTTTCAACTGTGCAAATCTGTTGGGCATCAATGCTAAGGGCTGACTGGGTGTGGCCTTCCTGTGCTCAGCAGACTGTGGTTTTCCACTGTGAGTCAGAGATGGAAAAAATAGGGAAACAAATTCTACTCAGTGCAGGAATGACATTTTAACATCAAACTTCTTGTCTTTATAAACAAAAAAAGATGAATTTCTGCTTAAATGTTCACAAATCAGCCTTTGTCCACTTTGTTTTTGAGACAGTAGGGTTATAAAAAAAAAGGTCACAGTGTGTTTGGATAAAGGCCAGGTCAAAGATGATGGTGAAAACGACAAATGGAGCACAGCTTGAATGTTTTCACAAACACACTGTATCTGTAAGTTGTTTACGTTTTTGTCTTTACAGGCTGGATTGTCTAGCAAAGACCGTACGCTCAGAGGGATATTTTGGATGCTATAGAGGTATTCTTTGCATTTCTAATCCCACTGACAAACAACATGACTATAAGCTTAATCTGGCTACTTTACGCTGTTGTTGACCATGTGAGCCCTCAGTCTTTTCATCATAGTAACCAGTGTCTACAGCCACTAGCCAATAGCAGCGACCTATAACCTGCTGCCTAGCTTTGCGTCCCTGACATTAGCCTGTTTGTCTTCTCCAGGTGCAGCAGTGAACCTCACACTCGTCACACCAGAGAAAGCAATCAAACTGGCTGCCAATGATGTCTTTAGGCAGAAGCTCTCTAAGGATGGGTAATGCACCCTCAATGACATGTCATATGACAAATCTACAGTAACATTACTAAAATATAGCCAATCCTATTACATTAATGTAAATTAAGCCATGAAGTCATACCAAAACAAATAAGATATTGAGTTAATGCCATGCATAGGAAAAGAAGATTTGAAATACAGGGTTACATATATTAGAGCCACTAAAACTCCATTGATTAGTTCCAGAAAGACTTTGTTTTGTTTTCGAGACAATCACTATGAGATGGTGCTAACATGCAATTTCCTCCTTGGCAAAAATCTCTTTGGGAGTTGTTGAGCAATTTCATAAAAAGTTAATGTTGCTGCCGCATCTGGCTCTAAACTCTACATGCTATGAACTTGGATGTCATATTTTCATAAAGAAGTAAGCAAAAGTTTGGACATTATTATGATGGTTTTTTTTAATTATTAAAAAACTAAGGAAAGCAATCAGAGGGCACAAACCTCCGTCAAGGTTGCTCTGTTTACTACCAAAATCTAAAATAGTCTACATCCCCAGGAGCTGCTCAGACACAGGGAACAAAAACAGAATCCCCACCATTTCTGGTTCCAAATGTTTTGTTTTGTCTCTCAGTTTGTTGCATTTAATTTCTGCTATTGCAACTGTGTTTGCAGGCATTTGCCTCTGTGGGGGGAGGTACTGGCAGGGTGCGGTGCTGGGACCTGTCAGGTGGTCGTCACCACTCCTATGGAGATGCTCAAGATCCAGCTGCAGGATGCAGGGAGGCTTGGTGAGTCAACCACGGGTCATTTAAGAGCCCCTTTCTTCACACCACTATACTACAGGTGTATCTGCATTTACTCAAGTGTAAAAGTCTAGTCATTAGCACATGTGATTTTCTAAATAATCAGCTGCTATTTATTTATCTGGGTAGGCACAGCCTCCTTTGTTCCACAGTGATGACCGCATGTTACAATAGTCTGCACGTGTTTGCTCACCTGAGACACTGTGTGTTTTTCCGTCAGCTGCACAAAGGCCTGTGCCAACTGCAGCTCAGACTGCTGCTGCTGCTCCTGGTCCAGCTCCATCACTAGTGTCCACCCGACCACAGCCCCGACCGACACCTCAACAACGGCCCTCAGCTACAGGCATCACTGTGGATCTATTGAGGTCTCGTGGCCTGGCCGGCCTCTACAGGGGGGCAGGGGCCACCTTAATGAGGTCATACACACAAGACAAAAACACACTCTCACACACAACACGTGCCAAATACTTTACTTCTCTCTCTCTCTTTGACTTTTATATGAAGTTGATAATTCACAGATACGTTTAAATGAGTGCCATTTTTCATAATACATACTTTTTTCTGGTGTTAATTCTTTTTCATGTTTCCCTGGTTCATTGCTGTTGACTTGGTGTCAAAAACCAACCATAACCTATACTGTATGTCTAGGCCAGTGGCTTGTTGTGTTCTGTGTCCTTTCATTGATCTTTGCTATAAATGGTCATGTCTGCTGTGCTGCAGTTAAATCTACAACTGTCTCCCTCACACAATATTTAAAATTAAAAAAAAATGTCTTTCTCAAAATCTAGGGATGTCCCCTTCTCAATGATCTACTTCCCACTATTTGCCAACTTGAACGCACTGGGCCAGGTTGATGTGCAGGCCAAGGCACCATTCTGGCAGTCATTTATGGCAGGCTGCGGCGCAGGCTCAGTGGCAGCTGTGGCTGTGACACCATTGGATGGTGAGTGGAAAGTAACAGGGAGAAATGGAGGATAAAAGCTGGTTGTGAATGGAGGCTTTCAGCCTTTTATTACCAACAAAAGATGGCAGGAGTGCACACCTACCCTTGTTCATGCTTCACCTCAACACACTGTATTGCTGAAAATGAATTCCTTGAAATGTCCTTTAAATTTTACATTTTAAAGTGACATTATGCACATGAATGATTAAATGGAACATGATTATTAAGATTAATTCATGAGCAAAAAATGCACCACAGTAACATCATTAAAGTCAGCAAATGTTGGCAAACACCAGATGGACACTTGTTAACTGTTGACTTAAAGGTCCAATGTGTAGGATTTAGAAGGGTTTACGAGCAGAAATTGAATATCCTACCCATTTGTATGATTGTACAAGTAAATAATCACTTTTATAAAATAATCTAGAAAAAGTCTTTATGTACTTTAGGCAAGGGCCTCCCTTAGCGGAGACCACTGTCTTGCACCTACATGCTTCTACAGCAGCTCAAATGGACAAACCAGGTAGAGCATGTGTTTTACATTTTGAAGCAGAAGCTTATTACAGTAAAGGAGAAGAGTGACTTCCTTTCTGATATGCTAAGCACATCTTAGTTCACTAACGGGAAAAGGAGGGATAAGAGGAGGAGTTCTCTATTTGTGAGTAAGCTGCAGTCTTGCCATTAGATGTGACTCTTTCTTATACATTGGACCTTTGATAGTGGGCAGTAAATACAAGACTATAGTAATCATCAATGTTTTGCGTCATCATAAAGAATAAAACTGCACCTTTACCGGTTCCCTTGCATTTCTTATCCAAACAATGTCAAAGTCGGGGCTGCACACACTGGTGCACTGAATAACTCGTCTCCCGCCGAGTTTGAAGCCTGTCAAAAAAACAGACAGACATCTCTTGCATTTCTCATGCAAACAAAGACAAAGTCGATGCTATGCACACTTGAATGTTCTTTGTCAAAAGAACATTCAAGTGTGTAATTTACTACCATGGTTGCTGCACATGGATCAAAGGAATGTGAGGGCGGCATTTGTCGCATTTCTACCCACATCTCTCGTCTTTCTTGTCCAAATACCACCAAAGGGGGCACTGCACACACTGGTACTCTTAGTAAGTCACCTGGCAAGTTTGAAGCCAGTCAGGTGAACTGGTAGACCACTAGGTGATTAATAGAGATAATAGATAAATAGAAGACAAAACTACACCATATCGTATCATGTACTATTACTGTGAATAAGAATTTGTTTCTGACATGTTCCAGATGCTCAATTATTATCTGGTGTTTGTCAGTTGTGCTCACTGATTGCTATTCGCTTCAATTGACAGTATATGCAATTACATCTGCATTTTTTCTGTGCCATAATCATACAGTAATAAAGACTCGTCTGCAGACCTTGCAAAAAGGCGAGGGAGAGGACACGTACAGAGGAATTGTTGACTGCACAAGGTATAACTGTATTTAATGTGGTAAAACATTTGTTTCTCTAATATTCACAAGTGTAAAAGCCCAAGTAACAAATGCTTGTCTTTTTTGTCCTATTGTCTACGCGTGCAGGCGCATCATGAGGCGGGAGGGGCCTGCAGCATTCCTAAAGGGAGCAACATGTCGTGCGTTAGTCATTGCTCCTCTTTTTGGCATCGCACAGGGCGTCTACTTTCTTGGTGTTGGAGAGGCATTGCTGGACTTCCTGGGATAGCAGTGGCTGGCATTGATGGTGGCAGTTGTATCGTCTCTGTACAAATCATTCACTGGTTTAATGTGCAGTGAATGCATGACAACACAGCTGTGTGAACAATGTATGCGATGAGAAGGAAAAGGCGGCCGTAACTTGCTGGTCTAAGACATGAAGATATTCACACTAATGAAGTTCCTCTAGGTTTTTACATGCTGTCAACAGCGTTCCATAGGTTATGCAGGATCCTGAGTGTAAATTGTCTCCGTTTTCTGGTGCGGTAACCCGGTGGGGTATTTTCCAACTCAAATATGCACATGTGTTAATGAGGTTAGGGTTAGGGCAAAAAAGACTGGGTTAGGCAGTAAAAATTAGTACAAGGAGTGGAACCCTTGTCGACCACACTCTGGTGCAGCGTTCACGTCAGTGAGCCGACTGCCGGTGGTGACTAGCTACTAGATACCACTTCCAAGGTACTACCAGGTTGCTGTCATGTATACAACCGCTAGGGGCGCTGGTTTTGAAAATGTAGACATAGGTCGTAATTCCTGAATACGACCTCGATGTACGTTTCATTGGGGGACAGTCTCGAAGTGTCTGGTTTACAATTTTTGTCGTTTTTTTTAAAAATATATATAATTTGGAATGTCACCATACATTGATACAAAAATATACTGTGTACACTCAGGATCTTCAGGACACAAATGACTCATTTGAAATAATCAAAACAAATATTGGCTATTGAGCTTTGATATGTGTGTGTGTACCTGTATTTGTTACCTCTTTAGGACATTTTATGGCATAAACACTGACCTTGTCTGGACCAATAGTCCTTATAGAAACCAAAACCTGGTCCAAAGGAGGCAGAGACAACTTTTGGAGAACTGGTTCGGTTTAGGGCTAAGGTTTGAATTGTGGTTAGGTTAAGATTAGGCATTATCTGGTTATGGTTGAGGTTGGGGATAATGCTTCATTTAGGCTATTCAAATGAATGGAAGTCAATGCAAACCTTTATGTGTATTTTTGTGGTCCTACATTCAAATGTGTGATGACATGGTCAATGTTAACTAAGGCACTATTTTTAATTATTGTACTTAATTCATTAAAACAAATATGTAGACAAACAAACCGTTTGTAGGACATACAAGATTAAAATCCTAAAACAAATGAATATGAAAAAGTTCAGGTGGAAAACAATATTAATAATATATATATATTGAATTTTTTCACTCTTACACTGCACAAAGATGAATTCAATTCAGTGTTGTTCGCCACTGACATATGCAAGACCTAGAGTAGTTGGCAGCTTTGAGCAAAATAAAAAAAAGAATTAAACCAAAGTTAAAATATAATATAAAATAGTAAAGTTTACTTTTATGGCAGGTTTCTGGCAGAGACATTTTTGTCCTCCAAGGTCCTGGGTGTGTTTTTTATTTTTACTTTCTAAGAATGCACAAACTCGTTGTTGTCCGAGGCTGCTAAATAAAATGCCTACACGTCTGACCACTTGTATGGTCATGATGAAGAACTGTGTATCATCAAATGTAACTGACAAAATCCTCTTTGAATCTTTAAATCAGAAGCTTGTATTGCCTTCTCTCACTGGATAGGGAGGTGCGGCCTTCCACTGTCTCTAAGGTCACATGTTAATCTAATGGTAATGCTTTAATCCCTGTATTAGTGTACAATATACTCTAACACACAGATCACTTCCTGCCTAAAGGCTACGACTGCTGGGGCCACCGTCTCGTAGCCTTGATATCCTCTTCTTCACAGCTTAGAAGGGTTTAAATAAAACCTGCTGAAGCCTAGGCCTGTTTTTATTGCTTAGAAAAATTATTTGTTGCTTCACATCTTATACAACTTTAAAAATGCAATTAAAGCCTTATCATTCCTAATAGTTTCTTAGCTTCAAAACTGTAATAAAAAAAAAAAAAAAAGATTTTTGTTTGGGTGATGTTAAAATACTGTTTTCATACTTGAGTCCAATTAAGCAAGAACAAATGTATTCGTTAGAGCCATTAAGGGAGTATGGCACCTTGTATTGCCAGCTGATAGTCAGTGCATAGGTCCACTTGATGGCACTAAAAGTTTGTTTTTTATTTTACAATTTTAATGCAAGACACATTCCAATGTGGCTAGTGCGCCTAGGCTACTACATTTTCTGAAGTGTAGAGTGACAAGCTGTAAATAAAGATATTTCATACTAGCTGGTTTCTCTGTGTCTTACATTTAATTGTTCGTTTTTTTCCATGCTAGTTTCGTCAGAACAACTGCAACTAGCCTTTCTCTGGCTACATGCAACAACATGCAAAACACAACCTGTTGCTAGAGCGCCATGTGCAAGACAGACAAGTTAGACTGTAGTATAAAAGAAACAAGGCCATTAGAGATGGCAGACTTCACCCCATTCACGAAACAAGCCTCTGTCGGCCTCTGTTGGTCATATTGGCAAGTGCGGAAACACAGACAGTCAGACAGACAGAGCCACTAAAAACAATACTTCACTCCCACTCTGTGAGGTGTTTCTGTTTTGGAATCTTTGCCTGGGAGAGACTTTACTGATGCAGTATAATCACCTTGTGTCTTGTTCCTGTACTTAGTTTACCATGGTGTATGACCTGTGACATAAAACGGTCTTTCAGCAGATTCTGATTGTTTCTCGCCCAGTATTAATCCTCCTATACATGTTCCTGTTTCAGTTAATGACCGTGTTTCAATGTTCGTATGAAACTGATGATCATTACACCCGTTTGGTATAATTGGTCAAGCACACACTCCACTATAATCCTACAAAAGTGCAAAAGTGCATAAAACAACTGTTGCTGGTTCTTATGACAAAGGGTGGTCACAGATTTTTCTTCTGTTAGCTCACTATGCATTTCATAAATTGATAAAACTTGTGAAAGCATTTTACAAAAATGCTTGTAAAAAGCATTCCTATTGCCACAATTGCCTAAAACCTTTGCACAATACTTTACTACGGAAGTATCAGGAAAATGTGTATCTTTGGTAGGGCTGCAACTTATTGTCATTATCCAATAATCTGTCAGTTAGTTTCTAAATTGACAAAGAAGGTGTTTGGCTATTATAAAATGTCATGAAAAAACTATGTTGATTTGGGTCTCTTGAACCTTAAAATAGCATCCTCAAATGTCATGTTTTTCTGTCACAGAGGAGCAGAGAAACCAGAAAATGATTGACATTTACAAAGCTGAGCCATAAAACCCAGTTTTACTTACGATTATTATTTGCTGCCCTAATCTTTGGTGACCTAAAGATGTAGCATTAATTAAATAAATGACTAAGGAAAGACCCAGTTTTACCAAAAGAACAGAAGGAAAATATATTTGGGATACCATTGCAACCAGTCATTCACACAACCCATTAAAAAGTAAAATAAAAGGACTTAACTGTGCAAGTTGAATGAATGCACAGTGCATTGTACAATAATACAAAAAAAGACAGAAAAACACATGCATAGCATCCATTTAAGTAAATTTTTGACCCTGATGACTGGCAGGTCACAGGTGATGGTGCAGACCATACACATTATGATGATGTTCTGTGGTCACCTTAAATGTTCCACCTGTGTCACTGCACCCCCTTCAAATCCACTGTTAATCTGTGAACTTGCGGTTGGGGTTGGCACCAAACAAGTTCACTCTGACTTCAGGCATCATCTGTCAGGAGAAGAAAGAAACACTCACACAAGGAACTAAAAGGAAGTAAGTTAGTGAATCAACCTCTCTGCAACTAAGTATTTGTTAAATGTTTTACTGCATACGCTCCGGCAAAGCTGGAAACGTAGTAGTAGCCTCCCCCATAGTTAAAATCTATATCTATTTTCAAGAATACCAGTTGGCGTTCAGTCACATATTTTTCAATGTCAAACTTTGGATAATTGATATCACCAGGAAACCAAGAGGACGCTGCTGCCCTCTACAGGTGAGCAGCAGGAACTACTTTCAGTGTGTTGTTGCAATCAAAAGCTGACTAAATTTTAGATATACAGTCACATTTACTTCACCTGATGTGCCATAAGGTCTAGCCTGCTCTCCAAAGTGTTGGAAACCTTGATCTTCCCATTATCATTATACACTTCCACTCCTCCGCAGCTGTTAATACAAAGAATAGTAACTTAATGAAAACATTAGAGCTGAAATATGCCTTTGCACAAAGATTATGTTGACAATATTGTTCAAGTGCTTTCAGTGCCCTTACATTTCTGATGAAAGAAAGCGTTCCTTGTCAATTCTGACGTCTATGTTGCTCTTCACTGCCTGTTTGTAAACAGCGATGTTCTTAATAACTGCAGCCTGACAATAGAAAAGCACAACACTGTTAACAAGGGCTGTAAATACTTGACTGTTCTCTTAAATAGAGTGTTACAGTCAATTTAATATAGCTACAACACTGTGGTCTGCTCACCCTCACCTCAATAATTTCTACATCCTGCTGTCGACAGCGAATGGTAACCTTAGGCTCCAGCAGTTGATAGAATGCCTGATAAAGTGGGGAAACCACAATTTAACACAAATCAGTGGCAAAGTTATGAGAGCAGTAAGAGAATTTACCTGAAGTATGAGCCCCTCTAGTAGTGCAGAGTACTGAACAGGATCCTTGGCAATCTCTGCAAGTCTTTGACGGGCCTCGTTCAACAAATCCTGAGAGAAGAATGCCATAGATTTAGACACTTTTATGAAATAAGGTAGAGTACTTGATTCAAGCAAGTAAAACCTATATAAATATGGGCAATTGTAACAGCTCTAAAACATTTGCATGATCAAAGGACAAGTGCTCAACAATTAATAGTATCTGAATATTTCAAAATGGCAGAAGCTGCATTTAAATTCTAAAAATATTTTTTTCATGGTTCTTTTTATGTTTTCTTGTATTAGAATGTAAAGTAGTTGCCACCATTTTTTTTTTAAAACAATTACACAGCAAATACTAACATATAAATAAATTTGATTCAGAGGTCAAACACCTGTCATCTATTTGTGTATACAAACCTAAACCATGAACACAAACCTGGTGAAGTCCTAAATCATTTATTTCTGACTGAACACTTTATGTGCTGTATGTGAAACACACTCCTATCTATTGTCTAACCTTGATCATGTCGTCACGTGCCTTCAGCACCTTTAGTCTAGCTTGGTTCATCAGGTTTGACATCTGGCTGTGAGAGTAGAAGAAAAAGACAATGAGACAAAAAGTCAATGAGCACATTAACTCACTTCTAACATTTATAACGCAACGCTTTGCACGACTGACAATTCTTACAAACTGATTTTCAGCCAACGACCACCATAAATGGATTTTGAGAAGCAGTCAAAATACATCGTTAAGGGCAGCATTACACCTCTCAGTGTATGCAATGCTGGAAATCATAAGAAAAAGAATGGGGGTGATTGAAGCTACATTTAAAAAAAAAAAAACCTGTACATTTACACAATATATTCCAATATTCCAAAGACAACTAGTAGAAGTTGCAATTATTATTTCATAATATGTATAATTCAACCAAATCTATTTTTGCTCTCTACCGTTTTACCTGGCAGACATGCTGAACTTTAGTGTTTCCATGTCTTCTGTTGTGTCTCCCACGTTACCTCTTCAATTTCGGCTCTGATACGCCAGTGTGTTTTATTTTAAGATGTATTCTTGTCCTTTGTGAACTTATTTTTTATTATTTTGTTTCGGGGCTCCACATACTGTATGTCTAACTGGTGTTTTGTTTGTTTTAAACTGAGACTGCCTCCAAAAGAGTTTGTGGTGCAGCCCTGGCTTCTTTTACTCAACGCAATGCATAGTGTGTGACTGAACCTGTTACACTGAGAACGGATTCAGTTAATGCAGCTCATACTGTATAATGCTTTTCTCTCGTGACTCTGACAACTCCAGGAACACTGCTGGGATGTCGCATGATGTTGAGAAAGGGCCATAAGATTACACTGACTACTCTGATGATCATAGTGTCTCAATTCAAATCATGTACCTTTGCATATGATGTGTTGAAGACACATTATTCAGCAAAAGGCTTCAAAAGAGTAAAGCACTTGAAGAAGATAGCTCTTTTTGATGAAAATTAAGTTGTAGCTTATTGTCTACATCACAATGATTCAAAATATGTTTTGTTTAAATGTTACTGATCCTGGAGGTTCAAATCTCTTAAACTCTTTCAAACTTTACTTAGCTAAATAAAACTCAATCACACCATCTCTGTCCATTGTGCAGCTTCAGCCCTCTGACGCCCCTTTTCCTAAAGGTAATTCATAGGAATGATATTAATATTATTAATTATATTCCGTGTGCACGTTATACCGATTTCATCACCACAAATTACTATTCTGTGGCAATTTAATATTTCATAGCCACAAATGAGGGCTTATGTGGCCCTGGCAGAGCACTGTGCTCTGTGTCTTTAAGTGAAGATCACTTGACAAGTACTTAAATTACCAGACACTTACATTTTTTTATGTTGCTCGATCTGTTTTTCTTTTTTCTCATAGTACTCCATTATTTTTACCCTCTGTGTCTGCACTAGTCGACCTTTCTCGATGTTGAATTCTTCCTCTGCCTGTGAACAGACGAGTACAACAAAACAATTACAGCAAAACTGGACAGACAGACACACAAACAAACAGGGGCAGACTGACAGTAGACAGACATACAGGTAAACATAAAGACTGACTGACAGACAGCAGACAGTTACCTTGGAATCAATCTCTTCCACTTTCTCATTGGCCTCTTGTTCAATGAAGGCCATCATGTGCTTGATCTGTCACAGGAGGAGACTCAAAGTTCAGTCATAATAGAAGCCCTTATGTTAATGTTCTCTAAGAGTTCATACAGTACACAGCCCACATACAACAACATGCGTGTATAATCCTGTTTTCTTCTAGAGCAGTCACGTGTCAGGAGACATTAGCCAGTTAGCAATTAGCTAGAGTTTTTCTTCTATTTTTCTTCACAGGTTTAACAACGTTACAAAACAAAACAACACTTATTCAAATGAACGAAACACAAACAAAACGAGTTAAAGAAAATGTGACATGACGACATAACGGTGGTTCAGTGGTTAGCTTAGCTTACGTTTGACATGTTTACTTAAATGTATATCATAGTAATTTAAAATAAAAACGTTTTAAAATTAAACAACCTATCGCTGCCTATTTATGTGAACTTTACCTGTTTCTGCACGTCAGCGTCGGTAAGCGCCATGTCTGCTCTAAATGTCTCGCCTTCTTTGCAGAAAAAGAGTAAGTGGAGTTTTCACGACCACTGAAGATAAGTTACACAGTCAACAGCTGGAGAAACAACTGACTCCTGTTAAATTCGCGTCAAGTGAACGATAATAGGACAACTTCCGGCTGGAACCTTCAAAATAACACCCATATTAAACAGATCCAAAGTTTTATAGTTTGTAACGTTACATAGGGGAACACTGATTTAGATGTTTACATTTCAGATAATAACTGCAAGGATAGTGTAATTAATTTCATAATATAACAATATAAGCATATGAGCATGAAAAAACAAGCAACTGGAAGAAAAACAACCCTAACATAACTTTAAATAAGTGTGTAGTAAAATAAATGAATGGATAAATACATGAAGGTTGATATTGAATGAAAATATACATTTTGGAGCACAGTGACAATGTTTTTGTAGGTTTTCTTTTAAAGGAGTTAGATAAAAATACTTTTCGAAAGCACAAAGTGCTCTTCATTTATATGTAAAACTACAATATAGTGAGGTTAAATCGAAATACATTTTTGTCTAATTCATTTCATATGATGGGTGAAACCAAACAATACCTCCCACCTACAGGGACACCAGAAAAACAACTTAGATATTGACAGGCGTCTTCCAAAGACCTTGAGTGTGCTCACAGGTTCTGGGTGCAAAATTAGAGTATTATTTTGAAGGTTGAAACCGGAACTTTGTTTCAATACAACTAGTTGGTGTAGCTTCGAAAGTACACTGTGTGCTAGTGACAGTGTTCTGCCCTCTACAGCTGCTGTTGCCGCTGCTGCAGAGGACCTTCGTCGGACATTTGTTCTCAACCTGTTAGTGTAGTTTATCAGCACCTGGTTGTCTTTGGAAAAGGGACGGTAAGAGATTTACTACACACGAGCTTAAGATGAAATCAAGAAAAAAACAGCACCTAAATCGTTTGCCATTAAGCTAGCTATTTTAGCTTGCATGCGCACGAGCCATTAAACTTCACACTTGGCAGACTTTGAAATATGCAACAAATGAGCCATACGGTGTATAATATTTAATGAGTATAATTGTTCATTTAAAGTTTTGTTATCGTTCTTTTAGAAAAATAAACAATAATTGTATTGTATTCATTATACTCTTCTTCTACTACATTCTTATTTTAACACTGGGGCTCCGTTTTGAAAATCAGTTTAATTTTGATAGGTTCAAACCGGAACTGTGTTCTCTTAATTCAGAAAAATTGTGGTCTGCGTGGTGGACCCCAATTTATCTGTTGAGTATTTATGAAAGTGCTTTGGTATTTTTACGCGTAGAAGACTTAAGATTCTACTGGAGTTAACTAACTGTATACTACAACAACATTTCTGTTTGCATTAGGTTGTGTTGAGAAGGCTCTTATTGAAGGACGTTTCAAGGCCCTCTGCTCTGCTACCACGTGTGTTATAGGGTTCACGATTTAGTTACAAAATGTACAACTTGAAGGGCTGAACGATTAATCGTTTTCAAATCGACAGTGCAATTTGAAACAACTTAAAGGCCAAATTGCAATTCATTTTATACATTGTTGCTTGTCTTTATGTCATCCAAATAAAAAAATATGAGGGTAAATCATTTATTTGTGTAAGTCATCACCTTACATTACAACATTGAGTGCTTATGATTTTCATTGTGTCATGTTTTAATACTGCAGGTTCAAATTAATATATTTAGTCGATAACCCTTATTGCCACATGGGTAAGTGGACGCAGTGACGGTGGGAGTGGGGCCTCTGTTCTGTGCCTTTTGAACCTGCTGTTTTACAACGTAACAGCAAAAGTTCCCATTATGCACAAAGTCTGACATTGGTCTGCATGGCACACTGCACTGATTGTCATTCTTCCTCTAATTGTCATTTTCCTCAGGTGAGACGTCCAGCTTTGACTGTGAGAGTAAATGTGCCCGAGAGTCTGACACACACACACACACACACACACACACACACACGTTGGTTAAATGGCTACGTCAGACCCCACCGACTCTGCCTTCGTCACTTCCGTCGTGCCTGAGAGTTTCCACTATGAAACCAAGTATATTGTGCTCACCTACCTGCGAACGCTGCCAGTTAGCAGATCACACACCCTCACTACAGCTCAAGGTGAGAGGACAGACTTCGTCATTTGTGTTTGGTTCTTTTTTTGTTGTTTAATTTTTTCATTGTAATATAGTTAAATGTAATTTAAGGGATTTCTTCAGTCTAAAACTGAAGTGTAGAAATGTGCTGTGCAGTCTGAACTATATAAGTCATGAGGGCAACCCTGATACTAGTGCATTCACATGACCTATAGAGCTGTGTGCATGAGCAGGGTTAATAAGAACATAAATATTCAGGGTGTGTAGGCAGGTTGCTACCTGTTTTCCAGTTTAGCCTTCTTTGACACTGGCATAGAAACACATTCACAGATTGAGATGCCAGTTTAGTTTTAGTTTTCCAACAAGCTTGGTCAGCTACAATATTTCTCATCTGGTGCACAGTGTTGTGAGGAATGGCCTGTCTTCACAGTGGCTTATATAGCAACTTTGTGCCATGACCTCAGGCTTGCAGCATGCCTGGTTTCATCATGCTCTCTCTATGTGCCTGGCATACAGAAAAGACACACAATTGAGTGCCTTTTGAACAATTTTTGAGTGATTTGGAACACAGTTATGGATATGTCACATTTGTAATTCCTTTTATGGATCTTTGTGGAATGTGCTCTCAGAGCACCAACGTACCCAATAGCACCAATGTACTATATGTGTCTTTGGTCACAGTGAGTTAGTCAAACAAAATTAGTTGGTCAAAAGTTTAACTTTAAGCTTTAAAAAAACAGAGGAGTAGATGTTAAAAAAGGGAAATAAAGAGGGGACCTTCCTGTCCCTTTTTTATTGTTGTGTGCATACTTGAAAAGGGTGTAGAAGGGCAGATGAGTGGCTGATCCCTGCTTTCCGCTTGAACCAGTCCAATTTCTGACAGCCTGTCATGTGTAATCACTGCAGGATTACTCATGTCAGTGGACCGAAGCAAAGCAGTTGGCTTGGCTAGCAATTTGGCTCTATATGTGAATGCTGACACAGCATCATGCCCAAGAAAAACCAACACTGATCCACGAATGAGCTGCAGGCGAACGGAGAGAGTGGGAAAGGATTCGTGAGAGTCCTATTCTAGTCTTCCATCCTTTGAATTTGATTTGCCATGTATTTAATTAAAAGATTCTTTCCCTCGGGAGACAGAAATTATACCATACACACATTTTCTATGGTATTTTTGTGAGGAGGCAACGTGTGTGTGTGTATGTGTTTACATGTGAGAGAATGTGTTAATGTGTTAGTTCATATGTCCTGTGTTTCTGTCTTTCAGAAGATGCAGAGAAGGAGAAAGAGAGGACGAGAACTATAAAAGGGCAGATAGAGGAAGAGCTGAGGCAACTGGAAGATGAAATGGCTGCCTGTACGTGGACACACAAAAACACACACAGCTCTAGCTGTTTTCACAAAAAAATTTTAATACAGATGCAAATGTATGCAAACCACAATTATGATACTCAGTAGTTCATAAATGATACATTCAAAAGAAATATATCTATGCCATACCTGTGCAAATTAATCCAATCATGGGCATTTGTGTACATAAAGCATAACTTAATTTCTTTCCTTCCCAACAGCTCACATCCTTAACTTGTGTCTTTAAAAAAAAAATCTTTCTTGAGGTGCTGATAAAATACAATTTTATTAGACTTCTTTTCTGTCTCTGTTTTCATAAAACATTTTTATTTTCTGGAAATATAAATTAGTCTTATAAATGTGCACCACCTGCATTAGATATGATTCAGTCCTCTGTGCGTTTGCAGCCTTTTCCACTACAGGCTTCGACCGTTGCTCATCACAAGTGTTCACTCCAGCAAACCCAGACACTTTTATTGAAGACTGCCTCACTGTGATGGGAGACCGGGTGGCCCGAGAGCTTGACGCATCCCTGACGGCAGCAGTTCACACACTCCTCACAGGGTCAGTTTTGCATAATTGTGGCCACATTTTCAGAAAACTATTTAAACAATCAATTTTGGTTCCCATGCCAGTGCTAAATGCTAAAACATCTTGCCGAACAATCATCAGTCATCTCTGCCTTGTGGTTGTTGAGTGATCTACGAAACAGTTGAGTGTTCGTGAAGCAACGACAACAATGTCAGTAATCTGCACATACCCTTATGCATGCACAATACACAATAAGAGGAAAAAGTGTGCGTTACAATCTCATGGAATAATAAAGTCAGTACTGGTTACTGTAGTTCATTTTCTCCCGAGTGAACTCTTGACGTTAGACAGATATGTAGTCCAGAGTGAAAAGTAGTGTAAACAAAGGAATGTAAATGAAATGGTGACACAATATTAGAAATTTACATACACACAAGTTTGTGCAGCTATTCATGTTAGGACACTGCACTGCAAAACCTTATTTAATTTCTGAGGACCTGGTTCATAACCTTAACCACAACCAGTTAATGTCCAACCTTACTATGATTCACATCTTAGCCCTAACTTTAACTGACAAGGTCAGTGTTTATGCCAGAAAATGTACTGAAGAGGTAACTAAAACACATACAGTCATACAAACCTTTGGAATTCTAGGAGTCTTTTGGAAATTAGTATTGGAATGAGACAGCGAAAAAGTGAGCAAAATACACAAGGCATTTAATCGGCAGTAGCTCCAGCAGAGCAGCTCAGTGGCTGTATGTGGTTAGACTGGGCAACCTCACACTACAAATATGTGCAACTGTGTGAGGGTGAGAGAGGACAAGGTTGCAATTTGTGAACTATTGCAGGGGGTTAAAAAGTGCTATTATTATTTCATCTGTTACAAGTCATGCACATTTACACAGCACAGTTAAAATTTAGGTTAGTGAATCAGAACCAGGATTATGTTAAGCTTTGGACGTAATTACTGTCTCTCAACAATGATATAGGAAGTGTGTCAGTAAGTCTGTTAAGACCAGGTCAAACCCTGCTTTGCAGGTGAATAACACTTTTATGTGAGTTGTTCCCACAGTTACTCCTGTATTTTAGGTTCATTTGAATGGCAACATTGAAGGTTTTGAACACCAGTGATGATCCTTGTGTTTGTTTTAGGCCTCTGGACTATCAGAGATTCAGAGAGACAACTCTCTCTCTCTCAACACACACACAGGGAGGCTGGAGCAAGGTGAGTTATCCATGAGTTGAACATTTATTTGTCAGCGGACATCTTTTACTTCATCTTCAACATCTGCTTTCTTTTCACTCTTTCTCACGCTCTCTCTTCCAGGTGCTAGTGCCTTTGGTGCTGCTCCAGGCTTTACAAAACGAAGGCCAGTCTGTTACATCGCTGTTGCACCTCGGAGTGCGCTTGTTAGAAGAAGAAGAAGCCGAATACATCATCCAACAAGGAGGATGGGTGAGTTTTAAATATGCACTGAAGGAACACACCTTTTTTAATGTGAAGCATAGTTAATGAGCAGAATTTTTAATTTAGAGTAAAATAATAACCATGATACATTTCATATATGGGCCCCTTTCAAGTACTCCTTACATATACAACTAAATAATATCCATTAACGCTACTCCAACAGTATTCTGAGAGGAAAATATATAATTAAAACTCAACCGGAAATTGAACAAGGATGGAGAAGTCACTAAATGGCCAGATGGGGGCATTAGTGAGCTTCAGTTATTTCATAACAGTGTTTCTGTTCCTTTAGTGAGTTACTGCATCACCACACACAACATTATATTATAAATCATACCAAATTAAGTCAGTAAAATTGCATAAATTAGGTAACATAACAATATTCCAGTGTAATCAACATTATAATTTACCTTTTAACAGAACTTAACTAGTTATCCAACATTTAATACAGTTACTATGATGTAAAGTGTTCTGCTAACAATGCTCAATTATGGTTTAGACCAAAAATGTACTTCTTTGCTTTTTTGTGGAAGTGGATGGTGTGACTGATGGAGGTGAGAACACCCTGATATAAAGCAGCTACAGCGTGATGTTTACTCACCCAAATGAAGGCAACAGCAGGAAAATGTCACCTTACGTTTTCATATTCTCTTCCATGTACTACTTTTGCAACGTCAACCTTTCTTCTCCTGTGCATTTTGTTGATTTGATTGGTGAGGCTGCAGTTCCCCTCTTATTTTATTACACGTGTTACAATAAGTCAAATGCTGTGTCGCAGATAGCTCCCTATAAAACAGGTCATGCTGATAAACGGTCACGTGACCTCACGTGTTCCAGTTGCCATTATGTCATTATCATGATGCTCTGCCTGGTGTTTTCGTGTGATTCAACATGCACGCTGGCTTCAAAACAAAGCCACATTCTTGCTCTGTGTTATGTCACAGGGGATGAGCAGATGATGGGCTGTGACAAGATCAGCGTTGAAGAGAAAGAAGGGTGAGAGAGAGAGGGAGAACATCGAGACAGAAGGGCGGGAAGATGAGGTAGGGGAGGGGTTAGGGATGAGGAAAAACCAGGGTGAACTCAGTTATCCAGAGAGAGAAAAGTGAAATCTCCATTAGTTTGACAGCTGCCCGCTCTGTGCACTTCTCTCTTCGATCGACGGCTCTCCACCTCTGCTCCATCTCCACTATTTGTCTTTCTGACTCTCTTGAACTGTCTCTTCATGCGTTAACTGGGTCGTTGAAAGACTTCACGGTGAGGTAGGATGTTTTATTTGGGATGGTGAAGCAACTGTAGCGTAAACGTATGGATTTTAATGTTCATGTTTGAGTGTGTTCTCAGAGACCGAGCGACTGTGCAGCTATTGTGTTTTTTCCCTCTTTGACACAATTACCAGCAATTGTTTAGGAGTTCCATGTAAACACAATGATCTCAGGTAAACTTAATGAGCAATGAATTGATAACATAAAGTGAAGTTTTTCTATATTAGAAAGGGCAAGGTGTCATTCATTGTATTTATCTCGATAGTTTTTCATCTTTTACAACATTTTGTAGGTCGGAAAGAAAGCGGCACAGATTAGTGTCGACCACTCTCGTTTGCTGATTTGTTGTAAAGTGGATTTTCTGTTTCTTGTCCTCTTTCGTGACATTTTAACATTGTGCTTGTCATGCACAACGCAAGGTTTGGGTTGCTCTTGTCAATGCCTTTCGTTAGTTACACCAGAATAGAATGGGAATAATTATGACCCTAATTTTTTGTCGCGTACACATCATTTGGCAGGAACAAAACCAGCAGCGCTCTGGCAGAGAACAGCCAAGGGCGGGTGGGAGAAGGACAGGAAGGAGGAGGGTGTGCAAAAAAATGGGCCATGTGGTGAAAAAGCCAAATTTTAGTCCTTTTTAATGGAGCTTGACATGACAGAAAAAGGTGTTTAGGTACTTTGGAAACAATAAAGCATAAATGCATTAGCTACATTTCATTTAGAGTCCCTTATATAGGGACAGTTGAGATCATCTCTCTTTTAGGAAAGAGTCAGTTGGATAGAAGGGTGGTTGGGATTTTGAATTGAGGTAGACTTATATTTCTCCTTTTTAAATGAAATGATAATCAGCTTTGGCAGGTTATTATTTAATTAATCAGCCAATTATTATACATAATGTATTTTGTTCTCACTTACTTAATAAATACTGTCATTAGAAACCAATACAAGTTAAATATTATGTAGTTTTGTTTTTGATGACCTATTTATTATTTAAGGACAAAGTGCACTTAAGCTTTCAATTATGAGTCTAGCTCCAGTCTGTGGGCGGTGTGCCTGAATGTCCTCCAGAGGAATTAGGACAACTGTCCTTCTGACTGAAAACTGCTGCATGAGACCTGCGTGTGCACATCAGCCTTTGCCTATTACAGTCGCCCTGAGCGCGACGTAATATGACACAGAGGTTAGAAAGTTGCACCTGACCACTTTGCAAAGAGAAAGGGATTCAAAGATGGGATCATTTTACACATTTTATATTTGCATATGTCAAATATGCTGCTGCAGCGTATTTGACACTTAATATTGTGAAAGGCGAATTGTGAAAGGCAATGGAGTCATATTGTGAAAGGCAATGGAGTCATTTTTGAAGGCCCATACAGTGCTTGTATAATTGCTCTAGTTGCTATTGCTGCTATTCCAAAACATTACAGTCACAGTAATAATATGTCAAGGACAACGTGACTCCAGTCTGAGATGAGTCGGGACACATCACATCACATCACGCCAGTACCCCAAACACAGGGTATCAGTGCTCCCTTTTTTCACAAAGACCCTCCTACTCATGAGCTCCACTCATGCATCACTGCACCAACATGAGACTGGATTAGAGCAGAGTTCCTGTGCAGGCTGTGAAAGGCCTTAAAGTAACTCTTAATAATCCTCCAAAATCATCACTGGGGGCTTGGCTGTCCCACTTGTAGCTTGCTGAAAAAAACCTGCTATGGCAGCAACACGTTGGCTGAATGCCAAAGATTAAACAGGGCACAGATCCATTTCTCTCTCCATCCATCCACAAGTCTCACTGCTGCCACAACACTGTTTTAATGACTGGATTCATATTTAGAGATGTAAATGGCATAGCTGTGTGCAACAAAAGATGATTGCATTAATGTTAAATGTTGAGCTCCCTGAGTTGTCAGATTATATAAAGGTTTAACTCCTGAAATTGACCTGATGGGGGCATCTATAAAACACGATATGATGCTAAAATAGATAGAAGCAAATTTGCTCGCCTGTCATTAATTGAAAATCTACAGTTGAAGGGAATTTTTTTTATTATTATAATTGTCGGTAATAGGCTCATAATGTTTACTGCTCTGTTTTTGATTGATGGGTATGTGGACACACACACACTAGGTGTTCATTTAATGTTCTAGTCAAATATTTGGTGCAATTTGCATAACCCTTCTGTATGATAATACATTACTTTACATTGCCTATGGTTAGGAAAGGTGATGGCATGATACTCATATGTATGAGTTAGTGAACACTGCATTGATCAAAAAATGATTGCAGGTTCCCAACTGGTTTTAGATATTTGAGGATAGTTTTTCGTTCCTATGTAAAGTCTGCCATTAGTAACACATACACACAGCTGGCACTTGCATCGATCTACAAGTGGATGTAGCATGTTGAGAGTATGTGGCAGTCATGTGTCAATGTCGCAAGTGGCTGTAATAGTCACACAAACGTAGCAGCTGTTTTCTTCTCTAAAATGTGGTTTCTTGATCATTTCAGGGTCTTTTTGTGCAGTGGCTGAATTAAGTGGTCCCTCACAGCTGCGGTTTTATATTAGAACAGTGTGAATTTGTTAGCGTGAACCACATAACTGGTTACCCTTGGTTCTGCCTCTGGCATGCTCAGTTTTTTTATGTAAGTTTGTGTTTTTGTCTCAAGGCAAAGGGTGGAGGAAGGTGTGGCATGTCTGACTGCAGAATAGTGCATTCTGCAGTGCTGGATTATAGTGAGCATTTAAGTCGGAGCCAGCGTGGAGTGAATTCAGTGTGGAACGTCTCAGGTGTGTGTTTTTGTTCGTTGGTTATTGTAAGTTTATAAGTCGGTAAGTTTTATCATTATTAGTGTCTCTAATTTTGTACCTTTTTTTTAGATTTAACTGTGCTCTACAGTTAGGAAAATACAGTCAGTGTTGAGACACAAGTGAAATATTCACTGTTGTCCTGGAAGTAATCTTTTTATTGTGAAACGCATCTAAATCAGCTTATTGAGGAAGCGAATGTTGGATAATGATGACGAATGATGCTGATGTTTTCATTTAATCTCTCTTGTGCCTCCCAGGATGCTTTGCATGACACTGTGAGTGTCCTTGTGAGGAAAAATAACCCTACCATCATAGGTTAATTATTTTATATATGCTGCCTCAGGAGTTGCAAATTAGCAGTTAAGAACTAAATGACCTTTTAGAAAGCAGATGAATACCTCACTGCCCGCTGCATTCAATTGTTTTCTGTTCAAGTCGCACCTACATGACATGCACATACCATGTTTAAAAAGGCACGTAGTCCTCGAGGGTCTTCCTGAAAATATGTTGAATTACCATTAGGTGGTGACGCCACTGGTTCCAAAAAGAAGTCTGTTTGAATGTAGTAGTAGTTGAAGTATCTGGGAATATTATCCCACTTCACAAATAATTTCTAATATTGGTGGACATTAAGTCTTCTTCAATAGAACATCACATTAATCTTGTAAATTGTGTTCCCATTTAGAGGAAAATACGATTTTAAGTAAGGCACCTGCTCAGGCGCATACAGGAATGTGGTGGTTCCGTGTATTGTCTGGCACTCAGGCCCTCAGACGGAAATACCTCAGCTGTCACCAGATGGACTCCATTATTTTAGTGCAGCGGAGATGAAGAATCATTCATACTTGGATCATTTTTCTCACATGTGTGCAGTTCTGACTCAAATATCTGAAACACTGGATTGATGACAAACAATTTGGCACAAAAATTGGCACACAATGATGTTCCTTATGCTCCTTAGGACAAACTGCTTAGTGCCGACTAGCAACTATTGGTTGCTGAATTTTTTTATGTTTACCTTTTGAAATAAGGTCATGTGTTGACAATGTTTGCACTCAGAGTGCTTTCTCTACTTAAAAATGCTTTCGATAATCATGTTGACCTCCTTCAGTTACTCAAGCCTGTTACATAATAGGACGTCATTAGAGATGCTTCACCTGGTGTTGGAGCAGAGATGTACAGTATCCTAAGCTCACCTAGTTCACAAAATCCTGACTCTGTTCCTGTCTGTCTACCACAGAGTGAAATATACAAAGTTGGGTCTGACGAGGAGCGAGGTGTGACCATTGCTGAAGACAATAACGACATTTACATCCTCTCGGCGGAGCAACATCCCGGCCAGCTCAGCCCCCCGTCGTCTCTCCTCTGCACCGGAGATAACGGCAGTGAGCTCAGCTCCTGGCAGACAGAAAGCTTACCCGTGTCTCTGGCCGGACACGAGTCTTGGGCACAGGTTAGTGCGATGGACCCTGAAGACGTCAAGAGCCTGGACAGCAATGAGGGTGTGGCTCTTGTTGAGGAACGCAGCGAAAACAACTCCTCAAACTCGGACATTGTCCATGTAGAGCGTGAGGAAGCTGAGCTGCTGGAGGAAGGCGGTGAAGTTGGAGCAATAGATGAGAGCATGATGAGTGTTTTAGGCACAGAGAGCGAGCTGGCCGAGCTCAGGGAGGAATTCGGGGACCGGACCCCTCCTGTGTCCATTTCAGTCCAGGGAGACTTCACTGCCCCAGGCACTTTGATTTCATTAGAGGAGCCAGTTGTAATAGACACACCTGTAAGCTTGTCAGCAGAATCTTCCCCCTTTTACTCAGAACCAGAGCTGCCTCCCCTGGCCTCAGAAGCTGCCCCTGCTGTTGAACCAGAACCTGCTGAGCTTTTACCTGTTCCTGCTGAAGTACCAGAGCCTGAACCTGAGCCTGAACCAGCTGCTACTACTGCACCAGTGCCTACTGAGGTGGCACCTTCATCTTTAGCCACTGCAACCCCTACAGCACCAACTGGGCCTGAAGTTGCATCAGAACCAGCTTCTGAAACAGAAAAGGAGCCAGAGCCAGTTGCAGTGCCACTGCCAGAAACTGTGGCAGAACCAGCTGTGGCCCCTGTGGCTGCAGCCCTGCTCTCAGAGGCTGCTGAGACTCCTGCAGAAACACCAGCTGAGGAGCCTCCAGTCCAGCCGGAGCCTCCAGTCCAGCCAGAGCCACCATCAGAGCTCCCAGTTCTGCTTTATGGGGGTGCTGCACTAGTGGTCCTCACCGCTGTAATAGTATACAGTATCCTACGCTACAGGAGGAAGTAGAAAAATGCTAATTATGAAATGATGCAGAGAAATAATTCTAACAGGAGACACACTGTGGGACACACAAATTATATTGGATTTATCAATCAGGGCAGATTTTTTAAATTGTGATTTTTCCAAGGTTTCCCCTTACACTAATCAACTTGCTGCTTCACTGACCTGCTATCCTTATTTTCTGTCTTTTGGCATTTCCAACTGTTTCTTTATCATTATCTGCCATTCTTAATGTAAGGTTTTTCAGACTTCAGTCTTTTGTCACTTGGATTGGAAAGTGTGACCATTGTCCCTATCCTGTCTGTTTCCCCTCACCCTCGTTCGTGTGTGTGTGTGTGTGTCTGAAACCTAAGTTCTCATTTAACATTGCTGTGCGAATGTGGGTCTTCCTGTTCTACTTTTGCAGCAAAGGGCATCCATCTATATTTATGTTCTCTTTAATTGTAATGAGTTACTCTGGCACCTTCCCTGGTAAATAAACCAAATATATGTGTGAAAGGTAAAAATTTGTATTTTGATTTTTATCTGAATGCTACAACGAGCATATTTGGTTACATTTAGTTTGTTCCAGTTTTCCATGTTGCACAAAGGATTTCACTCTACATGCAATATGTATTTTTTGTGTGTGTGAATTGAAACATTAAAGATTTTGCCCAAATATTTTGAATATGTCCTAAAATACAAGTCTGCTGTTGCATTGCCCACTTAATTCGATTTATGTGAAGGTATTAGACTTAGTTTTGATTGAATAATAAACTGTGGGTCACGGCTCAAGAGATCCCTTAAGGAGAGAAGCAGGAAATGCACCCAAAGCTTATGAATTCACTCCTTCCTTAAATGAATGTGTATTTCATGGTTGAATTTACTTCCCCATTCAAAAGAAAATCCCTTTTTGGCAGGTGTCTTGTCAGCTTTTCACCCTGTGCAACACCAGGGCTTTTCAATGACAAATGAATGCATCTGTGTTCTGGTGGGTAAGATAAAGACTAATCGCAGTCCACTCTGTTTTAATCAATCAAAACAGCTCCAAAACATTTATGTTTACAGAGAATATTGTGTAAAGTAAAATGAAACAAAGTTTATTAGGAACATTTTGACCACCTGTGTTATTTCTGTCAAACATTTGCTAGAAAGTCATGCGTCTTAGTTTTGTAGTCGTCTAAATAATACATAAGGTGACAGTGTCATTGTGAGTTAACACCATGAAAACGTATGTATGGTTGTTGAACATGGCATTGAAACACATCTGTGAAACATTTGGTTTCAAGGGATTTCTCAGTTTTACATAATTGTGTCAATCAATTTCAACGATGCTTGCTTTAAAAGGGAAACTGATAAAAGTGCATGGCAGCATGAACTGAAAAGCCCCTGATAACGGCACCTTGACTATACTACACTACATAATTTGAACTGGGAACAGTTATACCATTATGGATATGGTATTATTAATGCTACAGTGTTATTTAAATGTTTCAATTACATTAATGGACTATCATTTTCAGACTGAAAGAAAACTAAAATCCCAGGAGTAATACTGTATATTTATTTAAGTGGTATTGCGGAAATAAATCAAAATAATGGAATGCAAAAAATAAATTTCAAGTACAAAAAGAAAAGATACAGTTTTATTTTCCCCTTTCATCCTGCAGCTCAAAGGTCACCTGGCAGTTATAGGGTTGATGTACTGCAGTGCAGCATTGAAGAGGTTTCTCAACAACCCTGGGACCTGCTCACACACTCCCCTCACCAGGGTGAGAGTGAGAGCTATGAACACTCTCTCTTGTGGTAGATGCTCCAGTCCCACGCCCTGCCTCATCACCCGCTCTACCTCCACCTCCAGGTGATTTTTCCACTGCTGGAAATACCAACATATAACAACAGTCTGAAATTAATCACTCAAGATTCCCCACAATGTTTTGGTGCTATTATTTAGACAAACAGTTCGAAGGAGATACAGTGTTACTATAAACTGGATAAACTTGACTTAACACTGATAATGTGTCAAATATTTGGGTTAACAAATGGGAGACAATACTTTGCTAATACCACAAGTTATTACAATTATTGAAATTATTATATTATGTAATCAACAGCTCATAATTTCTCACAACACACTCACCTCAGTAGGGGTGGTTGATATATTATGTCTCAGGTTCCTTGTAGCTTGAGCCACAATGTTTTGTTCAATCTGGGCTGCAATTTCTCTCAGTCCTTCTGCAACCTGATGAAGGCTTTCTGCAGCTTCATGGTTTCCTACAAGAAAAAGGTCAATACAATACTTAGCAGGGAGAACTAAACAAGAAATGTAGTCACTATTTCCTGCTTTCACTTTAAGTAATGTATTATTGTGACTGGAAAGAACCCAAACACGAAAGCCAGAGCTGTGATTAAATAGCTGACCCCTGCAGTACCATTATAAGGCTAAGCATGTATCTATGTACATATTTAGAATAGAATCGAAAGCCTTTATTGTCATTGTACAGAAACAGTAAATGCGTCAGGTACACTGGAACAACAGATGCCTCATCTAAAAAGGTGAAATGCAACAAACTTAAAAATAATAAATAAAAATGATTTTAGCCAAGCATTCATTAGTATTACTTTAAGCAGCAAAATTGTAAAAGTGAGGGACAGATTTGGATTAAACCCTGTGAATATGTGTATACATATACATACACACACACACATACATATATATATATATGTATATGTATATATATATATATATATATATATATATATATATACACACACACACACACACACACACACACACATATATATACACACACACTCACAGACATATATATATATATATATATATATATATATATACACATACATACATATAGACATACATACATACACACACACGCCATACAGGAAGAAAGAATTGGTGATTTACCAAATAATTCAAGATTTAGAAAAAAAACAAAAAAAAAAACCTTTTGATAAGAAAGAGTACTGACTCTGGGTTAAACTGAGCAGCCTTTGCATAAGTTACCATTTTGGGCTGCAGTAGTTTTTGTTTTTTGTCTGTTTTGGTGCAACATAAGTCAAAAAAGTAAAAGGAAGGCTTTTGATGTCATTTTATGACAATGTAGGTTATGGCCCACGGAAGAAATCATTGGATTTCGGTGGTGATGTGTGAAACCAAGCAGCCTTGGCAGAATTTTGTGCACTCCCAGTGTTTTCGCTACAGGACACTGGAAGAAGTAGGATAAGTAACTTCAACAGTACTGTACAGGTGTGTTTAAGTTCAGACTTTGGCACTATCTTATACAATGTACATGATTATTTACAGTTGATTCATCAAGCAAAAGAATGAAAGGTGAATTTATAGGGATTTAGACCGAGAACTATGAGCCATATACTGAGATAAACAAACAGCTGATCTGGGGAAGCGAGTTTGTCACAGTTAGTTTCAGTTACTCACTTGGCCGTTGCAGCTCCACTACAGGCAGGATGTCGTTCAGAAAGACTGAGCTGGGCGAGTGACCATCCGTCTCTAGATCACCGTCGTCCATGAAGCGGCCATTGCAGTTGATGTCCCGGGTGTAATTTAAATCCTTACCCAGAGAGACGAGCTCATCCCTGTAGTCGGAATTTCTACAATCCGACTGAAGAAAGGCCAAAATGACCAGAGCGGTGTTCTGCTCACTGGTCACACTCCACGGGTCATCCATCGATTAACACACTTGGCCTTTAACACCACAACAACAACAACAACAACAACAACGAAGAACGTCACCAGTTTGGGTCACTCATTGTAGAAGTGATGAAATACCAGACCGCTAAAAGTGTTTCAAAGGAAAGAGTAAAAGAAAATCCACATAACTTCACACTGACAACAACAACAGCGGAACGATAAACCCTACTGACACTTGACAGTTTACGGGGTAGAGCTAGACCACAAGATAAGCTAACGCGAACATTTTGGTGTTGACATCACACGTTAGCTTAATGAACTCATGTTAAAAGTTGGATAAAAACAAACAAAACAAATCTTTCTTTTATTACTCACATTAGTTCCTTGTGCCTTGTACGAAGGTCCTTCACGTCATACAACCACAAGATACTGGTAAGTAATGCACCACAAATTAACGAGCAATTAGCAGCTAAACAACAGCAGATTGCGAGGATCTGTCTGTCTGAGATGGAGGGTAAGCCCTATAGATGCACCGTGACGCGTTCACAGCCGTCGGAAATCTCATACACAAGACTTTAATGGCGGGGAGTCCGAGTCTACATAATGATAAAACAACTTATACAATACAAATACCACTAGAGAGAGTGGGTCTGATGGAAGAACATATGATATAGAGATTTTCTTCCTGTATTTATCTACGGTGTACTGTATGCAAATGACTGGTATTCCCAGGACTTCCTCTAGTTACAGCTTCACCGTTTACGTCATGAAACTAGGTTTTGAACGTTTGATATACAACTTGGAATTACTTCAAATTATGCATGAATATTATCCAAGTTAAAATAATAATCACGAACATTACAGTGTAATGTCTTACCCCTAATCACAGTACATGGTTCACTGCAGCAGTAGATAAGAAGAACACTGCGCTGGAAAGTACCTGCTTTGGCAAACAGCATTTCTTTTTTTTTTAATATAAGTACTTTTTCCATTACACAGCAACACACGTTAAAAGACATGCAGAGATTCAAATTAGAAACTAAACCCACCTGATAAAATGCTTAAAATGTTTATTTACAATTAAAAAAGAAAATAAAACAAAACTTTGACTGGTCAGAGGAAATGCTCTGCAGCAGTGATGAGATGTTGAAATGATCCCTTAGACCAAGTGCTGCCCCAGTCTTTCAGTTACATGAGTCCTATGAAGCCCCACAAACCATGTTGTCATTTTCAGAAGTATTCTGGCATACACAAGTCGGTCCCCCATTATACCATCAGTCACAATTATCCGTGGAAATCATAGGTGATTGATCGTGCTGTGTTCCTGCCAACGAGTCTCCTTCCTGATTTGGCCAGAGGCCCCATCTTAGCAGGTTTCAGCCCGAGAGGGAGGCCCTGTTTGGGTGACAACGCTGCTTGACGAGCCTCCTGGAGCTCTCTGTAGTGGATATAAAAACATTCAGATTTATACCTGTTACATGATCATTGTAATAACTTCATCAAAGCTTAAATTAGATTAAAAGTATAAGACAGTTCAGAGTTATACAGGTGTCATCAAGTTGTTTTTTAATTAAATGTGAAATTGCACCACCTGCTGGTCATATTCATGTAATTCAGAGCCTCAGGGAAATAAAAAATAAAATGGCCCCTTTATACAGCTTATACTTACCCATGAATTAAAAAATGCATCACTGAATGAGACATCAAGACTGTAAACATGTTTCATAATTACTGCAACACACCATTTAGGGGTCTTGTGAAATTATTCATATGCAAAAATGAGTAAAGATGGTCCTGGACTTGTTATCACACTTTTCACTTTCTAGTATAATATAATAAAGAATACATTTTTAATGCCTAACAACGTGAAATACTGCGCCATGGAGACAAAAGCGTGGCTGCAGCTTACTTTTCAAGCATGGCTGTCCTAAACTTCTCTACATTGAGCTCTCTGCGCAGCTGAGCAGCCAACCTCCCAGTCCTCTCCTCCCTTAAGGCCGCGTGCTTGCAAAGCTCTCTGGCAGATGGTCGCTTTCTCGGGTCCGTATCCAACAACAGCTTACAAAGAAAGAACAAAATATAACAGTATAAACTGTATGCCTGCAAGCAATGGATTTATAGGTGATTTTGCTACTAGATGAAAATGTATATTACAGGTGGCAGCTCTTGAAATGTACCTGAAGTAGTCCTCTAAAGGAGGCTGGGAGCTCCTGTGGCAGCTGGGGAAGTTTCCCCTCTCTAAGGCTGTGCCACTCATCTCCATTTTGTGGAAGAGGAGGAGCCCCAGCGGCCAGCAGCATGGTAAGGCCAAGAGCAAAGATATCTGCCTTGGGAAGGTGACTGTAATCCTGGGGAGCAGAGAGACCTTTTACAAAGATGCTAGGAAAAATGTGAAGAAAAAAAAAAAGACTGGATGTATGAACTGTGCCATCTGCTCTGATTCATTATTTTTTTTTTTTAAATGATTAAAACATCACAGTTACCTCATGTAGGACCTCACTGGCCAGAAAGCGACTATCCCCTTCCTCAACTTGAGGATTGCTGCTTGAGGTCACATGACCCAGGTCCCCTACAGAAAACAACAGGAATCACAACTAACAGAAAACTAACTATTTAAAAAGGTAGAAATGTATTTAAGATCAAACGTAATACCAATTTTGTAAACGACTCCAACAGAGGTGCTGCGGTCGTCTTCATCTTCGCTCTCCCCCTCACCTGCCACAGTCGTGCAGGGACGCTGGCAAATGAAAATATTACCTACATAATTCACAGCAGGTCAGGGTGGGGGTGGGGGGGGTGATAAAAGAAAACATACAAGGAATATTAGGTTTAACAGAACAAAATAAGAAATGAAGAGTTAAAACTACTCTGAGACGTACTTGGTTTGATGTCCAAGTGTACCAGGCCTGAGCTGTGGATGTATTTCAGACCCATGGACACTTGTAAGAGCAGATCCTTCAGCTCTGCCACTGAAAACAACTCGCATTGCCCCTGCTGCTTCTTCACAATGGCATCACTGAGACTTCCACCTGTCCCAGCAAACAAACAAAACAAACAAACCACAACTATAATCAAACCACCACTCATTGTTGTTACAGTGAACTACTGACATTAATGTGAAACTTACCATCACAATATTCATTCTGAATAATCATGTGATCGTCCTCTGCCCATGCTGAGTAATAGCGAACAACATGTGGGTGGTGCCCAAGAACAGCATGTGCATACACTTCCTTTAGTGCCAGCTGCCTGACAGGATATTAAAAAAATGGTCAGCATTATTCTCGCTCGGTACACTCGATTGATGTGTGCCTGGTAGAGAGTGACATGCTGCTGACTCACTCGTTGGCAGAGCCTGCCAGGGGACGGCGAGAGCGTTTTATGGCATACAAGCAGCCATCCAGCCTCTTCACACACTTATAAACTGCCCCAAACTCGCCAACGCCAATGCACTCCAGCTCCAGAAACTCACTCTCATAGCGTGTCAGCATGAAGGCTTGGACAGCTCGCTTCTGCCAGATAAACAGACGGACGGGACTTGTGGTAAACCAAAGACATTATCAAAGAAAGAACACACGTCACAGTGCTGTAACAGCCACGGGGACCAGAGAGTTTCTTTGATGAGACCAAATATGGCAGCGCTTCCACAATGGAAGTGTGACGGTTCTGACAGCCCCTTTGTGTCTCGTGATGGAGATTCTTCAGAGAAATCCCGGAAGTTGCAATTTTGGACAATACAGTGAGGAGGCATCTAAAGATGACAAATGCCTGGTGATGAAATCAGATCAGAGGCATCGGAGAGGGAGGGTTACATTCACCAGAAAGCATGGATATAAATAGCTGTACCTTTCGTGGGAGAAAGGCCTCATCATCCTCCTCAGATGACGTCAGACTGTGTTTCATCCTGAAAGATACATTCAAAGTTATTATCCGTGAGCATATCTGCAATGGGAAGGGATTTAAAATTGAGTTTTGGACAATGAAAACAAAGATGAAGAACTGAAGTCTATTTCAAGCGGTTTAAAAATAACTTTCAATGTGACACCTACACCATAATACAAATACACTTATGTCCCTGTAATGTTGTCCTAAATTTGGTATTTGGTTGGTATCCCAAACAAGTTTCCAAACACCAGGAAACCAACTTGAATGCTAAGAAACACAGATATCTGCAATATCACCAAGTTACCTGCGTCCATATTCTTCATCGTCATCACTCCCACCGCTGTTCCTCCACTTCTGCTCACTATTCCTGCGCACTGTGTCAGGGGTGAAAGGATTCACGTTGACAGAAGGTGCTTGGAATCGGTTTGCCAAAGTTGAAGCAGGGTGCAGACTTCTCCGCTTGCAACTCATCTTAGAGGTGGAACAAGGGTGGGATGACTTTGAGAGCAGACTCTACAGAGGGCAGTAAATGAAAAACTGAGTCAGCTCCAAACCACAAGGGTGAATAATGGACAATTTGGGTAAACGATTGCCCACCTTGGGTGTACTGGGAGAGTCACACAGTCTCAGTTTATTCCAGAAAGCATTAGGTATGGGACTGGTGCATTGTGAAGGGGAGGACATGGTGATGCTTCTGCTACGGTGGCGCTGCACCCTCGGCGTCCTGCACGCAGAGCTGGGACTTAGGATCCTGGGACTTAGGATCCTGGGACTTTTTACTCTGGAGGTGCAGTCATCAGAGCTGGCCTCACTGCTGCTGCTGCTGCTTCCCTCCTCTCCATAGCTAGAGAAGTCCAGGTGCTGGCTGATCTCATCAAACAACATCGCCATGCTTGGGGCCTGTATTTCGTCAAAGGTTTAAATCAAAAATCAACACGCTTAATTCCTTTGACTGGGCTTACAGAGCAAATACACCACCACCACACTGTCGTAAGTTTTACTTGTGATGTAATGTTATGTTATAAGACCAACATTTATAAAGACAACACAGATGAGAGGAAATCTCTGTGACAAACAATTAGGCCTACACACAGTGTAACTAGTATGAAACAACTACCTCACTATTATTAACTCATTTGTTGACTTCCACTAGCAGAAATAATCATATGAATTTAATTGACAACTCAATGATATTTACTGAAATGAATCATTATCTGTTGCTGGAAAAACTGAAAAACGCAGCAAATGCAGTTACAGTCATTTTCGTCGGAACGTTTAATAGATGTTTCACACAGTGGCCATAGATGCACACGAATGTGTGACGTGACTTTGAGTAACAGAGTGTGTTTATCATGTATACTCACTGACAAGTCGCCTCACGCATAAGCACGCTCACAATTTCGCGCCCTGTATGTAAATAACTTCCTGTTTAAATAAACTCTGTCTCCCCGGGTCAACACATCGCGCTCTCTGATTGGCTGAATTCTTCCCCAAACAACACACCTGACTTAAACATGACTGTTAATTGTATTTATCATTTTATCAATAATGACAATGCTATCTTTTAGCATTACACGCAGTTCAACAAGTAATATATGCCCTTTTAAAACTGCAGAATCAATTGATCTACAATTGATCTAAATTAATTAAAAGTTTTGTAAACAAAAATGATTTAAAACAAGCTCCGTACCTCAATCTAAATGTTATAATAACTATGAACGACCAACAATAAATCCTAATCAAAATTAGGTCACTGTATGAAATAGTGATATATAGACACGTGGGCGGAAGTCATCGACGTCATCAAAACAGTGGGACGGGAGGAGGAAAAACGACTCCTCCGTGGATGTGACACGCTTACAGATCCACAGAAAACAAGCAGCGAGGAGCAGCAGCAGCAGGAAACCATGATCCAGCAGCAGCGGGGTGTTTAGTCTGCTGGGTAAGTTCAAGACTTCGGACTCTCTCTTTTATTTACCCCGCTTCTGTGTTCTCGGAGGCGGCAGCGTCATGGTGGAGCAGTCTGATCGAGCTCCGCTGTTGGACTGGGAGGAGATCCCACCGCCAGACCCTAACCGGGCGGGCCCGACGCCGTCACAGCCGCGGGAGGAAGACGCTCCGGCGGAGAAAAGTTCGCAGACAGTGGGGACCGTGGCTGGTACTGCAGTCTCCACCTGCAGCCCGGCTAGCAGTGTGACAGCTGTTGTTGTCAGCGGGGACGGAAGCCCGGTCCCTCCGCGGACAGAGCTCCGTGGGCAGACGTTGGCTCGACCCGAGGCTTTTGGTACAGCTCGTCATGTTCCATTCCCCGGCCTCTCAATGAGAGATCAGTGGGAGGAAAAGGATCAGATAGTGGCCGTGTTTGTCGTTACCTTTGATACCAGATCAGGTGAGTGAACAGATCCTGTGATCCTTTAGACTTACTGACATTTTCGAACATTCTTTAATCCCATGATTTATTGTTAAGGCCAGGCAGCTTTATTTGTACAGCACAGCTCATACACAAGGGCAACTCCATATGCATTATATAAAAATAAAATTTGAATTTGAACAAAACCTAATTCACATAAGTAAAAAGAGGGTAATAAAAAGAACGAAAGAAAACGAAAAAGTTTGACTGAAATGGAGCGAAAACAACACATTACTTAAGAACTTAACAATGTAAAGTGTAGAAGATTAAAATTCGCTTTATAAGCAATCATAAGCATAGAAAAGCAGTGTTTATTTAAACCTGGATTAAAAAATATTCACATTTGGTGCTGATTTTTCCACTGGTGGTTTGCTGGGTTTGGTCTCTGCAATAAGACGTATTGTTATTATCCCATGACATATTATTGTCACTACACATCTCATCCTCCAAAGGATGGGACGATTTTACTGCACAACGCCATAAAACCGTCTCATAAGAATTGATGTTGTAGAGGATTTTTCATCATCTGGTTTAATTGTGAATGGGGGAAAACTGTTTATATTTCATATAAAATGTCTCTCTTGCTCACCAAAGTACAGTCCTAGTGATTTGTTTTCAAGTGTCACTAGGGGGAGCCTGTGTATTTCCTGTCATTTCAGGACCTTGGATCTTCTTTATGATTGTTCTTTGTTCTTCACTCAGAATTATGTTTCCAATCTGCAACGCATTAAGAAAAACAATTTGTTTCATGCCAACAGGGAAAGTAAAGAGATTTCAGTGTGTTTGGTTAAAAACGTCTTCCACATGTTCACATTCTGCTCACATGGCGTTGGTCTCTACAACCTGAGCTTAATGATAATAACAATTAACATTCATATTGTTAATCAGTGCATTATAATACATACATACATACATACATACAACAGTTAAAGGATATACAGTTGTCAGCTGGGGTCATCAGAAGTTTCTGATGAAAAGACAAAAAGTCAAACAATCCATGCTGATGAAATAACTGTAACTTTAATGGCGTAATAACCCCGACCAAAAAAGTTAAACTTCTCGTTTCTTGTATTGTATGCAAATGTGTCATTTGCTTAAAAACAGGCCACATATAAAGCAACAGAGCACAACGGCAGGTTGTCACAGTGTTTCAGCTTCACATGGGAGAAGAGGACAGTGTTAAGTTACAGTAGCTGAGTCACCACTTTCTCTGTCCCATGATGGCTCACAACGAAACAGGCTTTTGAGGAAGTAGTAGGAATGAAAGTTAAGTGTGGGAAATAACCTCATGATGTGTGTGTGTGTGTGTGTTCTGTGCACAACAGGGAACATGGTAGAGTGGTGCCTGCCTCATGACATCAACCTAGAGGGAGTTGAATTCAAGTCAATGGCCAGCGGTTCCCATCGGATCACCAGTGACTTTATGTATGTGCAAACACTGTGAAATCACTTGGAATTGGCTCCGCCTGTTGTCTGCCACAGTCAGTCAGTCACTCACTCACTCCTGCTCTCTGTTTGGCCTTTTGTTTAGATATTTCCGAAAGGGCTGTTACTTCGGGCTGGCTTGTTTCGCTAACATGCCCGTGGAGAGTGAACTGGAGAGAGGAGCGAGGATGAAGTCGGTGGGAATTCTGTCTCCGTCCTACACTCTGCTTTACCGCTACATGCACTTCCTGGAGAATCAAGTCAGGTGAGATAGCTAGTTCAGTCTTGTGCTTTCATGATTTGGTAGCTGTGCAACTTTTTTTTATGTAGTTTTACTCAATGCTATCGCCAGGTTTTCTCTGCATATGCCTGCCTCCTGCCTGTGCGTCTTTGTTCAGATGTTCTCATCTATTATACATAAACCCTGAGTCCCAGTTACAGCTCCCATCACTGGAGCCCATTTACAGGCAGGTTTTGAATGAAGGCTAAGCATGAACGTGGAGCACACCTTGGCGGGGTCTTTTCTCATCACGAACTCTACACATGGAAGCTTTTATCCTCATTGACTGTCTGTTAATTCACACCAACAAAGCCACCATTTCATGTTACAAAATACTGAGGTTACCACCTAATAAAAGTGGATCTGAACTCGTATCATTTCATTATCCAGCCTACGTTTAATGTGTGGTTACTGTGGCTGTACGTTCACCGTGCCAACCAGATGATCCCACAATTCATTTCAGAACAGGGGATGATTGAATACTAACCAAGTGCAATCTATAATCTTGCATAATAGATGAGCTGCATAACATCCGAGACCAAACACACAGTTTTTAATGTTTTCTGTGTGACACGCAAGTCTCTTCAACTCAGCCTGAGCTGGGAGAAAAGCAGAGCAATGCTGACACATGATGAATATAAAGAAGCCTCAAAATGGAACCAAACACCCGATTACTTAATGATTATGAAAATGTCCTCCTCCTCTTGTCTTACAGGCACCAGTTGCAGTGTCCGGGTCAGTATTCTCCACTCGAGGCCTTCTACGAGGATAAGAAGGCTGTCCTTCCACCTTCAGGAAATGGCCTGGTCACTGCTTGTCCAACCTGGAGTGTTACCACCATCAACCGCTGCATGCACCCGGAAATGAAGGTCTGAAATCACGCCCGTGTTATTGCATGTTTTCTCAGTCTCCAGTGCCACATTTTTAAATTACTGCATGTCACCGTTTGCTCCCTGCAGATCACCCACCCGGCTGGCTGCATGTCTCAGTTCATCCAGTTTTTCGGCGAGCAGATCTTGGTGCTGTGGAAGTTTGCCTTGCTGAGGAAACGTATCCTCATCTTCTCCCCTCCACCTGTAGGTGTGGTCTGCTATAGGGGTGAGGAGCTTAAACACAGCCTTACACACGCACACAAAACACAGTCTCTGATTGGTAGCTGCACGTAGCTTTGTTTTCTTTGCCTCTCCCTGGTGATTTTTCATTCCGTATGCATTTTGTGCTTTCTTTAGTGTATTGCTGTTGCTGTCTGGCCAACGTGTCTCTGCCAGGAATCGGTGTCTCTGTTCCTGAACTGCGGCCTTTCTTCTACATCAATGTAGCCGACATCCCTGCCCTGGAAACAGAGATGTCATATGTGGCCTGTGAGTGAAGTTTAACTGGTAGTAGTTGAAGGTGATATATGTAGGATGTGTGCAACAGTCACCGTTGGCATTTAAAATGGCTACTGTAATCCCAGCATTTTTCCAAAATACCGAAATTAGACCGCACTTTCACGCGGCGTTACACTGTGTTATGCACACACACTCATAAATGTCCCTCTGTCTATTTCATTTTGCAAATATTGAACCTAATTTTAGTGTGTCGGAAACAGGTGGAGATTAAAAGTGAAAGTAATAATTCATGTGAGGACAAGTCACAGTAAATACTTGACACTTCAACCTATAGAAGAAAAAAAATGTAAATTGCAAAACTGCATACATATTTTCCAATAGAGTGTTTAAGGGTTATTTATAGGGATGGGACGGTACCACTTTTTTGTGTCCGATACCGATATCACAAACTCGAGTATCTACTGATACCGATATCAGTCCGATACAGTCATTTTAGACCATTTATGAACGTATGAAGCTGTAAACAACACCCTTGTGCCGAGTCATTTCAAAGACATCATTCTCCAACTGTGTAACAAATGTTGTTCTCCCTAAAAAGAGGGAAATAAACAGCCCAAACATGACTCTAAAATGCTTCTGTGCTTTGTGAAGCATTTGATATTTAGGATTTTTATCAGATTTTACAGTTTTATATGTCTGATATCCAATTCCTGTCCCTAGTTATTTATACTATATCATTTTAGCATTGCTAAAACAACACATTTAATGCTGTACACACTTCCTCAATCTCCGATGACACAGCGTGGTCATTTTGTGTCTTAATGTAATACATTTCTTACATACGTCGCCTTTTAATTTCACTGCTTTTTTTTAATATGTAGCAATAATTTGTGATATTTGAGCATATTTCTTTTTCATCTGCATTTGAAGGTACCACAGAGAAGATTTTCGAGGAGAAGAAGGAGCTGTACGATGTCTACATCGATAACCAGAATGTGAAAACACACAGAAGCCATTTGCAGTCACTGCTCCGTCTGAATGCAGCGGATAAAGAGAAGTACAGGAAACTGAGTGAACAAAGGTACACTTACAAAACCCAGCAGTGTTATTTATTAAATTAAATAAAGTGTAACTTTAAATGAAGTGAATCTGGTGTTAGTTAAAACATTAAAACTTGCAAAGACAAAACCTAGACTGTAACTGTTTCCAGGCAAACGTTGCTGTACAATCAGGAGGTGGATGGAGACTGCACGTCAAGTGAAGAGGATCTTTTTATTCTGTGAGTCCTTGGCAGGTGTTTATCTACTGTAGCTGTCACTGCACGAGAGTCATACTATTTTATACTTTATCCCTGTCCCAGGTTCTTCATGGAGCTGAATAACCGCATCTTCCAGACACTGTCGGAGGTCGCAGGGAGCACTGACCCCACCCTGACCGCTGAGCACGTGAGAGCCATGGGGCTGGATCCCCAGGGCGACCGCTCCTTCCTGGTTGACCTGCTGGAGGTGTACGGTTTTGACATCACCCTGGTCATAGACAACCTCTGTTGCACCTGAGTCTTGGAAAGTGAGGACCTCACTGGATTATCTGTGCCTTCAAGGCCCACAAACGCACTCCACCAAGACACTGAAGACACTGCCTCCACCCTGGGGCTTCATCTGTTGCCTGCTGTCTCCTCCTGGCTGTGTGTCTCCCTTCTGTGTGCGTCTCTTCTGACCTGTAGACGAGACCTGTTTCCAACCAGTGTGGGTAATGACGGCACTCAACATTACCCAGTGTCTACCGTGGCTAATGATCTTCTGTCTAGCAGACAGTGGCTGCTCGACAGCTGCAAGTCCTTTTAGCCATTCATGTCTTACATCGGTCCATACCGGAGTTTGTGTGTGTGCTTGTCTGTCTTAGATTCCTCCTGAAGTGGCTAGAGTTCAAGCACTGGATTGAAACTTAAAATATTTTTTGATCAGACATGGTAATAGCAGGGTGATTAGTCATTCTCCAGTAGTCTCATCATGGTGAAGAAAGAAGGTGAAACCTTCACAATCCTGTAGTGGAAATTGATTGATCTCTTTAATTGGAAATTGTTGCCTCTATAGTTGTGTGAGACAACTTCTGCTGTAATACCATACATAGTTGTCTTGCTATAGTATAAAGCTACTCCTGGAAACTTTTTGATTCATTAATTTGCCTTCCGAAAAAAGTAGCACGAGTCTGTGTCGACTAAAGTGTCCACCTTTTGATGTATAATTTAGCCTCACAGTCTGCTTATTTCTATTTTAAAATGTCGAGTGTGATATTCTCTTTTGATAAAAGGGTAGGGTTGATTATTCTAAAAGGACAAGCTGTTCTTCACTTTTTAGGCACCGTCAACATGAGGTGGATGTGACTGTGTCTCCATTTGATCAAACGGAGAAGGGGAATATACTGGAAATGCTTTTGTCTCGTTATATGTCTTAAATTGTTAAATCAAAACCAACTTATCCTGAATGCTGCACCATGTCCACCATGGGACTTTTTCCTGATGCATACAATGATCATGCTAATTATAGTGTTGTTGTTTTTTGTTGTTTTTTATTACTGATATGTCTATGACAAATTTTGAGCCAGCGAGTGATTGTAGAGTGGAGCGGGGTTTGTGTGCGTATGTGTGGGTTGTTGCAATACAGTATACAGGTTTTTTCTGTGTACAGAGTTTGAATCATCAGCAGGAGATAATGGTGAATGGGGAGTCCTTGATGGAGCGGTTTGTAGTTTACTCAATAGTCAGCTTAAAGACAGTGTCTCCACTTTTCTGTGTCCGTGACAAAGGCCTTTTTGTGTTGTTGGAGGTCTGGAAACGTCACATTGAAGGCTGAGCCGGAGATTTTAACTCCTCTTCTGCAGACAAAAAGGCCCCCCGCACCCGTCTGTTTTAGCAGAGGCCTTCTATCCTTTTCGTCACAGTCCCTTTCAATGAATTCAGCTCAAGAGACAGTGTCTTTAAATTACTCCTGGCAGACTGCTTCAGATCATCCATCACGTTGCCTATCAAAGTGATCATTTGTTCCATATTGGAACCCGAGGCTGAAATTCGCCTTGTATGAATTTAAAGTAGTGATTCTCCTTTTTTTTTTATTATCAGAAAAATATCTTTAATTACCTTTGTCCTGGACTATGCTGTTGGTACTGTGTCTTGTGTAAAAGTATATTTAGAGCCACTGGAAACCGGAGTAAAATCCTTGTATGTACAAACACACATTAAGCTGATTGTAATTATGTTTGCGTGAATCTTTTTTTTTTTTTTTTTTTATCACTTTCCAACACTGCTCCTTCAAGGGCCTTGTCCACATGTTGAAGTTTAAGAATATCAAGAGGGACAAAGTGTTTGTGTATTTGGACGAAAATGTCTCTTAGGTTTTCTCATTTTAAACGGGTCCTTCAAGAAATGTGACTTTCTCTAATCTAAAGTGACTGACTCAATAACTGTATGTTCGTCAGCAATATTTGCTCAAAGATTAAGCTTAAGCACTGCTGGGTGACCTTATCCTTTGTTTGCTTGTCATAAGATATGTTTTCTTGCCCCTGACAGCATTTACTTTACAGGTGTATGTTAGATGTAAAAGGGAATGTACACACACCACACACACACACACTCAAACAGCACTGTAAAAAATGCCTTCTTTGTGAAGTCCTTCACAGATGTTTATCGATGTCCGCGATGACGATGCGTTCGTACGGCGTGTCACTCCACTGATTGTCACAGACAGCAAAAGTATTGCACACATGCAGCAGCACATCCAAATAGTGTACCTGTTTCCTTCTCGACTGTAACGTATTTAAGACTATTCACAAAATAACACTTAACTTTTCACCTTTACTAATGTGAAACACTGTAAGAGATGTCAGTAATGTACACATGAACTCATTAGCATGAGCAACTGCTTACTTCACTGTACTGCCTTTGTAAAACAATAAATACTGTTATCTGCTATTAATTCTCTGCAGTCATAATCTTTATAGACATTTGGAAAATAGTTTTAAATAATATGGCACTTTATTAACAATCTGAGTTGTTTATTTCCCTTAAAACAGTGTTAAGGAAACACTTTGGTCACTTACACTTGTGTCGAGACTTTCACACAGCTCTTGCTAAGCCATAGAGGGAACTACTGCTAAAATAAATGACTCAGTTGAATATGTTGTCAATACAGGGGTTTGGGTTAGGGTGCATCAGGACCCAGACATGCAGGTACTTCATATAATCAGTTTGAGGGATTTAATTTGGCTCAAGGAGCTGGATTTACATATAAATATGTATAAATAATAAATGGAGCCTTTGTGTTATTTCTCTGTGGGTGTGTATTAGCATTTCATGCTCAAATTCTTTGTGGTGGTTAGGTTTCAGCAGGTGTGGGTTCAGCCTCATTTCTGTCTTCTTATTCTCACCTTCTAAATGTATGCATAATATAATGTTAAACTCACATAACACTTTTGATTTTGGACATTGTAATTTTTTTTAATAAACAAAGTTCGAGTACAGTCCTTTTGACAGACATTGATATATAGATTACAAGTGTAGAGAAAACCTTGGTCCGTAATGTAGTCCTCTTCATAACTGTTAAAAATAACTTAAGACGAAGTGAATATTCCCACTGCCATGATCTCACAGCAAAGCAGTAATCCGTTTTCAAAATTAAGTCAGTTTCATGGCTTTTGCTTGGTTTCTCTATATACTGTATATGTATATCCATCTTTGTCCTGCCATATTGCCGTCTTTCCAGTTTGGTTTTCTCATCACTGCATCTGTGAGAGCTGCTCTCTGCGCTCTCCACTGATGAAGAAGCGAAGTTTCCGTGGCAACAGCCTTATCTCCACAGGCATGGCCTCATACTCCTCATTGTCGATGTTGTAGAAGCCACTGACACCCTTCAGAGTGAGTGTAAGTTGAATGTCAACACAAACACAAGCAGTCAGACTTATAAAATAAAAATCAGTGAAACAGATAAATGTGTTTATAGGGGTTTCTTACCTCTGGCAGCTGTAGCTGGCAAGCACTGGCTTCCACTTTTGTGGAGTTTGTACTGAATACAGTAGGGTCTTCTACTTTTTTACTCCTGTAGTGAAGAATGTACTTTTTAAATTAAATTTACATTAAGCAAAACATCCATATCATGTGACTCTGATTCCAGCAAACTGCAGGGAATTTACAACTACTGACCCGGCAGTGATGAACTCGCCCACAGTCAAGTCTCCAGGCTCTGCACAGACCATCATGGAGTCATCAATGCGCTGCAAATGTAGATAGATGGAATCAAAAATAGTAAAGAATAATCGGTCAAAGAAATACAATTATTTTAAGACTGACCCTCTCCACAGGGTTTTTGTTGTGCGTTTGGATAAACAGCTCTAACGTCGACAGCTGCTTCTCCTCCCAATTCTCTGGCTCCTCCACTTTTGGAGGCTCTGAGCAAACGCACAAAAGCAAAAAAATGTTGGAATTTGCCTTGCGACAATCCAATTATCATCACTATCTCACAAACTCACCTTCAGCAGGTGGGTCCCAGTAGTTACGCAGTCTACGAAAGATGCGGTTAAGCACATTTGGCCTGGGGGGCTTCTGCAGGGGGAGGTCAGGAGGCCGAAGATTGGGAGCCAAAAAGGACACAGTGACTTCCCGGACCACAGGCCACTCCTAAGGGAAATTTTATGACAATGTCTAAATAAAAACAGTAGCTCTACAAAAAATAACATGTTATTGTCAAACTGGGGAACTGATGAATTAGCATCTCGAAATCAGGTGTCACTTTAAGACTCCATGGAAACCTGAGCAAAATCTGTTTAGAGTAGCATGACTTGTCCAGTGTCACATGTTTGATCACTTGACTTATTGCTTTACCTTTAGAGTACTAAACCAATGTGCTGCATTTGTCTTCAGTGGCCCAAGGTACCAATATCTGAAGGGAAATTTCACAATTATTTTGGCAGTATTTACACAGTCTCACATAATTCTATAAACATCATTTACCAAGGTTTATGTCTGATGAAATGAAATCTTACTTGCTGACTGTTGCAGCCACATCTCTAAAAGCTCCCCAACGAAGTCCCATCAAAGCAAAGACTGGCTGGTCTTTCTCCCCCTAAAAACACACAATTCCTGTTCAGCCACTCATACATCTTTAACTGCAATGCAAAAACAACATATATTGAAGACTAAATAATGCTTATACAAATATAAGATACGAAAAGTGGCATTGATTCAAAACTGGTTTAACTTATGAAAACAAATACTGACAAAATTCAACACATACACACTATTGTATGTCCATATCTTAGAGGCTTTGCAGTGTAAACGTAACTTGCTCCTTACTTTAATTTGTAGTACATCAAGAGGTACAGTTTCTCCCTTCAGAATAGACAGAGTTGCAGATGTAATGTCTCTGAAAAATATTTAAAGGTATAAAAATACACAATAATAGCAATACGTCGATCATCATTGTGGTGTGTTTGTAAATCCTTATGCATGATTCTGATTTGATTACATACTTGACTTTGTTGTCAGTGAGGAAGTGGAGACTGGGACTCAGGGAATTGTGTGAGCCCAGCGGAATGAATCCAATTGGTGTGTTACTGAAAGTGTCCTAGTTTCAGGAAACAAAAGGAAAGAATATTATTATCTCTTCTTGTTTAATTTAGCTGGTAATCACAACAGACTCATATGAATACTGTACTACACCAACTTGATCTGGCCGTCGAAGTAATCCTGTGATCGCTTCCTGTAAGGTGCCATCTCCTCCAGCTACAATCAGCATGTCTGTCTGTTCCATAAACTCCATCAACTTTTTTGCCTGGCCTTCATAGTCTGTCTGTAGATGAGGAAACAGTACATGTTTATAACATCATCATGAGTTACTTAAAACTCTGATAATGCGCGAGAATGGAGGAAACAAATCAAGGAATACCTTTACGACCGTAATCTCCACGCCAGCTAGATGTAAAATAGGAGCAGCATTCTTTTCAAACAAGTTGTTGGCTTTCCTGGGGACAAGAAAAATAAATGAAAGGAAAAAATGTCATCTGAAATCTCATCATAACTATTGATATTATATTTGTGTTTTCTTACCCATTACAAGCAGCAGGGTTCAAGATTACTGTTGCTTTTCTCAGCCGTTCTTGAGGAGCTATCTGTTGACGGCCAAATTCCTAGAACAGAGATAATAAAAATGAGTGGACACTTGAAGCTTTGCTTATTTGACTGATCGCTTATGATTGAAATTAAGTGATATCCTACCCTGGCCAATATACAAGCCTCTGTGCGCAGAACACTGTCACTAATAAGATAAAATACGCCAAATGTGAGACACATGAGCAGCCAGTCATTTATCCAGTCCGTTTAAATGCCATGAATGTAGATTTATACAAAAATTAAGATACCCACCAGTGTTTACCATAAAGCCAGTAGCTTCCGTAAGACAGAACACACGCCGCAAATGTGGACTTCTTCCAGTGATTCCGCAGAGTCCTAAACACTTTCACAACCCGTGCCATTATTTTAATTAGAATGTTTTCAAACACTCTATTTGTATGCAGCAAAAAACACGCGCTCCGACGTACAACATACACGTTAGACAATTTTTACATCGCAGCGGTCACACATACTGGTCACAACGCATATCGGCGTGTAACGTCAAAACAGTACGGACCAACACAAGACGGAACCAATGTCAGTTCCGTCTGTGGTCCATAAAGGTGTTTTATTGAAATACGGGTCACATAATTCCATTATAAATCATATTTCAAAGACACCTTACTTTATAAAATAGAAATAACGTACATTCATTTTAAATTGCTAACACCCCCTGCACTGTCGTCATTAATAAACTACAACTCCCATCATGACAACAGACAAACGGCTTCAACGGCTCGAGGACCTCGCCTGAAGATATTTGCAGAATTATGTCAATGTTTAAATTATTTGACTATCATAATTAACCAGTAAGGATGGTGATTTAGAATAGGTGTTCCTTCCAAAAATGACAGTGTGTATAAACATTAAGAAATGTTATATTCCACACTGGCACATCCGCAGGAGCTCCTCCTTCCCCGTTTACCGAGTGTATCATGGCGGCACAGATGGCGGTAAATTCGGGTATGAACCACATTTCTTTCATTGGGTGTCTTTTCTGTGTCCAGTTCTTGTACTGGATGTGACTTTGTATCTCATAGATGGGCATGTAAATGTTGAGTGCCACATCCGTGTGTTTCGAACATACGTTGATTGATCTGTCAAGTTCAGGCTACGACTGCTAAGCTAACCCCAGCCTGCATGGCAATATACGGTTTAGCTAACGTTGATTCAGTAATTAGCAGGTTGACAAACACGTTCGTACTCAGATTTACAGTAAAACTGAAGCTGAACGCCTGAAATTATGTGTCTCTGTGATGGTGCGCAGACCAGGTTGCATGAAACAAAACTGAAACTTAGTGACTTGGAGGGACCAAGTAACTGAGTTGACATTGCTTTTAGCAAAAGTTACCTTACATTTGATTGAATATTGATGTAAGTTAGTTGTTCACATTTATTAGCACAGGCCAAAATCATTTCTCTTCATTCAGACATTTTTGGAGGCGATTGTAAAAACTCATGAAACAAGTGTTTGAACAAGAAATCTAAACGTTCAGTAACAATTGTAATGTTGGATTCTGCTGTATGTTCACACTGTCAGCGTAAACATAATGGAAAACATAATTTCCCAACATCCATCCTGTCAAAGACATTTTTCTTTTTTGGTATATTATCAGAATAGAATATGACCCTTTTGAATTTATCCCAAATGGAATGAACCAAGTGCTCAAAGCAATAGATGCAAATATAACAAAGGCATGTCAAAGTTGGACAAGGATTTGTTAAAGTTAGTTGTGTGAATTTGATGAGACTATTGAAAGCCAATTTTCTCATCCAGGAGCCAGTCTGTGGGGTCCACTGAAAGAACTGTGGGAGACAGTGGATGGAGCTGTGTTGAAGAAACAGCCAGACAGCGTCCACCTCCTGGACCTGCAGCTCAAGAAACACAAACCACACTTTTTGTCACTCTTCAAGAACCCGGTGAGAGTCCATGTAATCAGTGCAGCATTAGAATTTTTTCTTTCCTTTGTCTTTTTTTTGTAATTGTTCATACATGTACAGTACATTTCCATCCATTTATTATGCTAATAATCTTCCAGTGGAACATTATTAGCCTTTCTGTGGTTTGAGTTGGTTAAAGGTTTCTGTAACCTGTCTCTTGACTATCAACAACTTCTTTCATCCCATCACTTTTAGCCAAAGAGTGCTGAGCAGAGAGAAAAGGTGCGTAAAGCCAGCACTGAAGGCATCGCCATTCAAGGTCAACAGGGGTCTCGGCTTCTTCCAGAGCAACTTCTGTCAGAAGCTTTCATCCTCAGTGACCTCTTTGATATTGGAGAGTTGGCAGCTCTGGAGCTACTTTTGGCAGGTGAAGCGGATATAATTTTAATACATTTAAAAAGGAATTTGCTCTCTGTGTATTATGGTGTGCAGTGTTAATGCACTCATTGGTTTTGCATTAATGCCTTTTTAAAAGCATTACCATTTCACACAACTGATTCAGTGAATACTCTTGTTTTTCTTCAGGTGAGCAGCAGCAGCCTTATTTTCCTGGTCTGACTCGAGGACTGGTAGCTGTGTTGCTCTACTGGGATGGAAAGCTTTGTGTGGCACGCTCTCTACAGACACTCATCCAGTCACGTCATGGCAAGACTTTCACCCTGGATCTGAGGTAATACTGTCATTTTAAGTAGTGAAATCAAGAAATGGCTGGTGATGTTAATAGTTTATTTGGTTGTTTATATTCATTAACTCATTTAATTGCTGACCATTGTCCTTACTTTCTATCTCAGTGAGGAGTTGGTGGCCCTGACTACACGTTTTACAGATGAACTGATGACCCAAGGTCTGACCAAACGCATCCTAACCTTGGTGTCCGAGATCAACGTTACACGAGAATTTGAACGGCTGCAGAAGGAGCGTGGCCTGGGTAATGAAAAGCACAGGAAGGAGGTAGGAGCAAATCTTTTGTCTTTATTTGAAACATAGATTTTCATAATTTTATATCAAATTTTTAACCCTACTGGATTAGTTAGTTAATTGAGCAGCCCTCTTATAAGCATAGCGATATGAAGTGGAATAATATATAGAGAGGATTATGGATCTCTAAAAATTCCCAATGTTTTGTTACTAGGTCTCTGACCTCATCAACGAATGCAGACAGGTGTTGGCTGATAGCCTGTTTTCATGGACCTGCCAATCACCCTTGACTAAAGATGACACTCTGGCTCTCATTGGCCACCTGGAGACGGTGACAGCTCAAGCTGATGGCTCTTTGGGTGGTGTGAATCTGGCTCTGGTCATGTCATTGCTCTACTGCTTAGACGTCAGCTTTGTAGAGCAGGGGACTGAAGATCGAGAAGGTATCAGTGCAGTAAAAATGTACAATGTCTACATGTTTTGTGTAGGTTCTCGGTCACCCAAGTGGTAGTCATCTTCAGTAGTTAGCTGTAGGCACCTTGAAAACATTTCACCTCTGATCAAAGAGGCTTCTTCTGAACTGAAGAAGCCTCTTCGATGAGAGGTGAAATGTCTTTAAAGTTGCCTGCAATTTTATTGTTAAGGTGAGTAGTTATAACCACTTACATGTTGACCACTTGCAGTTAAACATGTTTTTGTTAATTCCAGTGTTTTGCTTTTACAGCTACTAAAGTTTTTGTCACTGTGCTTTTTTAGATCTTCTCCATGCACTACCTTTGCTGACAGACAAGCAGTACGTTGCTGCAGTGCACAATCGTCTAATGGATGGCCAGCCATGGAAACTTCCAGGCCTGCAGGCTGTGTGTCGACTGGCTTGGGCTCTGTCCCTGAGGGTCCTTTCCCAGCTGCCACAGGGATCTGGTAGAGCCTCTTTTTCTTTGGGACCCATATTTAAAATTATCTCACTTTCTCAAAGACTGTAGCCATTTAAATGTTGTGCGTTTTTGTGTTCAGCCCTGGTTGAGTTCACCGAGGCAGATGAGGCGCTAGCTGACCAGGCTCTACTGGGAGATGTCTTCCTCTTTATGAAAGAGGGCATGCTAGGATGTGAGAGTTTTTCCCAGGAGGAGTTTTACATTCGCCGTCTTCATTCGCTCATCACAGACTTCCTGGCACTCATGCCAATGAAGGTAAAAGATGCCAGATGCACCACTGTCTCTCTTGAAGTAAAACATAATAATCATGATAATAATAACAATAACTATGATAATAATAGTAGTAATAATAACAATAATAATTATTGTTATTATTGTTGATATTATGCTTTTGTTTCGACATTTTAGAATCAGACATTCCTCTGATAAGTTAATAGGTTTTATAAAGCAGGTGTTCCACAGTAAAATATATATATATATATATATTTTTTTTTTATTTCAGTTTTTCCCTGTTTAGGTCACCACATACCTGCACATAGACCCCTAAACAGGAAAAACTGAAATAAAAAAAACAAACATTTAATTTTACACCCTTATTGAATTATTTGATTTTGGACTTTGTCAACAGGTGAAGCAGCTTCGTAACCGTGCTGATGAGGATGCACGACTGGTGCACATGTCTCTACAAATGGACAGTGAGCTTCCATCATCCTTGCGCAAGGACTTGGACCACCTCATGAACCTAGTCAGTATTTTTTCGGTCACTCACATACACTTCAACTAATATAATTTTTACATTTCAAGGGTTTCATTGTTAGCAGGAATAGAAAATAATTATTGAAATTCATTATTTTGTGTTTTCAGATAGGGGAGTTTTACAATAAAGACTTTTTTGGGCTGGAGCTGGGTCTGGAGTTCTGGTGCCCCACAGAGTCTCTCCAACACACTTCCTTACAGGGATCATACCTAGGAATGGCTTTGCAAAGGCCTCCACATAAACAGGTAAGGGCCATATTTTCGGGGCCATTTAAAATGTAATTGTTTTGCATTTATTTTGAGATTTTTAAGGGATAATAATCTAGATTTTTTTTTGACTATTTCATTTTGTAAAGGTGGTTCTGTCCAAGTTTGTGCGCCAGATGGGTGACCTTCTGCCCTCCACACTCTACATCTCGTATTTGCATATGCTGAAAGGCCTGGCCAATGGTCCCCAGTGTGCCCACTACTGCTTCAGCTTACTGAAAACTAATGGGGCCACACACGGTAAGAGCATTTTTTATAATAACATTAAATACTTTCAAGAATGGATATAAATATTGATATTAACACTGCTTTTTGAAAACTACTGTAAATCTGATTTGCTGTTTCGCCTTTTGACAAGAACCAAAAGTTTGGTTATATCTGTTATTATCTATATAAACGATCAGTTAACGTTCAATTCAGTTCATTTTAGTTGTATAGTGCCAAATCACAACATACATTATCTCAAGACAACCTGAAACCTGGTGGTTGATTAATAGATGTCGAAAATTCCTCTGAAAAAAACTTGTAGATTCAGTTCACTGCACAGTCAAATAAATGCCAACTAACTTTTTGCATGTATTGCAGGTGACAACATTCAGGGCGTTTCGGGCAGCCCTGTATCTTGGGAACATTTCTTTCACTCCTTAATGCTCTACCATGAGAACCTGCGAAGAGACCTTCCAAATCCAGATGCTGCACATTACCGCCACCACCTGAGGGGCATCACACAAAGAGAGCTGGAAGGACTCACCTCATTTTTGCAGTTACTCACCACCATCATAACATGGGTATGATGCAAGAGTCAGCACAAGGATTTTTATTTTTGGTCATATTATCATATTGCGATGAGTGATTAATTAATTTTAATTAATAAATTGTGTGTGTTGTTTTTTGTTTTTCTAGAGTGAAAATGCCAGACTGGCATTATGTGAACATCCCCAGTGGACTCCAGTCATAGTGATGTTGGGTTTGCTACAGTGCAGCGTTCCTCCCGTCCTGAAGGCAGAGCTCCTGCACTGCCTGGCAGCCTTTGGAAAATCACCCGAGATTGCTGCTTCTCTTTGGCAGTCGCTGGAGTACACACAGGTCAACCTTTTTAAAATGACAACAACTGTGCACCTATGCTGTCATTAGATTGATATTTTAATTATTTAAACGTTAAGTTTGCTTTAGAATATGTACCACCTCAAATAATAAGAATGTTGAAAAATAACCAATGTGATTATCAACCACATTTTTGTTCCATTCTATTAACATTGTGTATTTTTAATGATGTTTTTTAATTTTGCAGTCCATGTTGTTAATTTTTTTTTTATATGATATGTTATAAAGCTTTATAACTTGCTTTCCTTTTATAGATCCTTCAGACTGTTCGGGCCCCAGGACAGAGACAGGCAGCTGGTATTGAGGTGAGCAAATATGGAATTAATCTACCCACTTAATCCATTTAAGTGGGTACAGGCAGTAGTAAGTTATGTTGGTGTAATATTGTGCTGTGTTGTTTGAAATGAACACAAGATTTTGTTTTAGTCATAGATGACCATTGTAATTGTTTTACGTAAAGATGACCATAAGTTGACTTCAGTCACTTATTTCTGTGGAGGAAAAAAAGGGAACATAAACGTTTAGATTAAATTCAGTGACCAGAACAAACTCCTCGTATTGTGTAAGCTATATCTGTCAATAAACCAGATTCTGATTTGTCGTATTGTGTTTCAGGTGGAGCTGAATGAGATTGAGTCGAGCTGCGAGGAGTACCCTCTGGCACGAGGCTTCTGTCATCTGATCAGCACGTTGGTTGAGAGCAGTTTACCCATTAATTTGGGTGCTGGGCTACGTGTGCCAGGCTTTCAGCCCTACCTGAACTTTATGCGGGATTCTGTGTTCCTCCCTTTCCCCACCAGAGCTTATCGTCGCCCAGCTGAGAAGGTTCAGTGCTCCTTCCTTGTCTTTACTGTTTAGACATAGCTGCCGGATGCATGTGTTCTCTTTTCACTACAGATATATCACCTTTTTTTCTTTTGCAATCTCTCAGTGGGAGGTTGCTGACTCTGCCCTGGAGGTGTTTCATAAGCTGCTGCGGGACTATGAGCCCCAGCCATCAGACTTTGTACAGGAGATGTTAGAGCTGCAGGGGGAGCAGGTCCCGGCCTACAAGCCCCCTGGCCACAGCATCATGTTCCATTTGCTTAATGACTCGCCCATGCTGGCGCTCTGCCTCAGCCTGCTGGAGGAGGGCGTACGCCAGCTCGACACTTATGCGCCTTTCCCTGGTGAGCTTATGTACAATACTGCTGAGCAGTAGCGTGTATGTGAATGTGTTTATTTTTATGACACATTCCATTTGCTGCCCCCTGCAGGTAAGAAACAGCTGGAGTCTGCGGTGCTACACTGCCTGTGTCTGCTGGATCTGGCTCTGCAGAAGGAGGTGGTGTTCATGGATCTCCTCAGGGAGAGCCAGGCCTCACTGCTGGTTTCCCCATTGGAGCAGCTGCTTCAGGGTGTCAGTCCTCAAACCCGAAGGGCCGATCACATTGTTACTATTGCCAGGTAGCTTCAATCAGTTGTTTGTAACTATCTATCTGCTCTGCATCTTTACTACTTGCCAGAAATGTCATATTTCAATATAAGTTAATGTGTGTATGTAATTATACTTTTAGAATGGCTCATAGTCTCAGAATGAGTGTAATGACTATGTGGAACCATGTTTGCCCTATACAGGTTTCTCTATCATGGTGTCTCCAACCCAGAGGCTGCCTTCCAAAGTGCCAATATCCTGCGTCGCATCGCCAACTACCCCAACATTCAGCTTAGGCTGGTGGGAGATTTTACACATGACCAGGTATATGCATATTTAAGGATTTAACATCATAAAATACATATAGAGCTATAGGTTATTTCACAAAACAAGGCCAGGAAATGGTATTTGTATGTTGTGTTGTGTGCAAATGACCTTCCTTACTGTATAGTTATGAATAAAATCAGAGCATTTGTTGTCTCTGTCTTTTAGACGGTGAGCGACAAATTGATGGCCGGCTTTGTGCAGTGTCTGGACAATGAAGAGGCAGAGGAGGGAACGGAGAATGAAGATGGTCAGAGGAAGACATTTCTTTAATAAATTCAATCCCTTCTGGTTTCGTACTGTGAATGGTGATGTGTAATTGAAAGCATCAAGCTCAAACTTCATTATTGCTAAACTGTTTGCAGACTCAGACCAACAAAAGAAGATGGCAAGAATTCGCCATAAAACCCAGATCCATATTCTAAACCTGCTCATCACGTCCTTGGAGCTCAAGGCTCCCAATCTGGCTCTGTACCTTTTGGGCTATGAAGTCAAGAAGCCTGTTTCCTCCACTAACCTCCAGGACCCAGGTCAGACCACAACCTCAGCTGCTGACCTGTTGATTTTAGAGACTTTTGGATGGTGAAGCATCTATTGCTAAACTCTGTGTTGACGAAGATGATGGTTGTTGTGCTACAGGTGTGCTTGGATGTCCACGGAGCTGCTTGCATGCAATCCTCAGTCTGCTGCAGAGAGGCACTGAAAAGAGAACAGGACCTGTCCTCACAAAGCAAGCCCCACACCTGGCTGAGCTTTGCTACCAGGTACTCTATATCACTAAAGAGGGGCAGGAGTGAGAGATGCATTGCTGTACTCAACCCTGTTGAATATCTATTAGACTTCATATCTTGGTTATCAAATTGATCGGAGTGTATTCTTGTTTGTTTTTGTCATCGTCTTCCTCTGGTAGGTGATCTACCAGCTGTGTGCCTGCCCAGACACATCTGGACCCACCATGCGCTACTTGAGGACCAGCCAGGACTTCCTCTTCTCTCACCTGCAGCACCTGCCTTTTATTCTGCCGAGTGAGTTCTGGGTCCATATTGATCCTCTGAAATATGTGATAAAATCATTAAGGATGTGATGAATTAAGGCATTGAATGCTTGAGGAAGGAAAATGGAAATAACAAAATACAGCAGAGGAGCAATAATTAATCCCTGTTGAAAAAAATTCAGAGAGGAGCAATAATTTACCCCTTAATATTACAGAGTTTATGTCACTGGTGAAATATAAATATGTGACGTGGTAAAATATATATGGTATTTGTTTTTTCTGTACATTACCTTATTTCTGCTTTCTCGTTTCCTCAGGTAACCAGATTGCTGCCCTCTCCCAGATGTCTTGGCTCATGAAAACAGCTGCAATCGAGCTGAGAGTGACCTCACTAAACCGTCAGCGGTCACATACGCAGCGCCTTGTCAGTCTCCTGCTGGATGACCAGCCACACACTCAGCATACAGGTGAGTGTGATGTAACATAATACTCTTTCAGTTTTAGAAAATGATTTAAGCTTGTCTTTTTTTATGCGTAAAATATAAACATACACAAGTGATTATATCAATCAATCAAAAAAGTCTTTTGAGTTATAACTGCCAAAATTGCTTGAACCTCTTGATTTTTTTTTTTCTCCTTTCAGCTGATGGGGAGTCTGGGATGGAGGAAGAGACCAGATCAGTCAGTGGTTTTCTGCATTTTGACACAGTTTCTAAAGGTTTGGCACATTTCAAAATATTACCAGCTTAATAAAATCAGTATAGACTCTGTTGATATTTGAGTATTTTGTATGAACCTGTATTTATTCCTCTTGTTTTTTCACGATCATGATAGATTGTTTTTTACTCTTGCTCATTTTGTCAGTGCGCAGGAAGTTGCTTAGTGTCCTCGACGCCATCAATTTCAGTCAGGAAATGCCCGAGCTTCTGCAGCTGGACTTCTTTGAGCGCGCTCAGATAGAGCAGGTGATCTCCAATTGTGAGCACGTCAATGAGCAAGGACACACTGTGTGCAACGTTAAGGTGAGTTTCCAGGTTGAGCATGTGATCTACTCTTTTTCTGTTGGGTTGATTTACATTATTATTTTGTTGTTCTTCCTCTAATTTGGAGTCCTATATGATATAATGTTGTAAATTTCCTCACAGCTGCTTCATAGAGTGCTGGTTGCGGAGGTGAATGCCCTGCAAGGGATGGCAGCCATCGGACAGAGGCCCATGTTAATGGAGGTGAGTCTTTTTCAACTGCTTTATGTAGAACTTTTACAACATAAGTAGCTATCGTGCAGTAGATTTTAACTTTTGAAATGGGACTTTCAGCTGTTTTTGTGAGTTTAAAATGAATCGCATAGAACAACTGTGTTGTTGAAAATGTCCGTAAATGCTGCAAATACTTTGGAATTTGCACATTCTCATTTCTTTTTTTTTTTTCTAGGAGGTGAATTCCATCCTACATCACGTGGTTGAACGAAACTGCGTCCGGCGAAGTCTGAGTGCGAAGCGGCATGCACTGCAGTCTTGGAGGAGCCTGGTGGAGACGCTGCTGACTGCCTGCCCTGCCGATCTTATACCTGCTGATGACAGACAGCTCATCATCAGAGACCTGCTGCTAGACCTGCATGACAAGGTCAGGGAGAACACTTGGGTGTTGAAACTACTGTGGCCATTATGTTAAAGAGGATATTTTATTGTTTTAATGCAAATCCCTCCCTTATCACAGTTTGACTGTAAGGTTGTTGTAGTGTTCATGTAGTGCTCTTTTCATCCTCTTAACAAAATTTAACAACACTTTAAATCCAATGATTATCCTGTCTTGTCCAGGTGTTGTCTGATGATGCAGCAGGAGAACTGATGCCCATTGTTGCTGGGGCAGTCTTCACTCTGACAGCTCACCTCAGCCAGTCAGTGTTGTCTGAGCAGCAGCAGGGAGTTGGATTAGAAACATCCTCTGGCTTTGCCTCCATCGCCAACTCTGCCTTGCATTTGATCCTTCGCAAGCTGCTGGACTTTATTCTTTCCACTGGTTAGTGATCATACAAAACCCCTTTTACTCATAAACCCTATGACTGTCTCATGCAGTGTGCTTCTTTCTCAGTCTCTTGAATCTCAATGAGATAAAATTTTCAATTTTTTTACATTTTAAGGAGGCGGTTACCAGCGTCTGCGTGCTCATCTGTATGGCTCACTGCTGTACTACCTTCAAATCGCCCAGAAACCTGAGGAACCAGATACGCTGCAGACAGGTATAATGTTTAACACTGGACATGTGCTGTTATTTATTTGATAGACGTTAGAATACTGTTGAAGCTTTCTTTCCCTAAAAGTTCTCATTCACTTCTCCAGCTGGGAAGGCAATGTGGGAACGACTCACAGCCCCTGAAGACGGTTTCTCCAAACTACAGAGAGAGAACCTTGCCATCATCGAGAGTTACGGCACATCCCTCATTGAGGTTGTGTGCAGGGACGCCTGTGATGGCCATGAAATTAGCAGGGTAAGGGCCATACCATGCATTTTCTAAAATATCACTTGTTTTGTGCTTCCTGGATCTGACCTTGATGCAATCTGATGTTTTAATGACTCTTCTGTCTGTCAGATGCTGGCCCTGGCAGTTCTGGACCGCATCCTGTCAATAGACCGTCAGAATCAGTGGCTGGTTTATGTCTGCAACAGTGGCTACCTGCGCTCGCTGGTTGAGAGCCTAAGACATGATGATGTCGCCCTCCAGACCCTGCTCACACCTCAGCCACCACTCCTCAAACCACTCTACATCTATGAGAGCAAGATGGTGAGGAGACGTGGACAATTTAGATACTATTTAAAACACACACTGTGTGTTGTTCTTAAGTTTGACTGTGTGTGTATGTGGTTTTTTTTTTCTTTAGGCTCTAATGACCCGTGTGGCTAAGACAGGCCAGGGAGCTGTGGAGCTGCTGCGCTGTGGATTAGTGTCACAGCTGATGGAGTGTCAGGTGTTTGACATGGTACCTGACAGCGATGCACACAGGTATGGAGCTTGAAAAGGAAGGAGTGTTTTTTTCATCCTTTTGACAGTGTGACATAAAAAAGAAATGTCCCTAGAGTAAAGTGTGAGAAAATCTAATACCATTGCTTACATTGTGTTTAAATTTATCTCATGTTTGTGTGTTTGCTTGGGGTCTACAGGATGATGAGGGACGCGTCGGGCTTCATCCCCAGTCCTATGGACCGCTATAGACAGATTCTCTTGCCAACGTTGAGACTCTTTCAAGTGATCCTGACCTCTACTACCATGGACCACCAGCAGGGGGCAACACAGGTAAAATTAGTTTATTTCAAAGAAAGATCCAAGTCTATTAAGTACTAAGAGACTTGATCTTTCTAAGTCTGTTAAGTGTTAATACAAAGTATTTATACCTTCTTTCCCATCGCTCTCGAGCCATGTCATAAGGGTTAAAATTGTTGTCACCCAAGTTGACCCTAAAAATGCCATAAATGTCAGTGTATTATTTATTACTGCAGCATGTGCAGAATGATCATACAATATAATGAGTATAACTAACTGTATTTGCATCACAGCTAACATTTTTGTGTGTGTATGTGCAGGTTCTCCAGTGGTTAATCGTCCACGCAGACACCATTCAATCACTGTTACGCTGTCATGAACTTAGCATGGGAACTTTGCAGGAGCTGTCTTTGCTTACCGGGATCATCAGTAAGACGGCTCTGCCAGGTACAACAATAACCAAGCACACAAAGTTTAAACCTACCATATGTTTTCGTCACTGTGTTTTCACAGCTGTGTTTCATGTTGTTCAATTTCCTCACCTCGAAAACCCCCAAAAACCACAGTTTTCACACATCGGCAACTCTGTGAATGAGTGTGTTCTTGTGCTGCTTGGTCTCTCAGGTGCCCTGGAGGTTAGTGGAGAGGTCAACAGCGCTGCTCTAATGGAGTTCCAGGGTCATATCAACCGATTCCAGGTTACATTTCTTTGTTAATTTATATGTCTTACTATATGTATTGAAGATATTGAAATATGACTGATATTCGAATCATTTTCCCCCATTTACATTTTGTTTGTGAACTGCACAGTTGATAATAAACCTTTTATCTGATTGTAGCGCCTGTGTCTGTCTCTGCTTGGCTGTCTTGTGGGAAGTGAGCGAGAGAGGCTGCTAAAGCAGGCTGAGATTTCTGCGCCTGGAGAATCAGCAGAGCGTCGAGAGGACATGGAGGTGGCCATGCAACAGGTTGGCCAAACTTTTATTACTATTGGAGTAATAACAGATATACAGATGAGGGAGGTGATACATTGTTATATTGATAAAATAATTTAATATTCAATGTTAAATGCTTTGAGTTGCCAGGGGGCATTGATTTAGGCACGATTTCCTTTTTACATGTCATCAACTGAATCAATGTGTGAAGCCCCGTTTCCATGGTCCAGATTAAGTTCTGCAGTGTCAGTGACTGGAGAGGTTCTGTCCTCTGTCCTCAGGTGTGTGCCAACATCATGGAGTACTGCCAAGCCCTGCTACTGCAGAGCTCAACCCAGGCTCAGTTCAGCATCTGCCTCTTCAGCCCGTCGGGCAGTGAGCCAGCTGGCAGGGACGGAGGACGCACAGGTCAGTGATGCTCTGTCCTTTCTGATGACAAAGGAACAGGAATTCAGCTCATGTCACTGTGCACTGTATACGCAAACCCTATTTGTTAATACACTTAACATTAGAAATGTCCTTTGCTGACTGTATGCTAATTTTTCAGTTCAGAAATCCAGAAAGAAGGTTTTTATTTTAATAGTATAACAAGTAAACTATGGCTTTAATTCCCCCCCAAAGATCTTTCATCCACTCTGCCGTCGTTGGCTTACTCCCGAGCACCCGGTCTGGGTCTGGTCCTGTACCTGCTGAAGAGCAGCGCTGCAGATTTCTTCAGATTCCACCAGAGTCACAGACAGAGCCTGAGCAAGCTCCAGAGTCTAGATCAGCTGCCTCCTGAGGAGCTGAAAGAGGTAACGACACACTGAAACATCAGTTCTCTTTGTTTCACACTTGCCACACTACTGTAGATGTGTTATGGAAAACAGCAGATAACATGAAATGTAAGGATTGTTAGTGGCTCCAACATGCATTGACTTAAGTTGACTTAACACATTATCTCTGTAGTTGTGCCAAGGCCTGGTGTCGGGACCAGGAGGGGTGGAGAAAATCTCTTCAGTCCAGAGGAGCCTGCTTGCCAAGAGACGACTGGTGCAGCTTATCAACAACCGAGCCAAGCTGCTGGCTCTGTGCTCCTGTATCCTTTGCCCCATGAAGGCACAGTTGTAGTGACAAGACTTAACAGCGTCAGGAAAAAAAAGTGCATTTGTTTCCCGAACTCCCAATTTAAAAATAACATTTTGGTTCTTCCACAGTTCTCTTAAGTAAATTGGAATATAAATATGTAAATGTTACAATTTGGTGCTGTAAATACCTTGACCCCACCGTTCTCAGATGTCATTGAGACGTGTTTGTTTGTGTTGTGGCGCCACCTGGAGTACTACCTGTTGCATTGTACACCCACTGACCCCAAGGACTCCCTGTTAACTGGGGCCAGCTTGAGTAGATCACGCTTCACAGATGGTGAGGAGAAAGTATTTGATGAGCACATGTAGGAACTGGGCAGAGTTAAACTAATTTTAACACTAGTGTGGTTTCTATTACAATGTATCATTGGCAAAAATGAGTCACCACAGGAGGAGGATAAGAGGACTCAACATGACGACATCAATAGAGCGCCAGTAGCTGTTGATACATGGTCTTAGTTTGTGTTTGCTTACATCTTTTTTTGAGGTAATATCATTTATGTTTATTTGTTTTCTTCAGACTCATTTGGAGGATTGCAGCTCAGTGGAAGTCGTGGACTGAGCCTGTCCCGGGTCAGCCAGCAAGACTTAGACCTGGTAAGAAATGGCTGTGTTCATGTTGCACCTGTAGCGCTCACATTCTGTAGTATTTCTACATCTACCTTTTTTTCCCTCCTAATTCCTTCGTTCTTTGTTTCGTGTGAGTGCAGCTGAAGAGTGACATGGCGGCAGGTTTTGGGGAAGCGCTGCAGAGGAAGCTGCTGGAGGTGGAGGGCTTGTACAGCCAAGTCCGCTCCCGCTACACCTTCATCCAGGCCCTGGTTCGCCGAATCCGCGGCCTGCTCCGACAGCCCAAAACCTGAGGCAGACGCACACTAACACAAAGACTGGCCAAATTTCCATATTCACTCAAAATATCTGCCAAGCATAAAGATGAGCGAGACCAGGAAACTACTCAAGACTTTCTCAGTCGATTTTTTTCTGTCTAGATCACTTCCTTTTTACTGACCTATTTTGGCTCTTCTCCTCGAGCACTGTGGGACTTTACCACACGGTGCATTCTTTGTAATCAGTCCTAATGATCTTCTTATTGTTGTGAAAGAAGCACTCTCTGGATGAGTGAGAAATCTACTTTGCCGAACACATGTGTGAAAGTTTTACTTGTGAAAATTTGATATTAGTTTTTTTTTTTTTTTCCTTTTGTGAAAAATAAACATTTTCTATGTCTGTTTAATACTTGTCTAGTTCCCACAGACCTCACAACATTTTATTATCTCAATATCTCTGTTGGTCACTGAGTCACTGTCTCCTGATGTAGTTGGGTGTATGTCAAGTGTGTATACATAGAAAACTCCCCCCTGATTCAATTAGTGTTTCTCATCACCTGTCTTTACTGCACCTAACTTTAGGAGCTGTGCATTTTTAGCATTTTACATTATTAATAAATCACCTACTCTTGACTAACAGCATCTTGCTTTAAGTGTGTCTGGGTTGACTCACTCTGAAAACTCAAAACAAGGAACCAAAACAAGACATTTCTCTGTGAAAGTAACATCAGGAGGACAAAGTGACCGCAAGTGTCGTATGAGGCTATGAGGAACCCTGTAGGGAAAGTTATCTAATCTGGTTTTATTTGAATGAAGTGGACCTTCATTTAAGACTGTAAAGTGCGTAGATTCTCAATCCTTCAGGAAGGTATTGAAAACAGGAAAAAAATCAGAATATACATTCAGATCTTGGAGACGGTGAAGTTTGTGCTCTTTATTTTTTAATACTGAGGAGGGGTGTAGGAGTTCAGAGGTGAGCACCAGCGCTGAGTACAGAGAGAAGCCTGAAAATGGGACCATGACAATGGAGACGCTCACTGTGAAGAATATAGGCACATTTTTATCCCCAAAGTCCGTCCAGTACTGTAACTGGTCACTGAAGAATCAAGGTGATGCATCTGTTATTGGGGGGAAAAAAAACGTGCTCTCAGAGGAAAAAAAAAACATCCGCCCACTGAGCTACGCAGTGGACAGGAAGGGCACACACATTTTGTGCTACTATTAACAGATCATGCTCATCATTCTCTATAAATTACTTTTAAATAATAATTACAGCATTAAAAATACATTTACATCTCTTGCGCCAGGTTTTTTTTTCTTTCTTTTTTTATATCTGAGATTGTGTTGCATTGGCATCAGAACAGAACTGCCACACAAAGATAAATGACCGTCATCTCTCTCTTCATGAACTGAGCTCAGTGACTGTTGTGTAGCTCCGACTACAATTTGCAATTGATCCTCCACTTTGACTGTAATGTACTGGATCGGAAAACGTGATTGTAATGCGATATGACAAAATATAATGACGTTTATGAGTTTGTTATTTTCTACAGTGGTAACAAAACCTTGATTAAATAGATGAGACTATGTACACATTTGGTTATTTAATCTACAAACGGTTGCTCTGTCATATTATTTAATTTTTTTTTGCAACATAAAATAACATAATTGAGGTAAGATTTTTATCTTTATTGCCCACCTCTATATGTCATGATTGCTGAAATTGTTTGGGCCCCGACTGTAAAGCAGCTCTTTATTATCAGCTGATGTATACGTATATATATGTATATATATATATATGTATGTATATATATATGTATATATATATATATGTATGTATATATATATATATATATATATATATATATATATATATATATATATATATATATATATATATATATATATATATATATACATATAGTCCAAAACTTGCAAAATTCATAGAGGACACACTATGCAATAGGTGCAACAAACTGTGGAGCACCCACATACATGAGAGGGAGATGAAACCATCATTATCCCAACAATGACGACGTCACTTTCCCAGTTCTGGAGCCATCTTTCTCAAGCAAAGAAAATGGGGTGGGGGAATACTGGAAATGCTTTACATCATACTTTCATGGTTTTCTGTTAGAAACTCACTCTGAGACTTATTTCTATATACATTACAAAACTTATATCCTACACACGTATACAGAGCTGAGTTACAGCACTGGCAGACTTTAGTTTGAACAGTCGTTTAGCTTTCATTCACACCCTGTGCAGATCGTCCACTGGCTCAAGAGGACTTGACTGAGGTCCATCCATGGAGAGTTTGAGTCTGTCCCCAGTAGTGCTGGTCTGAGGGAAGTCCAATAAGTCCGGAAGTCTCTCTGCTCTAGTGTTGATTGTACCAGAGATGTCCTTTAGTGAATCAGAATGTGGGAAACATGACAACAGAAGACTGACACAGAAAGAAAGGCAGCTTATCCAGCACTGATTGGATTTTTTTTTTCTCCACTTAAAGTTCCAAAGATGCTGTGGATGGAGAGTGTGCTTTTATATTCTGTTCATGCAGCAGAAATCAGCACACCGTGTCTCTCTTGGGCAACCAAACAGCAGTTTGCTTGTAGAAAAGTCTCTGACATAAGTTTGATGGCAGGAAAAAAAAAAAAAAGCCTTATGTGCTGTCCGTGGCCAACTCTTGTGTGTTGTTGTTGTCCATCACGTCTGTGCTGCTACCATTTGTCTCAGGGCATTCTGGCACCCCTCCCGTCACGGCCACTCGTATCACTTTCAGCCAGCGCTGCTTTAGCTCCTCGGATTCTGCAGCAAAGTTGTGGACAGACTTGGACTGAGAGATGCGGAAACTGGCCGGAGGGTCTGTGGGTCGGACACTGTCATCCACTGAATAACCCAGGAGGGGGATTGTACACTGAGCCTTCACATCCTGGAGAGAGTAGTCAGGGATACACAAGAAATGTTATCTGTATTGATTGACTGTAAATGAATGAGGGTAATAAGAGCTTAGACTGGATTTGATTTTATTGATCCCAAACCAGGGATATTCACTAGTTACTGCAGCAAACAAGGGTAAAGTAGACTGAATATAATTAGAATAAGCAATAAAATGAGATAAAAACTGCTTTCATTATGGTCAGTAGCATGAAAAGTACAGTGGCACAGTGTTGTACAATCTTTCTTTCCTATTCATTTTCTTGCCGTTTTACCTGCGGAGCTCCGTAGAGGTAGAGCACCAGACATTCCTTCTCAGGGATGACGCACCACACCTTCTTGTTTTTCTCACAGTAATGCAGAAAGCCGCACATGACGCTGTTGCCTGTGAACTGTGCTGCCTCAATCTGCACAGAGATAAAGATCAAAAATGATGATAAAACATAGATATACACAATTACGAAGAGCTCGAGGGGGAATTCCAACTTGCTCTTGTATTAAATCCCTAGTCAAACATCCGCCTCACCTCCAGTATGCCCTTCTTCTTGCCCTCGGCTACTGTTTCCCCGGTCAGGATAGAGAAACAGTCCCTGCAGACTTTGTTCACCTTGTTGCCGTCATACTCAAGCGCCACCTTGTTGTCTGAACATTTCCAACACACCACCTGTTAGTAAAAAAAGGGAAGATGACATCCGTGACTCTCCTAAGTAGAAAACTCGATCTCTTCCCCACACACATTATGCATAAAGTAGCACGGCTGCTTACATAGCCGCATGCTCTGCAGTGGTGTCTCCGCCGCGTCAGAGCGTTGAAAGACTCTTGGCACTTCATGCACATTGTCACTTCATTGTCGCGGATCCAACGAGGAGCACGCTTACCCAGCTCTGCTTTCTGGAATGAAATAAAAACATACTTAACACGGCAGAGCAGAAAGGTGTCAGTAATTAAATCCTTTTTAAATGCCACACTGACCGATACTTCGTCCACATCTTTTAATGCGTTTTTGAACGACTCATTTTTTTGCTGGAAGACCTCAATGGTCTTCTGGAAAGCCTGAGGGATAAAACAAAAAACAACAAAAAAAAAAACATAATCAAAATGAAATGCTAATGATGCTCAAGCTCATATCATCAAATATAAGAATTATTTTAAAAGAAATAATTGTGTTTGTGCTGTTTTTTTTACCTTTATCCAGCCTGCCTTGTCCTGCTGTGAGCTGAGAGGGGAAAAACAACAAAAAAACATAATTAAAAACAGTAAATTGTCGAGTTACCTGAGTATTAAATAATGTACACACACACATATATGTGTGTGTATATATGTATATATTTAAAAAAATTAATGTCATTTTATTTAATACATTTCTCTCATCTATGTTCTAAAGTTGAGTTAACTGTCAAGTTCCCATCAGCAATGAAAGGGTTACTGTCCTGAAACATGTTATCCAATCAGAATCGTCCGTCTCTATTAGGCAAATTGACCAATCACGGTTTGATTTTGAGTGGGTGGGCCAAAAACAATAGATGCTATACCTACGTGAGGTCCGAACAGCGCAGGTCTAAGTGTGGCTAGCTTGATAGTATCGCCTTTGTCAAGGCGGCCTTTCACAGAAAAACTAAAAAGTCATAAGAAAATGAAAGTCCAACTCCAGAACTCGAATTAAGAGAAAAGGTTATGAAAGTGGAAAGGCATTTAAATTCTAATTAGTTGGAGACGTGCGCAGAGCGTACCGGAAGCTGCACAGTGAAAGCTACGGGCTGCACTTCGACTTCCGCAGGCTCAAGATGGAACTGACAGTCATGTACAAACTTTGAGGCAAGGAGCCCATCAGACCTGCTGCACTTTCTGACACTTAACGAGCTGACTGAGAGCATGCCGCAGCTGTATCCCCTCACCTCAAGTCAAAGGACAAACTTTACTATGCTGCCGTCGCCCACTTCACAAGGAAAGACCGACAAATGGATTTCGTTTTCATGTAAGGTAGGCCTATGTTGTAAGCCCCATCAAGGGCGTCACTTTGTTTATAAAAGTGCTGGGGACAATAGCCATAGCTTAACTGTGAAGGCCCCGCTGTATAGCTCACGGTTCGCCACTGCAATTATACCAACATGCCAATTACGTGCGGTCAAAGAGCTTTTTCAGAGAATCACAGGATTTCAGAATGAACCTTGGGTGTGCTCATTTAGGTGGTCTTCCAAATATAAGGGACATTATACTTTATGGGAGACAAATTACACACAATTATACCCTTCGGTGTGGGAGTGGGTGAGCTGTTTGGTAGCTTTAATATGGTTTACAGCAAAACTTAAAACCGTCCAACTGTAAGAAGGATTTAGCATCTTGGTGTATTGTGTTTACCTGGCCTGTAGCTCAAGTGTCCTCTCCTTCCCTGACACCTGGAAGGTATGCGGATAGTCCTCATTTGTCGTTTCCAGGACCTTCATGCCGTCTATGCCAATTCTTGTCCTCACTGTGTACTTAGGCCCTCCCAGGCTAAATTTGGGCACGCAGTACAACAGCATGTTGTTGAACTGGCAGAAAAAGAAAGAAGCACAACATCTTGGTACCTTGTGGCAAAACATGATGGAGTACAAATGACTAGTTTAAAACACCCTTAACTCTGTAGAACCTGAATTACACAGACGGAGACATTCAGCCTGAAGTTAATTATCACATCATCTTTGTATTTGAGAGAGTGTGCCACTCATGTATTCTCCCACAGAGGTGGTCCTAGTGAGAAATGATTCACTTGTTTAGATTGAATCGTGCTGATGAAGTCTTGCCCTCAGCATAATTCCCTGCAGGCCCCTCTTTTTTTTAGACGAGAAAATGTTCTGCACTTTCTCTCACCAGGAATAGGTATCTCTCCATGGCCGAGGTGTTCCTGGCTGCCAGCTTCAGGATATGGCCCTCTTTGATGAACTCATTAGATGGGTGGACAATGTCCTCCTCCTCGCCCAGCATCTCGTATATCTCCAAGAGTTTCTTCAGGTTCTCCTGAAGGAGGACGGGACATTTATTTTAGCCACATGTTAAAAAAAGGTGTTGGTGAGACTGTGTTCACCTGCAGCACTTAACATTGAAAAACAACACCCTAAAGAAGGGAGTTGAAGGTCAAACTCCTGTCATATCTATCCGTTACTAAGCAACCAAAACATGGGGAATGAACTTCATTACATTGTGTTATATATACACATTTCATTGTGTTATATGTAATTTTTGGGTTAAATGGCCTTTAAGTCACATATTAAATTAAGAAAAATAATCAAAACAGACATGCCCAGAAAAAAAATGTGTATTTGTGTGTGTGCAGAATACGCCACTGACCGACCCCTAAGTCTAAGGTGTATACTGTTACTTACAGATTTTCGTATGGCGCTGTTGGAGTGAGTTGCTGCCGTGGCAATGATTTCTAATGATTCTGGAAGAGAAAAGCAAACGGTTACCTAAAAATATCCAAAGAGAAAATAAAAGTAACACCTTGCGTGATAAGGTGATAAGGGACTAACTTTCTGAATCTCGTCGGTCAGGGTCGTCCTGCGGCAGCTTCTTCAGATAGTCTTTGAGCAGCATCTCATATCGAGGGACTCGTTGCACAGGCTCCAGCATGTGATGCTGAAGAGTCAAACTGCCACAGACTTCCTGACTCTGTCCAGAAAAAAACAATGACAAAAAAATACGGATATTGACAAAAAACAAGATTTGTTCTTTTTATATTCATACAATGGTATTTTTCCTCTGGAGTTGTTTCCGGATGTTATTGTGGGTGACGGTACCTGTATTTCCTGAATGAGTGCCTTGAACTGTGGCGAACGGTCAGAGTGCTGTTTCAGCAGCTCCATGGCCTTGTCGAAATTCTTTACATACTCAGCGTACATTTTGAGAAAAGGCGTGAGTTTCAGCAAGATGTCACCGATGCGAGGTGTGGATGCCCTGCAGTGGCATAAAGTATTCGAATGAAAATATGTATTTTGAGTTTTTGGATTATCCAGCATGCATAATCATCTACACGCACTGCCACTGAGTGCCACTCCGGCCACTTTATTAGCTATCCTGTGTACCAAATAAAGTGGCCAGCGAGTGCATTGTAATCTCTTTACTATTGTTCACCTCCGGGGCTGCCACTCACCATTCTCCCATGCGTTTCTCCAGATCTGGCAGCAGAAACTGGCTGTGAAAGGTGTGGATGGAGGAGATGTTGGAGAAGATGTTCTTCACCACGTCCACGGGGAACGTTCCCTTGTTAGCCTCCTCCATTAGCTTAGCACAGAACACCTGAACATCCACACATGCAGACAAGGTAAGATGATAAATGACAAGATGATTGAATGTTTATTTAAACAAAAATGAAAAGGAAAACATGCTCGCATCAAGGTTTCTTGACATCCATACCTGGTCCAGCAGGTTCAGTCTGGCCACATAGGCCTTTTCTGTCTGCAGGAGCTCGCTGGCAATCTTGAAAAGCTTCTGCTCATTTGTCTCCTGGGGAAAAAAATAAAATAAAATTGTACATTAGTGGCAATTTTTGTGCGTATAAAGTTTGCAGGCAGCGCAACGACCGTATCAGTACAAAACTTTGCCGTAGGAGAACGAGACATCAAAGGCTTTCACCACAGAGAATTGAATGAATAAGTTTCGGCGTGAGCTAAAGAGTGTAATGCAGAAGTGCAGGACAAACCGTACACAGCCATGATTTCGGTTCATCTCGGTTTTCACTCCCAGTTCACCACTTCATTGTCAATGGCTTCCTGTCTCTCTGCAGGTTCCTTATCATTTTAATACTGAAATCTCACCACACAGAGTATTTTAAACAGCCATCGCAGCGTGAACAGTGGAGCGGTGTGTTATGTGGCCTGTTAATTATTCTTTGCTAATCAAGCATGCTTCTGTTTTAACACCTCATTGACTGGTCAGTGGTTTGACCGTAGCCTTCTGTGAAGTGCTTTCACAAAGGTGTGTGTGTGTGTGTGTGTGTGTGTGTGTCTGTGTCTGTGTCTGTGATTAACAGTGGGTTGATAGTTCTGGGCTGAGCTACAGTGAACATGTAGTGCAGTATGTGAGGGGGCATCAGAACAGGAAATGAAGACGGGAAATGACGCAACAGAGACACAACTAACAGTCTAACAGCTTTGTGTGAGAGAGAGAGAGAGGCCAGTTGAACTTGACACATCGATACTCGGAGAGTGATCACATGAGCACACTAATATGATGAAGTTTGACACCTTATTGCCACAAAGACTGGGGCAGAAAAAGATTTCACAATATGTTTATCAAAAAGGAAGCAGATGACTGTCTGTACTGGGAACAACCAGCCTTATATTTCTATATGATTAAATAAGAGTTTACCTTTTTCAAACATATTATATTATACCAAGAAAAATGCATTTTCTCAAATTGTGGTCAGTGGACAATTAGATATATACTTTTTTTAGAGCATTTACACATAGTAACCACTTTATACTTTTACCGCTCTACAGTTCAGAGAAAAAATGACTTTTCCCTTCACAATATTAATGTGATAGCCGTCATATTTAGATTTTACATTTTGCATGTAACAATATTCCATTTTCCGCTCTGTTACAGGTTACTCATCTTTCAGATTTCAATTTATTTTTAAATCACCAGTTTTTGACCTTATCATTTATTATCCTGTGAGAATGATCCTCTCTTACAAAAAGTAAAATTGAAATTGTACTTGCATTAAGCACCGATGCGTTGTGTCAATCTACTACTAATGACACATTTTTCCATTTGGTACTTTTAAGCTGTAATAATAGCTTTTTGTTCATTGAAGACCATGTGTCCACCAAACACTAACACTGTAGTATGTTATAAAACAACATACTGCATCTTTCAAGTCAAGTTTTAAGCTTTGTTTTTGTGGCTCTTTGTTCAAAACTCACTATAAAGCTCAGCAACCCCTTTCTTTAAGACTATTTTATACATGGACTTAACCAAAATAATTAGAATAAGTACGACTAGCACTTCTGATGTGACTGAATGAACAGATTAAATAAATGAATCCGGGCCAACTGAACCAACACAAAGAGCATGTGGAGTGCATGTTAACTAAAGATCACTTTAAACAGAGCATATAATCTGATTAAAATAATACAATACCTGCAACAAAGACACTCAAACCTAATCAGGACCGATGTGATAAGAACAATCCTCTCTCTAACTGAAGTATTCACTGTAATAGAATTCAGATGAATGTTATTAAGGCACTGCTCTGGGCTTTTCCTTGTCCACACTCTTGAGACTGCGTGGTTGTTTTTAGTGCAGAGTAGAACCTGAGGTATTTATAATCTATAGACATCAGTGAGCAGCACACGCTTCAGAAGGGGACGCCACTGAAATACGAACTCAAACGCTAGACAACTGTTCAGCCGCCACAGAAAATAACTCTTCTCAAGAGACTCACACACACGACCACACATCAGTGAGGAGTGACCTACACACTTGTAACTCGATCTCGAGTGACCCAGAACCTACAAATCCCACAATATAAATAAATCCTGACATTTTGTTTTACCAGTGTGGCTACAAATAAATCACACAAACACAAAAATCAATATGAAGAACCCATCCAGAACGTACCTTATGGTCTGTGCTCACTTCTTCATTTTTGTGCTCACTCTCTGTTGCAGCCACACTGTCTGTATTCTCAGAGTGACTCTCTGCATCAGTCCTGTTTTTCTCCAGAGGTGAATGATCCTCATTCGGTTCTGTACTCCCGTCCCCCATATCTCCATTTACCAGCCCCACAGTCTCTATCCTCACACTCTGATTCTCAGATTCCTCTTTTTCCTCCTTGTCCTGCTCCATCTGCCTCAGCGCACCGTTTGCTGCCGGTTTGTGCTCATCCTGGTGCAGCGTGGCCACCGGGGAGGAGTGGTTCTCCTGAATCCTGTTGGTCTCCGGCTGCCTCTGGTAGGGGCGATGGGCCGGGCTGCAGTTATTCGACCTGCTGATAGGTTTAAGTGGTGAGACGTCTCGCTTGTTCTCTGTGTTGCTGAAATGACAGGCAAAAAGGGGAAGTCGGTCAGCACACGTAGAGCACAGAAATAGTCCGCTACCAGCCACCCCCCTTCCCCCTGAGACGACAATTTACAGGAGTAGCTGGTGCAGCCGGAACGTTGATCCGAGAGAGTGGCGGACATGATAGTGAGCAGGCGGCTTTTGCACGTGGGCGTGAGAGTTAAAAATAAAACAGTAGAGCACTTCCTTATATCTTATGAGGATGCAGACAGCTGTTGTTATGCAGAGGAAATGTGGTGTGTAGAGGGGGAATGGGGGAACGGGAGGAGGAGGAGAGGTACTACTCCCCAGAGTATGATTGATGCTGTCCTACTTCTACACAGCTTTTATATTTTTGCTGTAACATCACTTTCATTCTTTGCTCAATTGTGTATTAAATGGTAAAAGCATCCTGAAATGCATCTTGCAATGTGAAATACAGCACAGGAATGGAAACCAAATGTATACACACACACACACACACACACACACGTACAATGTCACCACTCATCTGATCTACTTCCTCTACCAGGCAGTCAGTCCAGCTGCTTCCACATTAAGTGTTTCTCCAGACGTCCAGTGTTGCAGCTTCTATATCTCAGCTGTTTTGTTGATCCTCAATTTAAAAAAAAAAACTGGCAGCAAATCAGATCTAAGTAACATGTCCAGCACTGACAACTTCAGCAGACACAAGATAGGACTTCTGTAATCTAAAAAAACGGAGAATTTTCTAGCTTCAGCAAAATGTACCGTTGCATTTAATGGGTTTGTCCAGTAGAAATAGGAAGTGTATACAAATAGGGGAAGAATTTCTGAACAGTCAGCCACCTGAAGCATTCAAATGTGAAGGAGATTTTAATATTGTGTTTAATAAAACGCCACGGAACCTGACTGCTGTTCCTGCTTGCACATCAAAAAGTGCAGTGAAAGTGTTAAAACCAACATTTTAAAACAGGCTGAACGAGATGAGCGAAACAAACAAAGTCATGTGCCAGTCTACAGGCAACCAAGTGTCATGTGAACCAGATTAGTATATTAAAAGGCTAATTCTGTTCTGAGAAGCTGTGGGCTGTTTCTTGTCTCCATTCAAGGCCACTAGAGGGCTAATCCCCTCCAGAGCATGAATGGAACGCCTTTGGTTAACCTCATTTCATAGTTGAACAATGTGAACGACAGGTGTGAAGAAAGCCCGAGATCTTGGTCAGCTGAGATTTCGTAATTTTGCTGGTAAATGTCAGGAATGAGTTGCAGCGTGAGGCTTTAGACAGAGGGGATGCAGAGAAGCTTTAGTGGACTGCTGCTGAATATTTTTGGGCTTTACTGTGTGAGCAATTGGGACAAGGGCACCATTGTTGTGCCCCTCATCACCGAGCGTGGGCCTCACTCATGTATCCGGCGCTGCAGATACAGTCAAAACTTAACATGGCTTTAAAAAAAAGAAAGAACACAAAATGATATGTAGGACTGCAATAAATAATTGATTCATTTTAAATGTAAAAATAGTTGACCGTATTTTGACAGTCGATCATAGTAAACATTGCTACAGTAACCTGAATATTTTCAGCTTGTTGATTTTTGGGAAACATAGTCACCATTTTGGGACATTTATTGGACCAAACAAATACATAAGTAATTGAAAGTATGATCAGTCTACACTGGTATGTCTTGTAGAGACCTTTTACTTATTCCCACATTAGATATCAACTCAGCCTAAAAGCATTTGTGCTGAAAGTACAGCCAGAAGACAACTCTAATCCGCATATAATTATGAAACAACATGATCCGAGTAAAAACGTCTGAATCGTTCAAGAACAGATCCTACCTCATTCTCCTGGGCTTCATCTCACAACAGTGATTCCTGTCCCACCACTGAATGAGGAGCTGCGTTTCCCCTCGCCTGTTCAAATCTCCTTTCATCCCCTCGCTAACACTTGGCTTGCGAAGCACGGGTTAATCTCTACTTGTTCTGTCTACGGTTCACCGTCTGAGCTACTATCAATGAGTCAAAGCTGAAGACTTTAATAGAGGGACTTCTGCTTTGCCCACTTGAAATAGCCCGTGGAGGAAACATGTGGAAAGTTTTCCGTCATTGTCATTGCAACAGCTTGAATGTCTCTGGTTTCATCATAGAAGCCGTTGAGTGACGCAGTTTTTCAGACAGCAGATTTGGCAGATCGTGGTGGTCACAGAGACATACTGAGTCATGAAAGTTGTCAAGCAAACCCAGAAATATGACACAGCACACCAAACTGAACACGCACTGTCAGCTTGTTTACAGAAGATACACTCACTGGCCTCTTTAATAGGTACACCAGCTCAACTGCTTGTGAACACAAACATGTAATTAGCCAAGCACGTGGTGGCTACTCAGTGGATTTAGTCATGTGGACAGGGTCAAGCGGTCAAGACGAACTGCTGAAGTTCAGAATGAGCATCACAATTGAGGATGAAAGGTGATTTAAGGCGACACTGAATGTCGTCCGGTTGTTGGTGCCAGATCTGAGTATTTCAGAAATTTTTCACACACAATCATCTCGAGTATTTTTAGAGATGTGTCCAAAAAGAGAGAAAGAGAAATGATCCTATGTGAAAACGCCTCGTTGGTGTCTGAAGTCAGATGAGAGCTGCCAGAAAGGTTTTAAATGATAGAAAGGCATCCTTGTTACAAGGTATGCAAAAGGCTTCCTCTGAACACACAACATGTCAAACCTTAGGATGAGCTGCAGCCGCATTACCTGACACTAGGTGTCACACTATGTACCTAATACTGTGGCCAGCTAATTTCCTAACAGGTTTTTATCTATTGAGAGATGTAAAGAGACCCCTACCTGTTCTCCTCAAAGCGACTGATCAAGTGTGACACTTTGGAGTGTTTCTCCCTGGCCCTTTCCCGCGGTGCAGATGCTCTTCCTCCTCCTACTCCTCTTCCTCCACCTCCCTCCTCCTCCATGCCCCGTCTAAGTGATGGTTTCTTCTCGTGGCTCAGTGGGGATGAAATGACCGTTACCGGGCTCTGAAGGTGCAGTGGCTTTGGAGGCACTGGAGACAGTGAGGACACAAGAAATATTTAATTGCAGTTTCAACTCAGATCTGAGGGGGGCAGCAAATATAAGCTATCTGCTGCCACGGACACACAAGCCCAGAAGACTGACTTGTATTAAACATTTTAAACAAGAGATTAGAGTGACGGGGAGATCAATTTCACTCAGATCCTGTGTTAATGATGTAACGTGTCTTATCTAAATTACAGCCGCAGAGAGAATGGAGCTGCCTTGTGTCTTATCAGTACTGACGAATCATTTACTCAGCTCAAACAAGGAAGAGCAAGGTTCACAGACCAATTTATGCAACTCCTAAGTGTGAGTACAGCCTCATGGTACGCTGTCGATTGAACTAATGATCACATAATTCCAGAGGACAGCATTAAAGCAGGATAATTTTCAGGCATGAATCATTGACCAATGTCACTCTCCTGTCTGTGTTTGACCGAGTTTTTTGCGACTAATCATGACCTACCTTCCGGTTTAGACTGCAGCCGAGGCCTGCCGCCGGAGCCTCTTCCATTGACTCCTCCCCTGCTCCTGTCGTTCGGCCCTCTGCCCGCCCGATTCAGACACGCCTGCACGCTGGGTGTGCACACAGGGCTGCTGCCGAGAGCTGAAGGACACAGAGACACAAGAGAAAGAGAGAGGGGGAGATGAAGTACATCAGTTACAAGGATCAATTCAGCAGCTGTGTTTTTTTCCACAGTCATTGATAAGAGCGTGATGACGCAGCAGTAGATGAGGGCAGACCGCTGTGTGTGACACGCAGACAGGTCCACTAATACAAACAGTTTTAATCAATGATTCAAATGGTGGATAATTCGAATACATGTTCAACGAGCATCCAATCTTAAAGGTCGAGACCGCGCATCGTTCAGCGTTAATTGGCGATATTGAATATAATACCCATGAGTATATTTGTATAAGTGGATAATTGCTTTTCTTGCAAATCTACAAAATCTTTCACGTTTGAAAGAGGAAGCTTTTACCTACACAAACAAGAACAACATCTTTTCCGGTATGCGCTGCCCAGCTTGTTCCCTCAGTCCTTCGTTTGTTTCAGTCTGCAGACTTACACACAGTACCTTTTAAAATTAAGATATCGTTCTGCTCTTTTGCCAGTTTTTTTTTTCCGATACTTACAGAGAGATGTCACACAAGCTGCTTGTGTCTCTGAACCTGGTTTCAGTGGTTAATGTTTGTGTCTGTATAAGAAGCATTTTGGTTTTCGTGCTCCATTACAGGCAGACAATGCACCAATAGTTTGCAGATCACAGAAACACTATTATCAGATAATTACATGCTCACTGTCCAAAGGTACAATACTATCATGCCACGCTCAAAGGGGTGTAAATGGATCTAGCATATGAAACCAGTGTCGGGTTATTTGAAATTGATTGCAATGCAATAGTAAGGTCGCGTGGAAAATTGTAAATAAATGAATATTTGACCCTGAATAAGTCCCACTGCAGCAATCTATCACACAATGTGAAGAACGTGCAAACACTGAGGTCAAGTGGCTAAATCTGCTAAATCAATAAATATAAATAAGGTGTGGAAAACTGAAGCCTATTAATTATTCTTCATGAAAATCAATTCTTCATTACAAGGTTACATAGGATTTTTTTATTTTTTTCACAACTTGTCCCTGAAGATCGCTGAAAAAATGGCTCTCATAAACCCGAGTATATGAGAGAGAGTCAGGTTGTCCAGTTAATTATCCGGCTAATAATCCAGTTGGCGATAAGTACCAGGGAGTCTTTTACTTAACCAGCTGGACACAGATGGTGCAGGATGAAGCAAACAGACTGTGACTGCTACCAATGTTGTTTACAGTAGCCTAAATGTACCACAGTCTGACCTCACAGAGCACACACACACACACATAGAGAAAACACACAGAAACCCAACATTTCCATATATGGACATACAATGCGCTCACTATTTTACAAGCTATTAGTCCATTAGTTTCCATTTACGCTGGTCATTTAAATAGCTGTGAGATTTAACCAGAGGCTCTGATGAATGGGTTTGGTGCAGGAATCAGTGCAACCCTTTTTTTTTTTTCTTCATGTAACTCGTAAGGACAAACAGAACGTGTAGAATCTATTCTGCAGAACGGAGCATAAAGCATTCAGATGTCCACGTTTGCAAAATGCTGGAGCTATTTTCACATGTCTGTTCTGTTTTCAGTGAGAGGACAGTGATGTGACAGTCACTCACTGACGCTGAGGTGGAAGGAGACATGCTGCCCCTTTTTTAACCATAAATCATTGAGATCAACTCTTAATATCTTCAAAGACTGTCTCTTCGTGCCCTAAAATAGCTGAGAGCGCTTCTACCATAGAGTACATCATCATTAAGTAAGCCAACTTTATGCCAGAAAAATTATCCTGCAAAAGTAGCTAGCAAACAACATATCAAGTAAAGTCACTTTTGGTCTCCAGTCAAGCGAAAGACCAATATTTACAAGCCTATTTGTTTAGTTTTGCTTGATTTAAATGCTTAGTGTTGTCAAACTAAGGAGAGCAACATTTAACGAGGCTGGTTGAAGTCAAACCACAACGAGTAACAAGTTAATCCAAAAAACATAAATAAAAACAACTTCTATTAGAGTATATTTGGTAGAACCTTATGGATGCAATTTGTTTACATATGCTGGGTAACTATGTGCTCAAACTGCTAGGGGCCCTGTTTTTATTTTACCCACAGTGATCTTTAGCTCACCAATCTAGAAGCAAAAAGAGAAAGAAAATCACCACATAGTTTCTATTTTTACAATGTGACCGTAATTAAAGACAACAGCTCAAGCGACTGTGTGACTAAAAATGGTCCCACGCTGTGTTTTGGGAGAGCAGACTTTTAAAATGTGGCCCCAAAATTACTAATCAATTCTGAAGGCAGCCTCAGGAATGTCTCCTGATTATGTGCTTGGCTTCCTGTAACGGCCACACTGAGAGAACGTAAGAAAACATCTAGGAACAAGCTACACACCATATCATACAGTGCATGTATGGCTCAACATGAAGTGCTCCATGTATGGCATTTTCTTTACTGCAACTGTTGCTGGGGGTCCAGCGGTCAGACAGCGGTACATCATGTCCGTGCTGCAGAGTTTCACTTCAGCCAGAACACGTCGTGCAGGTATTTTAAGTGTTCCTGTTCAACATGAGAAAAGAAAGATGCAAATAAAGTATGCATATGTGAAAGTGGCGTGTTGCCTGAACACGACAAGTCTCAGTGCATCTATGTGAAAGACTTTAAGGCTCTGAATGAACAATTAAGGCAGTGAAACTGAGAGAGTTCTGTTATAAAAAACAACCCCTAGAATGAACTCGACTTCCTTTCTCAAAACTGAGTGCTTGGGAGGAACTACAGCTCCTAGTAACACACACGTTCTGGTATCTTGTCATTAAAAATGGCCTGTCACAAGTGACAGATCACCACGTGCAGTAAATTAGAAGTAGCCAGCCACCACCCTGCTGAGCCACTTTGACTCTCCTCCTTCATGTGTGTGTGTGATGGAGCCCTATTGTCTGCAACTGAAACGTGTTGATGTAAACAAGAGGTGGACAATCTTGATCCATGTCCAACATGTCAAACCATCAGTTAAAAGATGATAATCCATAGTCTTTTGCACAGAAACTGAAAAAAAAACCATGCCGCTCCAATCCAGCATGTGAGGACTTGACAAATCAAGAATGAGACGTAACATTTGCCTCAGTCCTTTCTGCAGGATGGGGAGACCTGCTGTCATGGCAACAAGCCTGATACTTTTCGCAGATGCTGAATTTATTGCTCTCCTGAGTGGAGCGAGCTTGAAGGCATCTTTCTTTCTAAACAAATCTGAATCGGCACAGCGTGAGTGCAAGAAATGAGAAATTGCAAAGGTCGTGTATCATTTACACTGTAGATAAAGGCTTCGAAACGGAAGGTATCTTCAGTCAGAGACAGAGGAATATCAATCCCGTCTATTAAAGCATCCTTCAGTCTGCAGGAGTGCAGGTTATATGCACATGGCAGGTTACACCCCCCCCACATCCACGATCCACATCCCTCCAGCGCTGCCACTTCAAAGCAGCAGAGGAATGAGTTTCCTGCACACCAGCAAATGAGACTTCAGGAATGCATGGCTACAGCACAAGTATATTTCCCCTTCAACAAAAAAAAACAAAAAAACAAACAAACAATGTCTGAAAATAGTGAATCATTCCAGCTATAGTGCCTAAAACAGTTTGGCTCCAGGCAGAGCAAGTTCTGTTGGTGAATGTAAAATGTGTAAAATAATACATTGATGATGAATTATTATGACAATTTGTGCAATCGTGATACGCAATGAATAGAATACTGTAGTGCTGTCAATCTGTTAATATATTAAATCACATCTAATCGCAGGATTGCCCATCGTTAACTCACAACTAATAAAATAAAAATAATAACACTTTTTTTTCTGTTTGAAATGATATTTTTCCAAACATAGATCATTTAAAAGTATTTTATTTATGGCAATTCTCAAAGGCAAAACATTGTTGCGGCTCTACAACAGACAGTAGTTAATCATTGTGGGGAACAATTATAATCACAGATTGTGTGTTTGTGTGACATTTAAAAGTATATGCGTTGATGTGTTATCACGTTAACTCTGACAGCCTTAATAATAAAGGTAACTGCAATGATTTAAGTGCTTTGATTGACAGGCTGACATTGACATTTCAGAATCCAGACCTTTTTGAACAATGCACTTATGAAACAGCACATAATCAAAGGAGTCTTAATGTAGTTGGGTCATTTCAACTCAGCCTCTTGGTTAAGTTCATGATCAATATGCCAAGGCAGTAACCATCTGTCTCAAGCATTGTCCCTGTCCCTCCTCCCTTCCCCCCCTCTGGCAATGTGCGTGCAGATACTAAAAAATGTCAGGTAAAAACAAAAGGCACACCTGAAATGTATCTCCACCCTGCCAGCAGCTACAGGAACCCAGCAGGGGAGTGTCTGACTGACACAGATTGAAACTAGACCTATAGACCAACTTCTCGACCAAACTGACTTCTCGACTCTGTGCCTCCACTCAGATCACAAGAACAAATTCTACTTCTTCTTAATAAATGCTTTCACATCGTATAGGTGGCTTCTACACAGCTGCAGCAATGCGAGAGGGAAAGAGAAACGCCAAGGGATCAAAGAAGCCATAAATGAGGTCAACTCATTTCGCACTTAACTATTTCATAATAAAAAAATAAATAAACATAAATTCACCTGCAACTATTCTATCATGCATCTGAGAAGCATAGATGTTAAGAGCACAACAATCTGCCTGAGCTTGTTTGCATAAATCAGCTTTTTGTTATAATAAAGGCTCAAGCAGTTTTTACAGAGTCAACATTGCAACACTGTCACATCTATTCCACACAGATCAACAAAGAGCAGGTCAACCTAAGAGCGTGAAAGCTTGAGTAATTAAACAAGTCCAACACAGACAGCGAGAGATTGGACGTCACTTTCTCACACGGAAAGAGGAAATACATTATTTTTTAAGATTAAAAACCCCAGTGAATGAACTCACCCTGCACTTGAGACAGACAGGAAAACAGCTGTAGAGAGTCTCCTCAGTGAGAGGCCATGCTGAATGTGTGTGTGTGTGTGTGTGTGTGAGAGAGTGAGAGAGACAGACAGACAGAGTGTGTGTGAGAATATTGGTGGCCCCAAAGAGTACTGAGTCTAGGATTCCATGCGGCGTTCCCAAGCAGTACTCTCGCTGAGTGAGTCAGCTCAGCCAGGAGAGCCGGAGCCAAACAAGGCTCCTCCCTCCCTCTTACACACACACACACACACACGCACACGCACACACACACACACACACCCTTGTTTTAAGGAGCTTTTCAAACATACACATCAGCTACACACACACACACAAATCCAGAGGTTCACACAGATCTCTGCAGCTCTGAACTGGCCCGATCTCGACAAGCCACAAATCCACAAAAGATTTATGCCACGCTGAATTCAGACATACATGCACAGCCCTTACAAAAGTCCAAGTTGTTTTTATTAATTCTTTCTCTGCATGTAACCCATCCTCTACTAGGAAGCTTCCTAGAAGAAGCAGCCACACTGAGCAGCACCCAAGGGTACCCCAACATTTGACCTGGTGGGGATTCAAACCAGCAACCCTCCAGTTATAAGCCAAGCTCCCTTTCCACTTGGCCATGGGCTGTCCTTTGTAACTGTTGACTAACAAAACAGGAAAATAGCAGGGAGTGCCACAAACTAGTACCCTTATGCACGACAGGCCAAATCAAGCCTAAAGCCTCTAATAAATATACTGTGTTTAAACCACCATTGTAAAACCTTGCACATACACTTGTGCAAATATTGAAAGCCCTGAAAACAACAAACCCAAAGACAACTGAGAAAAACCAGTTGATAAACTGTTTACATAAAAAAGTTAATACTTATATCTTTAAAAGCATATAATCTGTTATGACCGAAATGTACCTTTTGCAGAAGTCGGTACTGGGAACTGCGACTCAAGCTTCTCCATGCTGCAGAGCTGCCAGTGCTGATGTACAGTGTTTTTCATCGATTCTGAAGTGTTTGATGGTTAAAAAAAACAAAAAACTGAACCACCAGAGGAAGCCATACAGTATTTTAAGTCATGTGAGCATGACAGGACATTAATAGTTCTCTTTTACTTGCTGTCAGTGAACACAGCGGATGAAACATGCAGTGGATGTCGGCTTTGCGTGCACACAGATGTGGGAATAGTGCCACACATTGTCCAACACCTCAGCAGAACAGGATGAGGAGAATTGACACTCATTATTTTGATCCCACTAAACCAGTTTGTGCAGTCAAAATTCCATTCCCTTTAAATTCCTCCAACCCACAGGACTGAAGAAGTTCATGCAATGTCAAGTTTAAAATCAGATTCTTCCCACAGTGGAAAAAAACCCCAAAATGGTGATTAGGACTGCACTATAATACTGCAGTCTCAGTTTTTCACACAGAATCATACAATAGCAAAGAGCTGTGGCACTGATGTGGGCAGGGTCTCTGATGTGAGACAGGACTGAGTGATGTCATGTCATGAATAGACAGAGGAACAGTGGGTGGAGTGGCTCAGTGGTTAAGACCCTACCTTGTGTACCAAAGACATCATGGTCGCAAGTTCGATTCCACCCCTGGCTAGTTGTACTTGATTCCATTGTAAGTCGCTTTGGATAAAAGCGTCTGCTAAATGACATGTAATGTAATGAACAGAGGAAGTCTGGATTGGAAAAAAAAGACGTCAAAGTCACTTCCTTCAAAAATAAAGGCCCTACACTGCTCGTTACTGTGATTCTACATGGATAAGGATAAAGAAACTGGTCAAATTTGGTCAAATTAAACAAACACAGTAGCATCATAATGATTTTATGTTTGTTCTTCATTTGACCAAGAGAGAAAAAATGGGTGAAACTGCCCTTTACTTATTAAACAATTGAATGCCTCTTTAACAGTCGGACATCTTCACCATGCACTCGCCACTTAACGAGATTCACCTGCTCAGCTCCGTCTGAATGCATAATGTCCAATCAGCCAATCACGTGGCAGCCAATTAACACATTTAGGTGTGTGGGCAGGGTGACGATGACCTGCTGCAGGTCAAACCAGGCACCTGAAACTGATTGAAGTAACTTTGAACTTCAATTGAACTCAAAGTTGTTGGTGCCAGCTGTGCTGGTCTGAGTATTTCAGAAACTGCTGATCTATTCAGACTTTCTATGTATATACATACATCCTGTGTGTACATAGTTTAAAATATCCAGTGAGCAGCAAAAGAACCACGAGTTACAACCAAGTTATGAAAACCATCTCTGTGTGTGCTTGTCAAACCTCGGAGGTGATGGGCTGTCGCAGCAGAAGAGCACACCGAGTGCCACTATTGCCTCTTTATTATGCTGGGGGACACACAGCTACATTTTTAGCCCGATTTTACCCACAGTTGGGCAGAGTCTGCACCATTCAGCACTAGTTGGTGACAGTCGGCATGGCCGGTTGGCACAGAAATCTGTTAGTGTGTAAGGGTAACAGACCCGACCCGACCTCAGTCGCAGTCAATTAAACATGTTTGAATTTTTGAGCCGGCGCTGGACGGTCGTGTGTCCTAACTATTGACCCAACTGCAAACACATGTTGCCAACAGCTAATGAAAAATAGTAGGTGGGACACAGGAAATAGTGTCAGAAGACGACAGGAAGTAGCGGGGATATCAAAACAACAACTGTGCAAACAACAGCAACAGCCATTTGTCATCCATGTTTGTTTACCCTTTAACTGTCGCTCTCGTAGACTCGGTCGCTCATCGGGTGCTGTCGTTAAATGTGTGATCCCAAATCTGTGTGTCGTGTGTCCCTGTGTGTCCTATGTACCTAATAAAGTGGCCAATGAGTGTATAAAAACACATACATGAAGAAGAAAAGATACCACTAAAGAACAAGACTTAGGTGCATGAATGAAGGTTGCAGATCAGTTGAAAAATATTGAGTTGTTTCTGACTAGGTTTTTTGAGAAGGTTTTTTGTGGACCATTTATATGGACTACTGACACAGGTAAAGTAGGAAAAATACTCTTACAGGCAGATTGTGTAATACTTAGACATGGTGACACTAACTTACACACCCACCCTACTCATGTTTCGACATATGAGTAACACATAAACGCACACAAACACACACGACACGCTCAGATTTGAACTGTAACTGGTGTCTACACTGACTCGATGAGATTAGATCAAGTGTGATTACACTGCGTGTCTGGTTTTTTACTGCGTTTCATGAAAAATTCATTGTGTCGAACATATGAACACAGACAGCGTGACAGATAACATTACCACCATGCCAAGGATTAGCCACTTCTGTTCAAGCACCCAGACTTTCTTCAGATTAACCATCCCCCCTCATCCCCTAATCCAAGGGTCAGAGTTAGATTAGAACCCCAGCATTAACTAAATAAGGGGACACGGGGGGCACAGTGGATGCAGAGATGGGGGTTGTTTGATGAGAAAAAAACGAGGCGTAGACTGGAAAACGGAGTGCGAGAGAGGTGGACACATGATGAGACAAAAGCAAAAGGTGGCAAAATGTGGACAGGGAAAAAAAGCTCTGGATCAGACAGAATAGAAGGAAAAGCGATACAAAGACAAGCAAAGGAAAGGCAGAGATGAACAGACATTATGTAGAATGTGATGGCGCAAACAAGCAGGAAAGAAAATGAGAAAGAAAATAAAAAATAGGAAGAAAATGACGGCTGTGGAAAGCACTTTGTGAGAGATGGAGTAGAGGATGACACTGCACCTTTCTGACTGCTCTAATGCTGATTTCAAAATGTGCACAGCCTTACATGTCACAAAGCTTGTCATCTTAATGAAGCTTGTGGCAGTGTTCTACCTCCCAAGATGAAGACCCTCTCACATTTACACACATGTGATCTGTGAAAACCTGCACACCATGGAAAAGGAAGCAGAAGATGGCTGTAAGATAAGGGAAGGTGAAGTTTCCCACCTCTTGAGTGTTCGATTCTCACTGCCACACATGCATCTTCATCAGCGTTCTTGGACTGAAAACATGCAGTCTTGCCTTTCCTCTCTGCAACAGCAAAAAAAAACAAACAAACATTCAATGTACAAACTCCCATGTGAGGCAACATCAAACAGTTTGAGGAAAACCCCATGTTTTATTTAACAGGATCACCGACTCGGTTGTTCAGAGGGAGGAGATGAAAATTAGGATGGTGGAATCAGAAAGTAGGTGGGATGATTATTTTCCAATAGGTGATGAGAGCAGTGCATGAAACTGGAAATATTTTTTTTTACCAAGTATACACTTATGCTTGTTTTCAGAATGAAAAAGAATATATCACCCTTGGAGACAGGAACTCTAATTAGTTTGTCTGCGATTTGCAATGCACCGTCTGTGGGGAGATCTAATACTCTTTCAACCCAGCCATTTTTATATGCTCATAAAAGATTAAAGGGAAAACAGCAACAGTTGTAACAGCAATGATGGTCTCGCATGAGTATTAGCAAGGACCAATAAACACACACACACACACAACTGAGACACAATTTAAAAGTGTCTCAGTGTGCACAGACCGGCTGTTTACTCTCAGTCTCATCTAACGCAAAGCATCAAAGTTACGGGGTGACATCCAGCAACATCTGAGAGTGAAACAACGCGACACACCACACAACAGCAGCACAAGTTAAAGATGAGCTGAATGAATTCATCGCCGTTCCTCAGAGGCAGTGGTGTGCTGGCAAATTGCTAATGACAACGTCAACAAGAACAACCAACCAAAACAGTGACACACGTATTTCACTCTACTGTTAGAAAGGTTACAGCTAGCTTGGTTGCTATGTTATCATGCCAGAGTAGAAATATGACATTTGGTCTGAAAGTTAAGTGAAAGTCAAGTTGTTTATTGTAAAAAGAAACGTGGGGACAACCTTCTCAGTCTTTTCTACGGGCCTTTGTCATGGCAGTCATTTTGACACGTCACAGAAGGAAAAGCACAGGTGTAAATAATCAGCAATGGCTGTGTTCCATTTAGCTTCCACGGTTCCCAAGTACATGTGACTGCTGTTGTTATGCACATGTGACTGATTACATTATCACTAACACCTGTGCTTCTTCCTGCTAAAGTGTGTCACAACTTCTGCTGCCATTTATGTGATATTTTCAAGCAACTTGGAAACCTTTCCATGAAATACGATGCAGCCTTTCATGGCCCTCTCATTACGTACTGTAGATTGATTTGCGACCGAAGCTAACGACATCCTCATCGCCCTCAGCCGAAACAAGTACTCAGTTTCCTGTTTGGTCACAGTCATGAAGATGCAGCGGTTGCAAAGCATTAAGGAGGACACAGGTCATTTTACGAACAGAGGCACAGAGAGTTGTGTCATAATAAGCAGCTGTACTGTATGTGATAACAACCATGTTTGATACCTGGTAAACACTATTCTCTGCTGTGTTTTTAATACTAAATAATGTTGTTGTTCTGTGTATTTTTCACAAACCCTGTCCTGGTGATGAGAAGAAGGTGGTTCCACATCTTTACTACACTGCACAATCACTTTTAAAGATTCAGTGTGTAATATTTAAGAGTGTTAAATACCAGTTAAACACACACAAACACCTATTTTACACAAGGTACAGTTTGTCTTTGTTCTGTAAAACTACAAAATATCTGTGTAAAAGAAAATTGGCCAGTAAATACCCACAGGTTTGTTATTGTAACTTGTATAATTGCTGTAGCCATAGCCATGTATTTGTATTTTAAGAGCCTCTCTTGTAATATATAATTATGTATATTATATAAATAAAAAAGGAGGACATTTTGTATCCATTTATATATTTTATTTTATTTTCTGAAGTCTCACCTTTAATTGTTAAAAAATGCGGATTTAAGCGGATTTTTTTGTTTGAAAAAAGTGTCTAATACACATACACATAACAATGTGTGTCTTCTCTGCTCAGATCCAAGACACACAGCTTCAACTGTAAAATGTCTCTGTTACAGAAAATTGGTCGCTGAATCATTTATACCTTTATAAACATCAGCTGGGATATGATGACAAGACAGCAGCCCTGAACTGAGAGCAACGTAACGGAGTGTGAATAATACCACATGAAGAAAAGTGGACATACTCAGCATGAGGCCGGGGAAAACTGTCAAAGAAAGGTACACATGACTTAACTGTGTGTATTTGTGTGTGTGTGTGTGTGTGTGAAAGGGGGTTTAATATCCTGGCTAAGGGATTAAAGGAGGGCTTTCTCCACCCACCATCTGGACTCCTCATGACAGGCCTGCCTGCTGTTCATTCACACACATGAACATGCCGTACGTAAGTGGGACCCCAATCTGTTATTCGATTTCCCCTTTCAGAGTATAAATGTAAGCAGCTTATGAAAAAGAAAAAAACATGATGTACATAAGAGACATTTCTTTACTGACTCTAAACTGTCCAGAACACATCTGCCATGTAAGCACACTCATCATACACCATCATCAACGTTTTCTGATGTGGGGGGGGGTGTGCCACCATGTCAGGATTATAAATGCAGAAACACTCGCTACCAGAAGACAGAAGTGACAGTATTCATTAAGGCTGTAGAGGTTCAATTAAGAGGTTTTTGTATGATGTAGGTGTTGGGGGGGAAACCTATTTCTATGGTGATGAATGATGAGGCAGAGGCTACTGATCGGGGCTACTGGACTGACCTCATACTTCCTCTTCATGCCTGTCAACTTCCAGTTTTTCATATTCTACAGTTAAATATAGAGGTGTCTTGGCTCTGAGCATAACAAAACTAAAACTTTAACCAAACCAAAAGAAAAACTGCAAGAGATTACGTGCACAAATCCACATGCACACAATAGAAGTGATGTGAGGCACTGGTCACAACAACCATATCCCATCTGCCTGTCAATTTAAGTCTTTCTTGAAGCAGTCATTGTTGATGAGAGGCCAGCTAGACTGAGGGATAATATTAAATTACTATTTCATTTAAATTATAGCAGTTTGAAAATACAAACTAATCTGTTTTGGTGAAGAACTGTCTTTCCATCATTGGGATAGATGAAAATGAGATGAAATAGATGACATTAGATTAGATTACCCTGCTTTTTATTTGTATTCCAGCTATTACCCCTGTGTCTGGGCACAATTGCTATATGGGAGGATAAAAATAACTCAGGGGTAAAATGAAAATGCTTAAGATGGCTAAAGAGAAAGGGAGATTCATCCCCTACCCAATCTAAAACACTACTTTGCAGCTCAAATACAAACGTAATGCACTTGGTTAAATGACATTTCTGAGGCAAAGTAGAATTTCAATTAAGACGCTTTGTACAGGAAATCAACACTGATAGTTTACTAACTATAAATGCTTTGTTGATGTTGAAACTGCAATGTAGGAGGACCTGATTGAACTTTATTCCTACAAATGTTTAAATGTAAAGTGAGTTATTGCATTTGAAGCTTTACAGCAACTTTGTCATTGTCACCACACACCCATTTCTTATAATTAATTAATTAATTATTAATTAATTGATATTTGTCCATGTGAAGTTACAAACAGATTAGTAAAATTGGAAATAAGACAAATAGGTAAATTAGTACAATATTTGGTAAAGAACTACAGTGGGGTCGGAGTATGGTTTTCTATTGTTTTTTTCTGTTTTGATCATCATCCGTGTATTTGTAATTCCTTCTCTCTGTGAATTTGCGAAATATTTACGATGTGTTATGATAAGTTATACGAATATTATATTAACAGCTGAACAGCTACATGAGTTATTTTTATTTATTATTTATACATTATGTGTTGTATCCACTGTGTGATACACCTAATCACATAAGAAAAATAAGATTGTCATTGTCCAAAGAGCTTTAAAAAGAGATGATGACAAATAAAGTTGAGGGGAAACAAAAGTGGGGGATGAAATGGGGAGAAAGAGTTCCAAATGGAAGCAGTGACAGTGTTGAAAAGGTTTCTGCCAGACATCATGTTGACTAGTCCGTTACAGTAAACACAGCAATACAAAGGTGTGGAGAGTTTTGTCAGACTTTCACTGGCGACTGGGTAGAAAAACAAAAAACAAAAAAAACGTATGTACACCTTGGGGCTTCAGTTTTTTGTTTGTTTTATTTGTTGACCTGCCTCAGCGCTGGAAGCAAACTTCAGCTAATAATGGGAGTCACAGGGACCAAAACAAATCAAAAGCGGTTACATTTTAATGAGTAACCAAAGAAGAATGTTTGCTTTTCCTGACATAACAAAGTTTACATGAGAAATGCGGGCCTCTTTACCAAAGTGTATACAAACTGGTTCCTGTTTAATATAAAGGTGTAATGACAGGGGCTGATAGGAAAGCACAATGGTGAAATTTCATTGGCGGCTGAATCGTGATCTGCTTTTGCATAAGAGTAACTGAGCTGTGACATTTATCAGATCATCTCATGTGTCCTTTCTTCAGTCTAATCGTGGCCACTGTCACACCAAAAATGCATGGTGGTTTAGTGGCTAGCACTGTTGCCTCACAACATGAAGGTACAGGGTTTGATTCCCAGTCTGGGACCTTTCTGTGTGGAGTTTGTGTGGGTTTTCTCCCAGCATCAAAACATGTATGAGTGTTCATTCAGTCAGGTTGGTCCATTCCATTTAAATTAGACTCTGCCCTTGCTACACGAATGCTGCCTCACACTGCTGTCGCTGTATGTGAACAGCAGAGTCATCTGTGCCAACTCTATTTCCATTTGTTGCAATCACCTGCTTCATTATGATGAGAGTGTTCCTGACTGACGGTGGTGTTCATAATAATCCATCCAGAGCCAATGTTTAAAAGACAAAACAAAGAAAATTCCAAGTAATTCCCTTTACAAGGGGAATTTACAAGGGACGATATTTCAACTATTTTTGAAATAGCATTTTATTTCAACAAATATCATAAAAACACCAAAACCCAACATTTTATTGTGGCCAGTGTGAATTAGTGTCTTATATTTCAGAGCTGCAGGCAGTCTCACAAAATACTCTTGTTATAAACTCATTTTAGGTAATTATGTGGCCTTTGTAAAAGAAACACAAATGCTTGAAGATAATGGGAGATATTAAATATTCACATCTTTATCTTTAGCAAGAACCAAGTGGCATGTTACCTCAATAAATACATTTTTTTAAAAATGCTCAAATCCTACAGTCCTAAAAACTCTTAATTTAGGTTTAAATGAAATAACCATATAACCTGTACACAGATAACAAATGTGTGTTAAATTTGAACAAACCACTTTCCTCTTATCACAGAAAGAACAAAGCCTTATCTATTGCATCCATAAGTCAAATATCACAATGTCCTAAAACTTAAAAAACGTATTGTTTTTATCATATCTATATCAAATAATAATAATAATAGCTGAACACTGTCCCACGGTCTGCTGACAAAAAAAACCCACAGCAGTTACAGACTTTGTTTAGTTCCCCGTTCACCATGTGTTTCACAAGCTTTATTTATGGTCTATTCTTAAACTGACTAGCTGCATGTTTAGGATTTTTTTAAGGTGACAGCTCTTGCACTGATGGATACACTTGTCTACCAGCACCTGTGAGTGTATGTGTGTGTGTGTGTATATATATCTGTGGCTTTCTGTGATGAAACCATAGTTTCCTTCAGAGTTTTTTCCCCTCTGTGGCAGACCCACACCAGCATATGCTCACCTCTAAAACTCAAACCCAAAACAAGCTGTATTCTCTCGATGCTCTTCTTGAGCAGCCTTGCTGGCAAAACAAAACATCTCTACAGTACCTGTGGAAACTCCTCTGCGGTAGAGATGGCCTCTCCCCATCCTGTCAACAACACGATTCTTATCCATCTCACAGTGTCTCCTCCACTCCATTTTTTATCAGCGATAAGGAAATTTTACCCCTTCCTTCAGCAGCAAGCCTCCCTGTTCTCTAAATACTTCATGTCTGTATTTACTCATCACACTATCAGCGTACCTGGCCCTTCGCTGCACAAACCGGTTTCCTGGAAACCAGTGTCACCAGGTGAGGGAGGGAACAGCAGCAGAGGGAGGAGGAAGTAGCTGTCCTTCACTTTTAACCACTTAACAGGAGCAAGGTGGAGTGGAAAAAGATGAATATTAGCTGTAACTGTTAATATCTAACTACATTCATTCCTGCCAAAAATGACATTATCCAACACATGTTCTAACGTCACAAACTGAGATGTACTTTATTGCTTCTGAGCCTCTGCATCCTAACTGTGCCTGACATCTGGAAAACCCACTTTTAACAAAATCTAAACTGTGATACACTGCAGCTGAAGATCTGACATTAAAATGCCTAGATCACAGAGGGGGGGGTGTTCTCATCTTCCGATAATAATGAGCCAAAGATACCACTGAATATATTAAAAAAAAAAGAAAAAAAAAAGGCGTCAATATGGCCCATGAGGACACAAGTATGCTAAGTAACCTCATTTGCATCGCTGCTATAGATTGAGATAACTACCATTCAAATGTGTCTCATAAATAATGGAGATAGGAGATTGTATTAATGTGCCAAGTCACACCCCTTTAATCATACTGAGTTCATGCTGGTGATAATGCATGTGTGTGTGTGTGTGTGTGTGAATGTGTTCCCTCTTTAAAACCTTTTCTGGCATAAATGCTGACCAGTAGTCCTCATAAGGTAAAACCTCATTTTTTGAGGAACTGGTTAAATTTAGGGATAAGATTTGAATTGTGGTTAGGATTTGGCATTATGGTTATGGTTAGGCATAATGCGGTAAGGAAAGGAAGTCAATGTAGATTCCCTTAAAGGATAGCTGCATGTGTGTGTGAGAGAGAGAGAGAAAGAGGGCACGTGTGAATTTTTTTTTTATGCTTGACACAGAAGAGATTGGCTACTGAATGAGACCAGATGCGTCTAGTCTCTGTTCTCCCTCCCCCTTGTCCTCCCATAATGGACAATTACCAAAGAGTTATGGTTTTCTGCCACAAACATAATAGAGTGAAAATTAAAAGGCCATGTGAAGCCTTTATATGGTCAGGGCAACCAGATGAGACCCCGTCTCTGCAGCTCAGACAGCAAACATATCCAATTCACTCTCCACCCGATAATGCAATTCTGTGATGAATTCTTGTACAATGAATAAACCAATCAGTATTTACAGCATATTTATGGCAACCCAGTGCAGTGCCCTTTCCTCTGATAAAAGTTCAGTTCATTATTCCCTCTAGTTCTAGCTTCAGCGTTGTCTAATGACGATTGAAACACTTAAGTTTACCCTGCTTTTCATGAACATCAATTAAGTAACATTATTTGCTGCCTCCTTCATCTGAAAATGAGCTCTGACAAGCAAAACTATCAGACCTGACTGAGGCAGTGTTGTGAGTGTATGAAGCTGCAGCACAGAAGCATTTATCCAAATTGTACAGGGGGGTTTTGAGCTGTTAAATTAACCTCAGAAACTTTCTGTTGCTGCTTTTTCATGTTTTTAGTCATACTCCAATCCCATACAAATGTATTTCTAAAGTACATTTAAAAACAACCATGTTGACCAAAGTGCTGTGATATAAAAGCAATATGAAGAAAACAATAACAATGGATTATAAAACGAATAAAACACATAAACAAGGTAAAACAAAATAAATTCTCATAGAGTTGACAGGAAGTGCAATGTCATTATGGTGTGTGGAGTGAAACAGTTGTTCAGGCCACTAAATCTCATAAGCAGCTCTTCTCCTTTTTGCTCATGTTGTACTTAACTCAGTCATGTACCTTTTCACATGCGTGGCCACAATTTGTGCCAAAGATAAGATTTAAGCATGATCTGAACATGCTCTCTGGTCCGTGTCTGAACCTGAACACACCCCCCCTTAAACACTTCCTGTACTTTCTGTACTTCAAAGATGACATAAAGAAAGAAAGAGGCAACGACAGTTGGCGGGTCATGGTTGTCACTGCACATAAAAATGACCAAGATAAGACTAAGATATTTATAACTTCAACTGAGGCAGGTATGAAATTATGAGTGAAACCTAGATTTAGAGAGAAAAGATGTGCTGTATTATGTTCAAAGAGATAGTGGACACTATGCCTCTGAGAAAGGGATCGATTGTTAGTGACAGTGTGTGATAACATCAACAGTCAACAGACTCTTACTTCCCCCTTTCCACAGTGCATCTTTTCTTTCCTCTTTTCTTCGCTGTTCTCATCTGCTGCCTTCATCTCCTCCTCCACTGCCCTGTGACCTGCTTCACCTACCTCGAAAAAACAGATCACAGCTGCTGGGCAGGAGCTACTGAATGTGTCAATCAATATCCTGTCCACTCAATCAGCACGTCCGACGTCGCCCCAGCAGAAACGCCTTTTCACACATGAATAACAGTGGCGCTAATGCATGAAAGTCAGCTACAATCAAAGACAATTGCAGTGGGGTTTTTTTGTTTTGTTTTTTAAAAGCAATAGCATTTGTGCCTATAAAAAGCAATGAACTACAGTAAACCCTAGCAAAACCAGCTGCACTCACATATTTGTCTTAAATCAGTGATTTTGAACATTGCCCCAGGGGTATTTCTTCCGACAATGTCACTGTTTCCATTCAGAGTGTGTTCAGTCTATTTTCTGAGCAAACATTTACAAAAATAACCACTTCAATTTCCATCAGTTCAACAAAATAAGTTCCTGAAGTGAAAACGCTGCTGCGCTTCTCCATAAATAACCCCCATGAGAAACTGCACAAACCGCTGCTGTTGAGTAAGTTGTTGTTCAGATACTGGCTGAAACTCTCTCAAGAAATGCACTTGTTAATATTCCGATGCACCGAGTATGAGGCAAAGCACCACAACAGATGCCTTGTACAAGGGAGACGCTTGTGAGAGCACGGAGGTTTTGTCCAAAACATTTCAGAGGCTGTTCTATGAAACCAAATCTATCGCTATTTGCCCTGAAAACACACTCGTTTGACATTCTATGGGGTTTGGATTCTTCCACACTTTACAGAGGCATGTGGGACCACCTCAAAAATGTGTGGTTTTTGGTGGTTTCTCAAAACCATGACCTACAGGGGCAAAGGAGTAAGACATCATTCACGCAGCAGTATATGCTATTATAACTGCACTATACTTAAAATGATCACAGCTTGCTAATTAATTTGATAAAGAAGAACTCTTTACTTCCAAGGCCAAAGAACAATTTATAGGTTAAAAATGTTGGTTCATAACAACACATCTGTTGTTTTTTTGTAGAAACTGCTACTATATTAATGTAACATTATTTTGTGAAGTAAACAATTAGCAGCTTCAGTAAAATGTTGTTGGACCCTCCCCGTTATGTGTCATGTCTGGTAATGTGAACACAGACTTTGAAAAGAACAGAATGATCGAGAATTTTGAAGCTTTATAATCAGGAAAGGCAAGCAAGCACCCAAACCAAGTGACATGATCTGACAAGATTAATCTCGACTAATAATAATCTTCTTGTTCTCTTAAACAGACGGGGCTACAAGATGCAACTGAGGGCGGTAAACAACCCACGTGACCCCTCATGCCACTGAGACTAATATCAAAGCCTTGTATAACGTTAATAGAACAACAACAAAAAAGCATTTTTAGGACCTTTGTGGAGCTGGTGTTGGTTTGGTTGGGTAGTTTCAAGTGGTAAATCAATGCAACATTCTCTTGATTAATTATTCATTTAAACACATTTATGTCCCATTGTTCCCTTTGCATTTGGGAAACGCTAACTCGCAGAGATTCATTAATACGAAACAGATTTGACCCGATGCATAATGAATGAAGTAAATAGACGCTGGATATGAAGCCAATCAAACAGCGTGGGTAAAGACTTGTGTCTCAAAAAAAAAAGGATCTTTGTGTTCGGTATGAATGGGTCCTTCTGACCGAGGCCACTGGAGCCCATATTCTCAACCCAGAGCTGGAATGCACAGAAAACCCTGCAGTCCTGAAAGCAAGCGGGCGAGTCTGCAGCCAAGGTTGGGGCACTAATGGGGCAGAAAGGGAGAGAAAGAGAAGGAGCAAAGCACAAACTTCCTGTTTCACATAGAATGGTTAAACCAAATGTATTTTCTCTCTCTTTCTCATTTGTGACAGCAAGTTTATCAAAAAATATTCACTGAACCAGGTCTGCACGCTGGTGCTGCTTATCTGAGCTCACAGTGCTCATTAACTCAAGACACACACACGCACAGGTTCCCATGACTTCATGAAATTTACATTCACTTCCTGGAGACTTACTCTCAACCTAAACATCAGTAGCACTGCTCTAATCCTAACCCTGACCCTAACCATAACCTAACCCTGATCTCATCCTAATTTTAAAACATGTCTTTACCTTAAAATTTAGTAATTTACATTATGGGGATTTGATTTTTGTCCCCATAATGTGACCGTGCAAACAGATTTAGGTCCCCACAACATAAGAAACCCCAATTATCACGCATGCACACACACACGCGCACCCTGCACTTAATCTCACCCGTCCTGGGGGAACTAAGCGTCAAACAGCATCAGCATTTCTGGTCGGTTCCATGGAAGGCTCAGCAGAAAGATAAACCGAAGGTACACGGAGGAGACAACATGACAAGATGATCGGCTGTCACAAACCCAGCCGCCGATGCCAGTGCGAGGCTGTGACACAGCATTTTTACTTTGGTATTTAGAAAAGAGAAGGTCAAAAAAAGAACAGAAACAAGCAGAATAAGAAAGCGAATACACGTTAAACATATTCTATGTATATTCGTATTTATGGTGATGAGACTGTTTGCAACAAGTTCTCTGCTTTTTTCTCCCATTTTCCCTTTTTTCGGATATACTGCAAGATAAAACATAACCTCTGCTTTCCAATTATTTATCACTCACATGAGGTAGAAGACGACAGCAGAGACGATGCCTCAATGATCCCATGTGTACATATATGAGAGTTTGTTGAACTCATGCAGTGGCTGACATACTAACACCTCTTTATCTGTCTGGAATTCACGTCCAAATCACATCATACATTATCTCATTATCTTTACAGAGAAGAGGAAACCCAATATTTCACACATTGCGCAAGCATACGGCATCAGTGGAGAGAAAAAATATCCCTTTTAACAGGAAGAAATCTGTTAATATTTTGATGGCATCTCATGGCAACGCTCCGTCTTGATTTGAATTCTATCACACAGTAAATATTGTTCTGAAGCTTTACTTAAAAAACTATAACAATCACAATCAGTCATTTCATCCAAATTGTTCAGCATAACTAGTAGTAGTGAGTCTCATTTTTATATAACCTCATAACCTCCCTTTCATTCTACCTTGATTTTTGTTGCAGGAACTTCCTGCTGGACGGATGACACTCAGGCACAATAACCCGATCTGTGAATGTTTAGCTGCTCCACTGCACCAGGAATAGCTCTAACCTTGTCTTGCCTGTATGGGAAGTCTTTAAGAACACAGGAAGCACTAGAGAAAATACACTGCTGCCGATAAAGTTAATGGTTTCAAATGCGGTAGCAGATAGCAAGCGAGCCAAATGAGTAAGAGTGGGTGCACACAGAGGGGAGATGGAGTGGGGCGATTGAGCCCCAAGAGGAACTGAAGCAGGAGACATATTTTGTCTTTTATTACCAGGTAACAAAATGGTCATTACTGCAGTATATCTTTGCAGTTTTATAAGTGCTATTTACTGAGCCATTTTTCTATGTTGATATTAGCAATCAGCGGCCACTACACACAGTTATGATTATATCTGTCATTGTGGGCTCATATTACAGCTGTAGAGACAAGGTGACTCAAAAATCATAGTTGTGTTTGTACAAGGATCAGTAACAGCAAGCCAAGGTAGTGTTTAAGCACACACACACAGAGACATAGACCTGCTTATTTTCCAACAGCTCACTGTGGACAACTGAACGTGATCAAACCAAACACAATTAACTGAAATCAGAAGCTTTGCTGATCTGTAGTGCAAATGCAGAGACAGTCTGCTGCTGAGACGCTCTGTCAACAACGCCTTAAAGAAAATTAATAGACCACAGCAGCCACTACATCTCTCTCTGTCTGCCTCTCTCTCTCTCACACACACACACACACACACACACACTTTGCTGCCACACTAAACTACAGTACCTGCAGATCTAGGGCTTATCTCGTGTGATGTGTGCACCTCCCTTTGTTAACCATCACATCAACTGGCAACATGCCTGCATGCCTGCATGTGTGCGCAGTACTTTAGTGTCTCCATGGTCATGAACCAGCCACATTTTGACCACCATCTCTGTTAACCTAAAGCCACACAGCTGTTGTATGTGTGCACTTGGTGGCTCCAGTTCGCCTGCTCTGCCTGGTGAACCACAAACCTAAAAGAAAAAAAGCACTAACCTGGGTCGAGGTTGTGTCCAGTGAGTCTGTGAAAGGAAATTAAATTCCCCACAGCTCGGATGAAGTGAAAATGACCTCTCCCTTCTCTCTCTCTGTGCCCTGTCACTCACACTGGCAGGTTCAGGCTCGTGTTAAGCTGCTGCCTCGCTGCATCCTCCCTTCCTACTCTCTCGCTCTCTCTCTCAGTCACTCACACACGCGCACACTCTTGAACACACAGTGGCAGACTGACTCATCCCCCTTTTCCTCTCTGTGATGCTTCTCTCTTCTTTTACCCTTTTCTCATTTCTCCGTCTTGCTGCGAGGGAAGATAATCACATTCCAGTAGAGATGGGGCATACGGCGGGGGAGCGACACTCAGCCACACAGTAAAGCCCCCTCTGTGTATGAGTGTGTGTGCATATGCTTGTGTGTGTGTGTCGCATAGACAATCGGTCCCATTGTGTTGGGCGAGGGGAGGGCCAACCAGAGGGTAAGAAGCCAATGGCCGCACTCAACTGCTGTCCCTGTGGCTGTTGGTGGCTCTAGCAGATAAAGGTGTGACACAAAACAACCCCCATCTAGGAAGAGAGGTGGGGGTGAGGGATGATAAAGAATCGATCTGGAGAGGGTATAGACGCCTGACTTGCTTCTGAGATTCTACAGGCGCATCTTTAGTTTCTCTCAGGGTGATATACTTCCTCCTTTCTAGGTTTCATATCACATTGTAGGTTGGGGGGTGGGGAAATTAAATCCACCCACTTTTTCCCATTAAAACCAAATCTGTGGCTTCACACTCCTGACGGGAGGCAGTAGGAGAAACATGTATATATTTGAATCCTTTGTTGTTTCTCCTGCTCAGTTCAGTGCATGTCTGAAAGTCAGTCCCTATCAGTGGTGATTTCTCTAAGACATCAAGGAAAGCTCAGCTTCCTCCAAAATGTGGTCAAATATGTACTGTGTTGCATTTACATTTCAATACTAAACGTGCGCTAGAATCAGCTGTTTATCACGGATGACAGATCGTCTTACGTGATTTACGTAAAACCACAGCTTCAGAATAGCGGTGAGTTTCACAGTGATTGGACAAATGCGGCAAATATGTCACTTCCACAGAACCTCAGCTTCTCTGGGAGTCAATGGAAGCCCAGAGTCAGAGACTGTCTGAAAGGCAGAACCGGTTTTTGATTGACAGCGTTGCAGAAACAATTTACGACAGCCGAGCCTTTTCTGTCTGGATTTTGTGAGAGGTCCATAGGTCCATATTCCAATCAATCGCCTCCACCCCACTCATCTGACATGGTTTTGACTGTAACAGATATTTGTTTATGTTTAAAAGTCACACATTACAGCGTTAAGCTACTTCTACGAAACAAGTCTACTGCAGTTACAAATGCAAAACCATGCTCTGCCTCGGGCTGGGCAATAATGCAATAACAATATAATTCATGATGTAACTTTCTTCAGTGTGTAAGGGTATATCAATAGCAATATGATGTTCATGAATTGCACAAACACACGTTGAGGTACAACATATGTAACAACTTTCAACATTTTACCTGTTGTTTGTTGTTTTGTGTCTAGAAAAAAAAACAAAAAACTATTTACTTTTTTTTCAAGTTTCTCTAAAGAATAAAGATCTCTCTTTAGTCATCTGACATTTGTCAGATGGTAAAATTACTTAAAATTAGACAGGTGTTAATTCTGGGTCTGACCAAGGACATCAAAAACAACACTAATATATGATGTGCAATATGCAAATAGATGCAAATACTCTGTTGTTTTTGTCTTCTTTGGGTCAAGAATGGTGTAGAGAGATCTCCTAAAGTTCCTTTGTTCTCAAACTGTAAAACCTGTCCGTAGAAATGACCTGCAGCTATTGACACGTTATGTAATAGTTGCACACACTTTTGTTTGAATGCAGTGCAAAATCCATGCACCACCACAACTCAGGAAATTTGCTAAATGGGAAGGACCCTCACTCCTTTTTTTCTTGTTCAGACTGGTATCACATCATCTTTTTCTTGGACTCCCTTGAACTGAAACAGTAACTTAAGTCGTGACGTTTTTTTACTGACTGACCTTGTTCTCGTTCCACCTTCATCTCATTTCTCGTGTTCTATTGTTAAACTGCTGCAGCAGAATGATTTACCACATACCATCTACAAGCGCAGCCAGACATGTATTACCATTAAAAAGAAATCCTGTCAGCAGTTATAAGAAACGTCCAGCTCGCAGCCTAGATATTTGCACTCTCTTAAGCTCACACATGCCATGATACACTAAGAGTGTGCAGTGCAGGCCTCATTACACTGTAATTAGACAGGAAGAGTGCGAGAGAGGGAGGGAGGGCGAGTGAGCAATAAATACACCCAGACCTCACCATGAACACTAAGTAAGTATGTGTTGCTTGCATGTGTCTTTTGGACCTTTTCTGGCATGAACACTGACCTTGTAGCATCACTCATGGAGACCAAAACCTAGTCCCAATGAGGCAGAGCCTAATTTCTGAGGAAGTGGTTAAGTGAAGAGCTAAGATTTCAATCATGGTTAGGTTATAGCTAGGGTTAGGTTTGAACTTGATTATGTGTTCCCAGTTTGTTTAGTCCGTCCAAATGTGTAGCGTTCTAAGAGGAACGGCTGAGCATATGTATGTGTCGCATGTGTTGCAGAGGTAAAGGTTCAAGGGTCATGCAGCCTGCAGTCAGACACACATGCGTGCACAGGCGAGAGGTCATTAGTCCTAGTTCAGTTTCTAGCTCTCATAAATCTGTGCCACTAATGGGCAACAGGAGAGTGAACATGTGTAAAGAACATTCATGGAAATCTAAAACACTTCATTCTGGATATATAATCATATAATGTTAAAAAATAGACACCTTCCCTTGTGTTGCTAAGTATGAGGCGTGCTACTTGAAACATTTAACCCAATAACTGGTTATACGTTACTGCTCATTCGTTTTTGATTCTTAAAAGTCAAAATTAAAAGTTTAAAATAAAAGTTCTACAAGTGAGCTTGTGTTACAGTTTAATGTTGCTAATCAGAGAAAATCTTGAAGAGAAACATAAAGATGCACCGTTGACATAATATTGATCCCTCAGTGAGTTGTAGCAGGAGGGGAAAGGGATCAGAGAGAAAGTGTGTATCAGTACTTTTTACAACCAAAGCTTCTCTGGATGCAACACTATCAGTAGCATCACATAAGCGTTTCCTGTGGCACGATGAAACGATGTTATCATGGTAAATGGTCTGTATTTATATAGCCCTTTCTAGTCAAACAAATGTTTGACTGCCTTGAGTATTTACAGGTTTTAATTTCTTGGAAAGATTAAGAATAAATTACAATTTAAATGTTGGTATGAAAACTGAAATCCAGGAATTGGTATTGTTGCTTGCGTGCATCTAAAGCTAGAGACTGTGATTCAGAACCTAATTAAGTTCCACTCACTGTTCTAATCAAAAATGACAAGTGAGAATTTTAAAAGCAACCCTAACGCAGCGTTCGTGTCAGACTTCAGCCTACCTGCCACAATTATGTTAATCAGTCGGACTAAGTGATGTCATGTCTGATCACTATTTTACCAGGAAATGAAATAGAGTAAAATGTCAGACATTGAGCGTGGGGTCACAATTAAATAAATCTAATCTCTTATGAGTAACCTGTTCATTGATTATTATCAGCAGTGTTTCCATAGAGACGCTTGAGTCAAGTATTGGTTTTCAGACAGTGAGCAATGTGTCTGTTTAAGTATTCAGGTGAGCAATATAAATATATGCAAATGTGCATTTTGTGGAGGGAACACACAGCATGCATTAATGCAGAAACAGACACTGGAGACACGGGCGGTTTAGGAAGAGAAACCCAGACTAACACTTTCATGCGGCCCCACTGCTCACTGGTAGATAAGCTCTTCCTCTCTGTTTAGGAACAGATCAATCTGTTCGCGCTCACTGTGAATGTGAGCTCAAAGAATCCCTCCTGAATATCACATCCACAAAAACTCCTTTAAACTCGATCCATTCAAAGGTAAAGCACATTCACTTTTCTTTTAGCTGTGGTCTGACCTCCATTAACTTCATGTGTGCAGTGTTGAGCTGCGGGTTCCATAGAATGAAGAATGAAGATCTCATCAACAGCTTCTTCGTCCAACCAGTCAAAACTAGCACTTGTTCAGCGAGGTCAGTGATGTTTCAGTAACTGTCACTTTAAATTCATTTCAAACACTTGATTCGGTTGCTATTCAACATGAAGGCGTCACAGACGCTTTTGTTTCATCTTGTGTACCCTCATTGTCAAGTGCAACGCCACACAGCACTTTCTATGTGCATACATTTTCTTCTGTCCTTTGCTTCTTCACACCTCCCTGCTTTCCTCCCACTCACACACACACATATACTGTCCACTTCACACTTGTTTCTACCTCGTGGCGACTGCAGCTGGCGTCTCCCACATCACATCTCCTGTCTTTGTGTCACATCCACCGACCACGCTTGTCCACTTCCCTCTCCCACCATCCATCTCTTTCTTTTCTCTTTGGACTGAGCGAAGCGGAGCCAGGCCATTAAGCAACCACATCCCTATGTGCAAAGAAGTGTGGACTTTAAATACACCCACCCATGCACACACCATTAATTAAACCCACATCACTTAAAATGCACACACACATACACACACACCCTTGCGGTTTTCATTGACTCCCTCCTCCTCTTCCTCCTCGTGCACCACCTACATTATGAAGGTCAATGATGAGTGATTTGTATTGTCTGCAGACGCACATGTTTACAGACACAAGCACACGGAACTAAAGCTACAAAGAAACAGCAAATAAGCTACACAAAGCATAGCGGGGCGCATCTGTCATGTCAAGCAACGGGGTCAACATTTGCTCCTGCAACACAGCGACAATTCACCTTGGAATGGTTCCATACACACGCACAGTGTCACGCTGCTATTACTGTGTCCCTGATAGAACTTGGTCCAGAGCAGCACTATAACATGGATAATAAGTTGGCCAGACAATAGCATTTATCTTATTGATTAAACAATTTGTTTACGAGGAGTGTTTGAAAACCATCTTGGCACAAAATTAGGCTCAGATGCTTTGTTTATCCACCTTATTTTTCTCAGTGCTCCTCACAGTAACATACACAGACTACATCCCATTAGGATCCACCCTGAATTAAGAGTACTTCATTATTTTCAGTGCAAATTAAACACATATGAAGAAACTAAGATGAAATGGATAGAGCTTTTTGCTGATCATAAAAAAGTATCTTACCACAGGCAGACTGTACTGTGTGAGAGTAATGCATGCACATATTTTTACACCAACCCTTTCCCACTTTGCCTGCTTGAATTACTATTCTGTAGGCTTCGCTGGTCTGATCCCGCAAGCAGGAAAGACTTGTTTCCTTTTTACATCATTTAACACTCACATAAGAGGACAAACGCATCACAGCAGGCCGAGCGGATTCGCCGCTACGTTCTGACTAACGATAAGCGACGTGGGAGGTTTAGGCCTCATCTACATACATATTGAAACCACAACATTACAGCAGCACAATAGAGTGCACTGTGACGCGTCAAAATAAATAAGTTGTTGTAAACAGTGCCATTTAGCTGCTTCAGATTCAGCGTCTTTGTTTTTTTTTCATGCTGACTCACGCCGTCACATTAGCCTGACTTACTGGAACAGAGAAGAGCCATTGTTCACATCAACACCTGTGCTTTTCCTGCTATGACTGTGTTATCATGTGATGCACAATGAGAGGAACTTTAGTCAGAGAACCTTCAATCGGCTGACAGTTTCGATGGCAGGAGGCCTCCGAGTGGACACAACTGGAACTGCGTGGCATGTGTTATGTGTCTCCTTCATCACCCAATTAATTCTTTCCACAAGAGCTATTACATGATGGCACAAAGTACAGCAATGTCAGAGATTGCAGTCGAATTTTAAAGCACCTTAAATTGCATCCGATTTCATTAATTTGCTTTTCACTGATCGGTAGCAGCATTGGCCATAAAAAAAACCACATGGGTCAACCTTTAACTTAATGTTTTACGAATTAAGAACTAAGAATTAAGAAAGATTTCATGTACACACATTTCTCATGTCAGCTGTTGTTTGCCTTACGGAGGCAAAGCACTTGTCAGTAAGAGTCTGGGCGTTATTTATGTATATTTGGAGTGTAAATAGACTTTGTGAAATCTTAACATACACATAAGAATAACTATACATGCATAAGCCCATATCTCCAGTGTTCTGTGGCAAATATGTGTGAAAAAAATGTGTGAGTGAGCAGCATACATTTGTTGTTGATTTATGTGGAGAGGAAGAGTGCGAGAGAGAGAGAGAGAGGATTGGGGGGAATTTGAAAAATAAATAGCAACAGAGAAAAAAAAAGATTATGACAAAATTGAAAAATGCTGTCTTACAGTAATCGCAGTCTCTGCAGGAGAGGATGTCAAATGAACAATGGCCCTAAGTCTTGCACATCATCAGCATCTTCACCTTCACTCTAGACTCCACACACGCATCAGACAGACAGATTTCCAAAATGCAAAGGCTTGAAAAACAGGGTTTCTTCCACATGGCGTTAGTCAAGGCTTCACAATGGGATTTTGTTTTGTGACCTGAAGACGACAGTATGTCCACCTTTATACACACGGTAAGACAGTGGGGGGAAAATGCAGAGCGAGACAAACGGATCCCAGTAACTCACGGAGCCGTCCTCTGTTCATAGGACACCTTATTGACACCTTGATGATGGTATTGGTAATTTGAGCGAGAGTGGAGTCTGACCTACTGTAACAGTACAGTAGCAGTGGCTGTTGACTCTTTTTTTTCAGCTGTCGGTCATTATGACTCACACACATACTTCATCACCGAGACAGCTGACGAAAATTAGTGCTCGACAGTTATAACACCCGCGCCCTCTTCCCTCGGCTTTTGTACCCATACCCCTAATAACAAGAGACAATATCATCTAATTACATGCAAAAAAAGTACCATAAGTCATAGTTAACAAAATAATGTTAGTACAATAATGTTATATTATATTTTCAGTATCATCTAAATGTTGCTTATTACAAAGAACTTTTAAGGCAAAAAGCAGAAGTTGTTCATATCCATTACATTACATGTCATTTAGCAGACGCTTTTATCCAAAGCGACTTACAATAGAATCAAGTACAATTAGCCAGGGGTGGAATCGAACTTGCGACCATGATGTCTTTGGTACACAAGGTAGGGTCTTAACCACTGAGCCACTCCACCCCCTCTCATGATCCATCATAAAGGAAACAGTTCACTCTGTTCTCAGCAAGACCAACACTAAAATCAAACTATTAGGTCAACAGTTTCAGTTCTAAAAACCTAAAGTAAGCATGTGAGTTTGTATACACTGATAGCAGCAAGTTGTGTTACTGCCGCTTGTGACACCCTCTCCCACGTTAAAACAATGAGCGTGGTGAAAGGACCCAGGCTCTCTATGCTGTTCCCAGCCTTTTCCTTCCTGCCAGTGAGAATGAAAGCAGAATGCTTCACAGTGTTTCCTCCTTTCTGCTTTTTAAATAAAGCCGACTCTCCCCAACAACACACAGCGCACTAATAGGTGTACATTTAAAGGGTTGCAGTGTAACGACACGCATGTACACACACATCTATACAGGCCTTACTTCCCTTCATGAAGAGACACAAATGCAGTTGGGTAATGGGTCAGTGGGGAAGCTGCCAAAAGCCCAGAGTGGTTGGAAGAGGGTCTTAAGTGGGGAAATGGTTCCCAGGACTCTTAGAACAAAACCGTCCTTTCTCAAGCTTGCATGCATTTAAACGCTTCCTCACACTCTGCTGCATATGGCACCACAGCAGCAGGCAGTCCACACTAAAGCCAAGTAAATCAAAACAAACACTCCAGCTTTGTTTACTGTGCAGTATACGAGTTCAGTTATACTGAAGCAAATTGATTTAGTAAACACTGATTTATAATTAAGTCCTCATAAATTCAGAATTACAAATGTACGCCAGTGAAATTAGAAAGTACTTCAGACAATTTGATCTTACTCTGTGGAAGCCAACACTTTCATAAACAAGGGCTGCAAAGATTTATCAATTAGTCGATTATAAACCCATAACTGAATGGATCATCTATTTTGATAACAGATAAATCAGTTTTGAGTGTTTTTTTAATAATCAAAACAAGTTCTCTGGTAGTTCAGCTTCTCAAATGTGAATATTTACTGGATTCTTTGCATTACATTTTGAGATTTGGGAGACACCCACCAACATTTTCTGATATATGGACCAGACCAGAGTTGATTAATCAAGAAAATAATGGACAGATTAATTGATGATGCATGCAAAACATCAGCAGAATGAAAAGTAAACATGTGGGAAAAAGTTAGCAGGGGATTAGATCAACAAACCAGCTCTTGCTCACTGGTGGAAAATACATATCAGTTAGATGGCAGTCAAACAAGTAAGTACAACAGCAGCAGGGATGATGATGATGATGATAATGATGAAGATCAAATATGTATTACCATTTCACATTAACTCATAATGAATTTTGGAGACTCAAAATCTTACCATAACAGCAGAGCAGACACATCTTTGAGTTTTTACCTTTCCGGCTCCAAAACCAGTATTTGTGTCGTCGTTTCATTGTCAGTCCAGTGTCTTATTATTAAAAAAAGAAAGAGAAAGGAAACAAAAATAGGAAGAAAACACCTACACAAGCTCCTCGTGTTATAGTTTCAACTACTGACAAGTGTTCATTATCACTGGATCACCTACCAGGGCCAACAAATCTCAGACAGCACCACCGATAACCAGCGACCAAGTAGTCCATGCTACGTCCAAGCAGGAGAGAGACAGAAACTGCAGAGATGACGTCAAATGAAAATAACTGAAGACTAATGCTAACTTTTCACTTTCCACAAATGGTCTCTTAAAATACACATCTGATAAATTATGATCTCCTCTTCCTTCCTCCACTTCAGCCAGTAAACAAAGGTAGAGGTGTCTCCTCTCCTGACAGGACACAGCACTGTCCGCTTCACTGCTGCACAAGAACGGAGAGACAGCACTGAGGAGAAAGACAAGTCATCACCATCACATCTGTCTGCTGTTCTTACAGATGGGATGTCCGTAATTTCGCAAAGGTGAGAAGAAACAAAACACGTTGCTTTACACAATCGTTCAACGTCGTTTCTGTAAAGTTACTTCCCCAAAGTGTCCCTCTGTGTTCAGCAGGAGGCCAGCGCTGCACCTCTGAATCATTTTCTGAGATTACGCCGAGCATCTTAGGTAAAAAAAAAGAGAGAGCAGGAGATTCCTGGGAAAAGCCTTGCAGGCTAACAATTCCAGTCAGGAGGAGGGAAACAACACACGCTGCAGACAGGAAGCACTGGCTGGTGCATGGAAGGGAAAAAAGAAGTGTTTCCTGGCTGAAATATGGCAGCAAATATCAATTGATTTTTGCTGCATTAAATTGTGTTGTTTAAACTTTTAAACAACAACAACAACGAGGAGAACAGAGAAACGCAGTTTGCGCAGTTATATTTGATATTTATGAAAAATCTATCAAATATAAACTGTTATTCCGTTATTGCCCAGCTCTAGCTATGACTAACAGGACATATTGGACATTATTCATGTTTTTGCTGATTTGTAGTCAGTTAAAGACTCACACACACACACACACACACACAAACACTTTGAGCAGAAGCTAATATTGTCTGCTCCCTGAACCTGGACTATGGTAATTATATATCAGTGGTTGTGCGTGGTCATTATTTTACTTTTTTAAACAGTGTGTCTTGTTAGTTTGTTTAGTTTAGGATTATTTCACACACCAGGCAGGCAGTAAAGTTGATTTTTGTACTCAGCTGAAAACTGGTGAAACTTTTTGGTGAGTCTTTACCTCCACCTGCTGGCAAACTTGAAAAAAAATCCACTTTTAACATAAATGGTGATTTTGTCCTGTGACATGAGCAAGTGTGTGTAAGCAACTGCTGAACAATAATATTACAAACAAACCCACTCCTGTATGAGACATTCCTTGCTTTGTGATGTCCCCACACAGACAAACACTGAATATCAACTGAGCAAATCAAGAACTTCCTCATCGCCACACCTTCATGCACAGTCATGTCCGACCTGAGACATCGGGGCTAGACGTGGAGTAAAACTAGGGGAAAGATTCAGATAAGGAAATGAAGTCATTCAAAATACCATCTCGTTACTCATGTGGGGTTTTACTGTGTATGGCTCAATCGTGACTGAAGGCCATAAAGAGTTGTCTGGTCTTTAAACTATTGAAGTATATTATATAGTTATAATTATATATTATAGTCTTTGTCACTATCAAACCAATACAGTACTTACATCAAAGTAAAAGGGATTCTTTATAATTATATTACATTCAGAAATAAAAATGACTCACACCTCAATCAACCTCAGTCTTCTCCATGCCATGAAGCTGTTTTATTGTTGCTTTTGCACTGATGTGGTACAGCGCTGCACGGCAAATGAAAAATAATCACCTCTTTAAGTCATCATTAACTGAGCTGAACAACGGGGCCACTATTGCTTTAAGTGAGTTAAAGCCAGTGGAGGACAGTGAGATAGTTCAGCTCTGGCTGAATGAGCATCAGTGTAACAGGACAATACCAGCAACACTCTCAACTGCCATTCCCACTGCTTCTGTCCGCGCTGACAGTAAACACACAGCTCCTTTGTTGGAGACTGATACAGCTGTCCTCACAGTAACACAGTCACACGCTGAACTGCCCCAGAGCTATTGAGCAACACTAAGTAAATGTCATTCTACGTGTGAGCTATAATAAGACAGAGGAACAGAGGGTTGTTGTTGTTTTTTTGCATGGAATAATAACTGAGACATTAACCATTAAGTGTGTATGCACCATAATTTACCAATGACATCAGCTCAACGTCCCTGTACTACTGTATCTGTGCCTCTCCATTATATCGTTATATCCATGATCCAAGAAATGCAGGATCATAGTAAAAACAGTAAATCTGTAAATATAACACTCATGGCCCTGTGATGGACTGGCGATCTGTCCAGGGTGTACTCCGCCAATTGCCCCATTGTCAGCTGGGATTAGCACCAGCACCCCCTGTGAGCCTCATGTGGAGGATAAAGAGGTAGAAAATGGATGGATGGATGGATATAATACTCATTTCCGGAGCAAATTCTGCAATAAAGTTACACTTTATACTAGTTTTTCTCTTTCTAGAAACGCAGTCGCAGTCGTGAAGAGAAACAGCATGTTCAAGCTTAATAAGAAAGAGCGAGAACAGTTTTTAAAAAACATGACAAAAGGGGAGTGGAATCTGGAAAATGCCATATCTGCAGCACAGCTATGATGACACTATGTTGACAGTGTTGCTCACACACACACATTGGTCAACCAATGTGTTTCTCTTCTGTAGTGCTCTTTTTCATCTTAAAAAACAAAAACAAAACAAAACAAAACATTTATATACTGTGTATATATACGATACGTTACTGTTTCACTTAACTTTTTACTGTTTTACTGTTTCACTTAACTTTTACTGTTTTACTGTTTCACTTAACTTTTTTTTTAAATTTTGTATGCTTGTTATGCACCTTTGTCACCAGAACAAATTCCTTGTATGTGCAAATCATACTTGGCAATAAAGCTCTTCTGATTCTGATTCTGATTCATTGACAGATAATGTTCTGGGTGATTTGGTGTTTACGTCATTTCCTGACTCTGAGATTTATAAGCCCAAGACACCTTGACCAAGTTTAACAAGTGCCACCATTAACCATGTAGCAAAGTTCATATTCCACTACAGAGGTATAATCATTGGATGCATGTTTGCACAAGCACTCGGCAGAGTTGCAAGATAAAAGGGAAGTCGTGCCAGTGTCTCTTGTCTTAGCTGTTCATGCCCAGACAAAATGCGCTGACATGGATCATTGTTTTCAGTGACTTAACTCTCAGGTTGAGCCGAAACCATGAGGTTTTTCAGGCGTGGAAACACCCTCAGACAGCAGCTCTGCAAAGATCTGCATTGAAGCATGAATGAAAATATAAACCCGGGACTGTTTTGATCACTTTTGTACGGGTGGAACCCTGCTGTTTGCAAACATCACAGTTCTTTATTCCTGGTGTTTTCAAGAGGGGGAATATGCCCTCCAGCCTGTAGGTGGTTACACACAACAGGTTGGGGCCTGACTAACCTTCATACCTGCTGAGCAGCCACTAAGTCAGCAGTGGAGTGTAAACAAGGGCTGTAAATGTAATGTAATGTGTGATGTAGGTATGTAACAGTGGCCATTCCACGCTTTCCCAACCAGGCTGACGAAAACACAGCACGTAAAATAATGAGACAGTCACCACACTGAGTCACCTTTAAGTTAAGGTAGGTAAAGCATTTACAGCCTGAGTACTCAGCTACTGTAGAGCTGCCCCCACAAGACAGTGTACACATGTTATGAACTAAAACGTCTGCAGTTGTGACATGAATGTCCTGCAGCAGTCTGAGAGCAGTGCTGTTATATTTGCTGCGCGGTACAAAAACAAAAACAAGTTTCTTCCAGCATTCCTCATAAACTCACCTGCTGCTTCTTCTTCTTCTTCTTCTTCTGGAATGTCCAGACTTTGTTCTTTCCTGCGAAAAGCGACTCTGCGGAATCCGTCCATTCTTCTATGAGGCACGGACCTCTCCAACATGTATACACATTAATTAAAAGAATGAAAAACGGATAAAAGACGACAGTGTTTTAGGTACTACTACTTCTTAGAAACACTCTCGGCTCCGCGTTCAGGCTGCTGCGCCTCAGCAGCTCCATGTGTGCGCCTGTGGAAAGTACCGTGTGTGTGTGTGTGGTAAATAAAGGTGGCAGCCAAGCATTGAAGACGACGCGTGTGAATAATCCGATAATAATCCGAACAGCTGTACACATGTGGCTGCCGCTGATTCTTCTTCATCCACAAGTCTTTTCCTACAATGTCACCTAGACGGAGGTGTTTCCTTTGCCACGCCCCTCTCTCCTACTCAGTGTGGCGCAAACGTCCTCATTGTTAAACACAAAAGTCCTGATTGTTAGATTGTAGACACACTCACAAACTATTTACTTTTTTTTTTTTTTAATTTAATTCAAACCAAGTCTCCGTTTAAACTTGATTGTTCATGAATGGATTATTTTGATAGAGGGTATTTTTGTGTTCTGGAAGCGCTTTTCCTTTGTGATTGTGACTTTTATTAAAAAAAGAAGGATGAATACTCACACTTATAATCACAAAAAAAAAAAAACACACTTCTTTTTTTAATAATTTAACGTAATTTGCCTATAGTCCTAAAAATATATCCAAAACTTACAGTAATGAATGTAGAGGAAAAAGATTCTTAATTAGCCTGATAATAAAAGTACATAAAATAAACAATACAATAATGAATTAATGAGTTAATAAATAAATAAATAAATGGATACATTTTATTTGTGGCCCATGGATAAACATTTGTAAAATCAAATACATTAAGACTGAGGAGATGATGATGAGTGACCTGCACCACAATATACAGTACACCTTTTTGGAGGAAACATTACTCATTGATAATTGATCAAAACTCCAGCATTTTCCAGCACAGTGCTCAAATTTCAAGCATATTTCAAACCTTGAAAACACTATATTTAAAATCAAGCATTTTCCAGACTTCCAAGGCGCTGTACGAACCCTGACTTGTGCATTAGGCCGGCCCTGGTAGTCATCATGGTGTGGTGGGATTTTTCGATTTCAAAAGGAAAACTTATGCGGTAACAGACAATGAAAGGGCGATATATTTTTTGTACTGTAGGTGACGGGAAAGAAGTAGAAGAAGAAGAAGTAGAAGAAGAAGAGGCTGGATTTACTTTGTAGCGAACATGTTTCCCCACAGCCTGCCGTGTCCTCCCATCCCCACTTCCACAAACACTTCCACAGCATCACACAAGCTACATAAAAGTAAACCTCAACTTAAATTCACTGTGGTTTGCTGCTTTTTTTCCCTCAAGGACACTGATATGTGTCATCACTCACACGCAAAAAAAACAACAATTGATTGCTCTTGGGGCCCCCTGGTGGTCACGGGGCCCTAAGCATCCGCTTACTTCGCTTATGCCTTAGGCCAGCTGTGTTTAGGCAGCGTTTATAAGATGAGGGGGAAAGGACATCCAGTCCAGCAGGTTGCAGCATTTCCTACAGGTGGTGTTTTTTTTTCTTTGTTTTAGCAAAAATGTTTTTAAATAACAACAATTTCAGCTTCCATTTTTCTTTTATTTGTCCAGCGAGGACTTGAACGTTGAATAATTACAGGTGGAGCTGCTCCTGCACAAAGACACACTGATTTAAAAGCCTTTGTGTACTTTCCATGACTTGGTACATTCCACTCCTCCCCTCTGTGTCGATCTATTTGGATTTTTCCACTTCCTTTGTCGGAGGCAGAACTTCTTCTAGGGGAGGACGAGGAGCAGCGGGAACAAACAGGTGGTAACTGCAGCTTAAAAATGATCCACACATTTCTTAGATTCTCTGTTCACACCTGCTGTTCACCTCCGATCACTGGTGTTCAGATCACACCTGCTAGGATGCTACTGCTAATGTGATGTCAGTGATCCACAGCAAACACACGATCACGTCTAACTATGCACGTGTGTGTTTTCAAAAACTGATTTAGTGTCAAATATATAATTATATAGCATGACGTCATACTGTCACAAACTGTCCAAATATTAACTGTCAAAAAAATCCTAGTATAATGTCAACCAAAAGAAATGAACTGTCTAAAAGTGTCCCAGTATAGTATGTCGTAATAAAAACATGTATATTATTTAGTAAACTGTCCAATTATAAACTGTCAAACATGTTAAACAATGTCCAAATATAGTATAGTCAACAAAAAATGTCACTAGACCATTAAAACTGTTAAGAATGAGTATCTAGTCTGGCCAGTAGGGGGCAGGTTAAGTAAGAAAACTGTTCAGGAGCAGTAGTTTAGTAGAATTTCAAAATAAAAGTGTCCGTGTTGATGTACCAATATACAGTTGACAATAAAAAGGTATTCATGTATTTTCCTCACATTTCTTCACTCATTTACTGCTGTGAGCACATTTGAACACTTTAAAGTGGACACTGCTTTGTCTCATCATGTCCTCTGACTGAACACCTGCAAACAGCTGCAGTTAAAGGCACGGTTCAGGTGTTTTCAAGTGATTCCATTCACAATCGCCGGTTTTCGGCAGCGCTGTCACTAAATACATTAGAATCCTCTGTTTATTAATGAGATTTTACAAATGTTTTCAGGATTTTTAAAGTCTTTGTAATTGATCTACAGCTTTGTTTGGATCAGGACCAGGAGCCAGGACCAGGAGGAGCTGGAGGAGGTTGAGGAGCAGTGGGAACAGGTGTGTGGTAACTGCTGCTTAAAAATGATCCACACATTTCTTAGATGTTCTGTTGACGCTCTGTTCACACCTGCTGTTAACATCCGACCTGAGGGATTCGATCACAGGTTACACCTGCTAATGCTAATGTGACGTCACTGCTCCACATGTAAACATACACCTTTCATTTAATTTCTCTTCACATACAAATGATGCTGTTTTCTGATTGTTAAAGAAAGACAAAGAATCCAGGAAATGTTAATGTTATTATTTTCTCCATTAATGGAGTATTTGTTTGGGCCAGAAAATGTTTGAAAAATGTTGATCAGCGTTTCTCAAACCTGGAAATGATGATTCTCAAATGTCTTTTTTTTTAATCCACAAACCAAACCAAGTTTTAATTATTTATTTGTTATAATAATAATAAGCCCATATATCAGAGTTCAGTCATTAGTCATATTGGCATATCGCACATATCCCATAAAACTTTTCAAAGCCAACGATAATATAACGATAATATCGTGCATCCCGACACATTTCTATGTGAAACTAACAACAAACTATTGTTTTTTTAAAGAATGAAATCAAGCTTTCTGATTTTACAGCTTCTTAAATCTTAAACATCTTCTGTTTTCTTTGCTCCATAAAAACAAAGAAATCATTCAAACTCAATCATTTTTGGTTTGTGGACAAAAACAACACGTTTGACAACATCATCATTTTCACCTTTAAAATACACTCATCAACATTTTAGCACATTTTATAGACCAAGCCATCACTCTTTCACCTGTGATTTCATCACCTCACACGGACATTAACAGTCAACAGAGCCTCTGTTTAATGTGTTCATATCATTTTTACATTGTTAACAGGTGCAAAGTCAAAGTGGCAACATTCAATCAATAAATACACCATTAAATAATGACTCAAATGTGTCTCACATTCATTCACATTGGAATTAAATACATACACGTCTTATGAAATGTGTCATTCATTCAAATACCAAATTCATTTAATGTAAAAAAAACATATAGAATTACTTAAATAACATTTAATGAATTATTTCATTTTCATTTACTGCAACACAGGACCATGAAATAATTCATTAAATAGTGAAGAAATTATATATGTTTTTTACATCAAATGAATTTGGTATTTCAATTTGTATGTCACATTTAATAATGAGACATTTATATATTTAATTCCAATGTGAATGAATGAATGTGAGACACATTTGAGTCATTATTTAATGGTGTATTTATGAATGTTGCCACTTAGACTTGTCCATAGTTTTCACTTGTTAACAATGTAAAAATTATGTGAACACATTAATCACACAGAAGTCTAATTCATGTGCTCATCATTTTTAAGCAGCAGTTACTGGACACCTGGACCCAACTGTGAAGTTGGGAGTGAACCCCTATCAATTTTTATTGTCTTTTTATGGCTTTTTTAAGGATTTTTTCTGGGGAAAAATATAAAATAAAAATTGTATAACCCCCTACAATTGCAGTGAGAACGCACGTAGTTTGGCCCCAGTGCCGGGGCCAGGTATTCGGAGTGTGGTGGATTTGAATCAGCCACAGCTGGACTGGCACAACCTTGCGGTTGCGAACAACTCCACCACGCCACAAACCCAGTCTGGAAGCAGAGTGGTGAAGGTCTTCTGTGACTGCATAGGACAACATACTATAGTGTGACGTTTTTGACTGATTTTGGAGGATATACTATACTATGAGCTTTTGTCAGTCTGTCTGAGCTACACACTAGTGGCCAAAACTAAAAAAAGACAAGATCCTAAACCTTACTGACTTGAGGAACCATGAGGAAGTGAGTCTGACACTTTGAGAACTTGAACAACACAACTTCATGTTCTTACTAGGTAGATGATTAAAGTTATTCTAATGTTTGAAAGACTCTGAGAATTTTAAAAACTCAAGAACACCAAGAAATTCACCCAGTGATCTCCAGCAGAAATAGCTCAGTCCATCAGAAGATGACTTGTGTCTCTGCGGTTGTTAGTTCAAATGGACTTCTGCACTACTGTTCAACCTCAGACCAAAATGAGAAGGTAAAAATACCGCAAACTTCTTGTTCTGCAGCACAGTAAGAACAGCTTCTGGAAGAATAAGACTTGTATGTAAACAGTCAAAAGCCCTAAGAGAACCTGAAAAACTGTAGGAGCAAGTAGCTGAGTGGACAAGAATGCTTCTCTGCAAAAAGTAACCGCATTAAGACAGTTGGGTGGTGGGGGCCAAAGGATCATAGGTTCAGTTCTTGTGAGGAGCAGTAGCTTTTAAAGCTCTACATACAAATTCAAGCCTGGGTGGCTGTTCTTAAATGAGAAAGTTAAGTACACCAAGAAGTTTGTTATCAGATAAATAGCTCAAGCCATCAGAAAGGGTCTTACATCTCTGAGGTTGTGAGTTCAAATCCTGCAGTCACTAAAACTTTAGCATTTCAGACCAACATAAAAATTTAAAAATACCAGCAATGTATCCGTCTGCAGTTCAGTAAGAATAGCTCACCCTGGATAAATAAGACTTGTATGTCAGAGGTTATGAGTTCAAGTCTTATAGTGAACTGTTTGAGTGTGATGTTCAAAGTAAACAGTCAAAAGCTCTAAGAGAACCTGAAGACAAGCAGTTGCAGATGGCTCAGTGCACAAGAACGCTGCTGTGAAGTCTGGAACTCATAGGTTCAGTTCCTTTGAGGACCAGGATCTTTTAAAGGTCAACATCCAAAGTGAAGATTGAAAGGAGACCGAAAGTCCTAAATAGAGTAGGAACGGGTGGTGCTGTGGTTTCATTCACAACCATAGGAATGTGTGAGTTACAAGGTGACTGGTTCAATTCCACAGCCTTGCAGGTTTCGTTCTGCAGCCTTGCAGGGGTGGGGCAGGTAGCAAGAGGTGAGCTTGGAGCAGGGGCAGGGCAAGTAGTGAGAGGCGAGAACGGTCAAATACTCTATATTACACTGTGCAGCAAAAGGTAGCCGCATTAACACAGTTGGGGGCCAAAGGATCATAGGTTCAGTTCTTGTGAGGAGCAGTGGCTTTTAAAGCTCTACATCCAAACTCAAGCCCGGGTGGCTGTTCTCAAACGAGAAAGTCAAGTTCACCAAATACATTCTCATCAGAATGAATAGCTCACGCCGTCAGAAAGAGTCTTGGATTTCAGAGGTTGTGAGTTCAAATCTTGCAATCAACTGAACTTCTGACAACTTTCGAATTTCAGACCAACATAAGAATTTAAAAATACCAGCAACATATTCTTCTACAGGACAGTAAGAATAGCTTGTGCTGGAAAAATAAGACTTGTATGTCATAGGTTATGAGTTCAAGTCTTATAGTGAACTGTTTGAGTGTGATGTTCAGAGTAAACAGTCAAAAGCTCTAAGAGAACCTGAAGACAAGAAGTTGCAGGTAGCTCAGTGCACTCACTGCTTTTAATCTTGAGTTTGGATGTGGACCTTTAAAAGCACCTGCTCCTCACAAGAACTGAACCTATGAGCTCAGGACTTCACAGCAGCATTCTTGTCCACTGAGCCACCTGCTCTACATAGTTCTTCAGGTTCTCTTAGAGCTTTTGACTGTTTACTTTGAACACTGAACTCAAACTTGAGTTCTTCACTTGAACTGACAACCTCAGAGATACAAGTCCTGTTGTTCCAGCAGGAGCTATTCTTCCTGAACTGCAAAACAACACATTGCTGGTATTTTTAACTTCTTATTTTGGTCTTAAGTTTGAAAGTAGTGCACAAGTTCAGTTGACAGTAAGAGTTGAACTCACAACCTCAGAGACACAATGATCTTTAGGTGACTTTCTTGGTGTTTCTTAAGTTTCTCATCCATTATTATTTTAAATTTGGCAGTTGTTAGAACCTGCAAGATGGCAAGGTAGGTTCCACAACGGCGGGGTTGTCCCAGTCCAGCAGTCAACAGGTTCTGGTCCACAACCACAGGACTGCTCTGAACATTAATTATTCAGGAGGTTTTGACTTGTACTGTTGAAAATAGGATTATAAAATGTGGTTGTGATCTCTGCCTCTGTCTCAGACTCTGACACATGATCAGGTGACATACTTTACTATGTCTTTTTTGACTAATTTTAAACGATATACTATACTATGACTTTTTTTAGGTGATTTTTGACTATACTGTGACTTTTTTGGTGATTTTGGACGACATACTTTACTATGACTTTTTTAGGTGATTTTGGACGACAAAATCACCTAAAATTGTCACCATATGACTTTTTTATGTGATTTTGGACGACTTACTAAACTATGAAATTTTTGACTGATTTTGGACGACATACTATAATAATATGACAGAAACACTCACTTCTCTAGTTGTTTCCCGACACTGAAATGATCTGAGTTGCTTGGCTGAAAGACTTCAACAGAAGGTGCTGCAGTGTGAAATATGATTTGATGAGCTGTCACTCTGATTTAGACTTTTACAGTTTTTATTTTGCACCAGTGTTGATGCTCACCAGGGCCGTCCAGATACTGGGAGAGAGAAAAGTGCAGACGGATAACAATGGGCTCTGATGAATTAACCCCCCATGCTTTGGCCACCTCCTCCTGTGGACACAAATGGTGTTACGACAGCAAACATATGAGTACAGGCTCTGAAACCGACAAATTCGTCAGAATAATGAACCTTGAAAGATAAATCTTGGATCGAACAGGATGTTTCTATAGAACAGAGGAATTTTTCAATAGACAATATGGATGAATGAAGCACACATCAGTTATGATTCCTCATCTCAATTACACCTCAGGTTTTAGGACATCCCTGAAAAAGTGATTCCATGCAGTAGAACTAACACCTTTAGTGAAAAGGGACAAATAGTCAGCTATACTATATTATGCGTAGTTTTGGACTTTTTAAAGAGACAACAAGATGCATAATACATATATTTAATGAAGATACTTCATTGTCAACTGTAAATTTAACTTACGCCCAGGAAGTTGGTATTGATGTTTAAGTCAACATCCACATCATCAATTGAGTCGTACACCCTAAAATAAGAAGAGTAAGGAGAACATTTAATGACACATTAAAAAAAGCAGGCATAAATGAGAAAAGATGCTCAGACTCTCACCTGACAGAGATCGCAGAGTCTGAATACAAAGTCCTGACTGACTCAACGTCTGTTTCCAGCTGAGGGTGATGACACAGCCCAGTGGTACAGCTCTCCTGATGAGACAAACAATAATGCACTAACCTTGTTAATGCTTCACAAACTGGGCACTAACTGTGCTCAAAACTCTAGACACATTTTATGAAACAGCACTAATGATTACGAAAGCTCCTCTGCTGTTATATAGAAACATCACTATCTCAGTTTTGATTGTCTAAAAAAGGCAAGTTTGCCTGTTCAATATATGAAATAATAAATGGAATTGTAACCAGGGCCACTGCCATAGGGGACTGCAAGGAGCCTTACAGGTGCAAACATTTAGACCAGCTGAGCTTGGTAAATACACCAAAATCTGGGACATTTTACAACCAGTTATATGTGGAAGCCCCACATACACCACCTTCAAAATACACTTAAAGGTCCATTTAGGCAGATATTGAAACAAAATAATCCATCCTTCCATCTTCTACTGCTTTATCCTCCACGAGGGTTGTGGGGGGCATATTTAGATGTGTATTGCACACTGATGTTTATTTATATTCTCTGTCCCTTTTAGATAAACAAAATATACAAAAAAATTTTCATTGTCAAATCTGCTGGTGTAGAGGAAAATGAGACAAATGTTTACTTGTATTCCACACAAATTCTCCTCTGAGTCACTGTCCTCATCAGTTTGTTCGTCCATCCACTGCTGGTGATCAGTCTCCTGTCGAGTTAGTCATGGAGTTAATTGCAGTTAATTAGTCCCTTGGACCCAAACATAACAATGCACAGCCTTTTGTTCTAAAACAATTCACTGATCTATCATCAGAACTGTTAAAGGTAGAATTGGTTTCACTAAATAAATGAGTGGATTAATAACAACACACATGCAGACATTGTTACATCAACTCACCATGTATTCTGTCTATCAGTTCTCAGCAAAAATATGTTCACTCCGCTGTGACGAACACAATTAAACTGAAAAACCGGGAGAACAAATGGGTTTAATGAATTCATCTGTCTCTGCAAATGACACAAAAACATGAAGTAATGAAGTAAAATAAAAGTTATTACCTTTGCTTCATGGTAAAAAAAAAATCTCCAAAAATTCCTTTAGAGAAAATGTAAAATGGATGAAAATCTGCTAAATTCATACAGCATGTGACCTTGAAACTACTAAAACAAATGCATATTTCAGTTTGACAGGTCGGCTGTCCGTCCTGTTCTCTCCCACTCTGGTTTCCAACGGCAGGAAGTCAAACACGTCCAGTCTTGGACTTTAGTGTCCTGTGATTGGCTGCAGATAACGACAGCCTGATTGGCTGAGAAGTCTGTAAGACTGAGGACCTGCAGCTCCAGAGCTTTTACTACACACTCAAAGAACCTTTGTTCTGCTTGTCTGGTCAGAATGACGCCTATTTCAATATATATATACTGTATAGTACATAAAATGGAGTAGGGGAAAACATAAACATGCTGTATGATCCAGGATTCCTGAAATGTGAGGCTCATGAATCAGTTTGAAGTCTGACGAGAAGAAGATTTGCAGTGTCAGATTTGATGTGTGGTGATTGTTGTGATGTTTGGCCTTTATCAGTCTTGTTGAGTGTCTGCTGTGACCTGCAGACACAGTCTGACCTTAATCAGCAGTTAGCCTTTATTAGGAACCGTCTGCTGCTCTGCAGTCTGGCCAGATTAGACTCTTCTAGGACTGCATACATCTGTGCAAGTCATCTCTCAACAAGTGCTTTTCCAGAGTAATCCACTTAGATATGACGTGTGTTTGTATTGTGGCCCTGTGTATTTAAATTTAAATATACAACCAGGTATATCAAAAGATCAAATACAGCAGTGGAAACATTTACAAATTAGAATGCACAAGACTGTGTTATATATTGGATTTACTGTATATAAGCTGTTTTTCAATAGACACTGTACATGTACAAAAAAAACCCATTATGGATGTGTGTTATTTAAATAGTATTTTTTGTAGTAACAAGTAAATAACATGGGCAAGACATGCATGCAACTAGAGAAAGCACTTAAACCTCCACCAAGGTCGCTCAGTTTCCCACAGGTCAACAACTGTATAAAAAAAAAAAAAACACCAAATAGTATCATGTCATCCTTGGGCCATAGTGTGAGCTCCAGAAAATTCCATCCAAATGTGTCCTTTACTTTTCAGGCTGCTCACAAATAGAAAGACGAATAAACAAACGAGGCAATAAACATGTAATAACTTTAGCAATGTGAAAATAAATACAGTACAGAGAAAAAAAGGATCAAGACAGTAAAAGAGAGAGAGAGGGAGCACAATTGTTCAATAATACTACCGCTATTCTAGTAATACAACGCTAAATGCAAATCGGTGAAGTGTATTAGTGGCGTCTGCTACACTGGTGCACAGTAGGTGCCTTTTTCATTTTCGCCCCTGCCCCGCCCATCCAAATGTCTGTGTACGCCACTGGTGTGTTCAGCGTTTAGTGCCCGGCCGAACAGCACTCGTTTCTGCGCTATATCCTTGCCTCATTACTCGTCCAACTTCTGCACTTTTTACCAAACAACCTGGGACCGGGTTTAATATTTGTACCAATAAACAACATTTAAATTAAATGACATAACTTTTATATAATTTGCTGCAGAAATGTGTAATATTGCCTTAAGTGTTGCAGCCTATCTCGTCTGGCTCCGGGTGTCGGTGACACAGGAAAGTAGTTCCGGTCAGTGAGGAGTATATATGGTGTGGCTGTAACAGGAGCAGTGGCGCTTTGGTCCCTGCAAAGTTCATCCCGGAGGTGAGTGACAGTGAAAAGACCTAACTTTTTCTATTTGCTTATATCTGTGTTGTTTTAGATTTCCTCAGAAGGTGAACATTAGATTATGAAGTGATTTTCAAGAAATGTCTCCTTACAGAGCTGTAATGTATTGTTTCTGCTATTGCTCAGAAATCTAATATGTTTATATGTAACATGATGTTTTTTTTGTTTTGTTAATAAGCTGTGTGTTCATAACACTTTTAACATGACTTTAAACTATCTATCTAAAATGAAATAACTCACAATCACAGTTATAGAGAGAGAGAGAGAGAGAGGCAGAGGCAGAGGCATGTGCATTCCTCCATTGTAGCAGCCCTGTAATCTGAATCCTGACATTTCCACTGTGCCTTTTTAAAGATACCTTTCTACACTTTTTTCAATTAAAACCAGCTCCTCTTCTACAGCTGCACACACAGTCTAGTCCTGCTGGAATGTCACAGTCAGACAGTCACAGTCGGTTGTTGCCTTTTGCAGAGACTCTGTTTGGTTCACCCATCCCTGATAGAGTTTTTACATTACATTACATTACATGTCATTTAGCAGACGCTTTTATCCAAAGCGACTTACAATGGAATCAAGTACAATTAGCCAGGGGTGGAATCGAACTTGCGACCATGATGTCTTTGGTACACAAGGTAGGGTCTTAACCACTGAGCCACTCCACCCCTTGAAAATAACCAGTGCAAATGTCTTACTTTCTCTTCAGTCATAGGGTCTAAATATGTCTCTGTACCCCCTCTGTAGTCATATTTTCCTTAGATGTGGTTTGCATCATGACAACACCAACAAAATACAGATAATTGTATCAATCATTGATATCTCTTTGTTTCCTCAGGAATTTTCCCCACAAACACATATCCAGTCATGTCTAAGTCAAAGGATGCAGGCTCTGCCACCATCCACAGCCAGCAGCTGCACGCTGCCATGGCCGACACGTTCATCGAGCACATGTGTCTGCTGGACATTGACTCTGAACCGGCCGTGTCTCGCAACACTGGCATCATCTGCACAATTGGTTCGACGTTTCCCATTTCTTTCTCAGTTTATAAATCACCCTGTGATTATCTCATGTATTTAGGTTTCAGAAATCCTTACAAACATCACGTATCTCTTATTGAATGAATTCATCTGTTGTTGTAGGACCTGCCACTCGATCTGTGGAGAAGTCCAAGGAAATGATCAAGGCTGGGATGAACATTGCAAGAATGAACTTCTCTCATGGCACACATGAAGTGAGTACTATCTGTGATCCCTTACACTCTTTAGATTGGTGGACGTCTCATCCCTCAAACCCCAGCAGGAGTTCATTTACCATTAACCTTGTCTTCAGCCATGAGTTTGAACCCAGACAGGACTGTACCACTGCAGTAGCTTTGTCCTCTGTGAGTGAGTCGGAGAGGATTTACCCTTTACAGCAGCAGTGGCAGTGTGAGTTCACTCCTGTCGCCTGGTAACTGTAATGTGAGCTGTGAACTAGTACTTGCCCCTTCGGTGCTGGCTCGGAGCTGTAGCTTGATTTGGGAATTCAACAGCCAGGACCTTATACTACTGACCCCACACTTAAAAGTCATGCCTCTTCACCCTTTCCACTGTCACTGGAGTGGCCAATGAAAGGTCACCATCAGCTGTAGCATTAACACACATCTGGTATCTGGATCTTTAAAGGTTAACTGCATTAATTTGCCTTCCCCTCACTGTAACTCAATACCCAGTGGTGTAATTTTTTATATAATTGATTGATAGACATTGCTCTAAATCATAAAACCAAAGTTGGTTGAGGGTTATAATGATTTGTTTTGAAAAGTGAAAGACAAACCTGACGTCTGTCTCACTGGTGTGCCAGTTGTTAATGCAGCTATAAATAGGACTTGTCTTAGAGTAAGACTGGCAGCAACAGGACAAGCAGAGGACACACAGAGAGGCCACAGTGAGGCGTTTATTATTAACTGAATAGTAATGTTCAGATTAGATTAGATTACAAGTATCTTTACTCGGTCCTCCTGTAGGCAGTGCAGCAGCTGTACATGTCTATGGAATAGACTATGTGTTGTTAAAGGTGGGGCCAGCAGTGTTGTTATTTTAACTCGGCAACAAAACAAATCCCTTTTGCTCTCCTTCAAGGCCACTTTTTCAGTCTGTCTTTCCTTTTCTCTTGAGTAGGAGACAGAGTAATTATCTTGTTTTGAGACATTTCCATGTGTTTTATTTGTATATACAGTATCTATTGCTGAAAGAAGAAAGAGAATCAGCATACAATTAGTTTAACTTTAACACAGAGCGTATGGAAGATGACACTTTGGCGCAAGCGCATTTTGCATTACCGTAACAGTTTGTGCTTCTGAACGGATTCTGAAAGCTGAGAAGTTGCAAGATAATGTCAACAGGTGGTTATTACGGTAATTTCACAAAAATGGGCAAAAGCACTGACTCACAGGACCTTTTCTGGTTAAAATAAGCAAAACAAAAGTCCAGATGGACATTTTGAGGCTTAGGTGTTAAAGGGATATACTGTTTACAATCTGTGTTATAGAAATTGCTGTGTCTGTCTCACTCCCCTCACCCTTGTTAAAGAAGAGTTTCATGCCTTCCGGGTCGAACAGCTTTCTTTGTTTCTCTATAGAAGAAAGACTATGTGTAAAAAAACTTTCATTCGACACACAGAGTGCACAACTAGCCGGCCGTGAGGACTTTATAAAAGAAGTTGACAAATACCCTATGTGACTGTAATCACTTTTAAGGCTACTGTTTTTACTAGTCAGTGTGTGTGTGTACGTGTAGCTATGTCTGTGCACTGAAAGGGAACAATGTCATGGCCTAAAAAAAGTCCTGTGTTGCAGTTGTCATTCAAGAATGACCACAGTTATGTAAGCAGTGTGTGTGTGTGTATGTGAAATGCCCGCATGCTTTACTAAGAACTTGTCACGTACATAAAAACATTGTTTTTAACAACAAAAACATTTGTATGTACAGTTTTATAATGATAAGACATTTTCAAGAAATGGGTGTATGCTTTTCTATGTTCCCCCACATCGTATAGTACCACGCTGAGACCATCAAGAACGTTCGTGATGCAGCCGAGAGTTTTGGTCCAGGATCTGTTGACTACAGACCAGTGGCCATCGCTCTGGACACCAAGGGACCAGAAATCAGGACTGGACTCATCAAGGGAGTGAGTTCTTGTCACATTATACACGATTATTTTTTTCTGGCATGACATTGAGCCTGACAAATGACAAACTTGTGTTTAGAGTGGCACTGCTGAGGTTGAGTTGAAGAAGGGCGATACCATCAAGCTCACACTGGACGAGCATTACATGGAGAAATGCGACGAAAAAGTTCTGTGGCTCGACTACAAGAACATCACCAAGGTTGTGCAGCCTGGCAGCCACGTGTTCGTTGATGATGGTCTGATTTCTCTTAAAGTCAAAGACATCGGTAAGAACCAGTTTGTGCCATGAGGTTTTTTTGGGTTTTTTTTTCCTGCTAAACTTTAAAATTAAATTTTTTAATGTTGTGTGTCTTAAGGCAGCGACCACCTTGTGTGTGAGATTGAGAATGGCGGCATGCTGGGCAGCAAGAAGGGTGTTAACCTGCCTGGTGCCGCTGTTGACCTCCCCGCTCTGTCTGAGAAGGACATTCAGGACCTGCAGTTCGGTTTGGAGCAGGGCGTCGACATGGTCTTTGCCTCCTTCATCCGTAAGGGTGCTGACGTTCACGCTGTCAGGAAAGTGCTGGGTGAGAAAGGCAAGGACATCAAGATCATTAGCAAGTTGGAGAACCACGAGGGTGTGCGCAGGTGAGTGGAGGATCAGCAGTACTGGCTGCACCGGTCTGAAACCTCAGATAATTGTTTATCTTTCTCTCTCGCAGATTTGACGAGATCCTGGAGGCTAGTGATGGCATCATGGTCGCCCGTGGTGACCTGGGCATTGAAATCCCAACAGAGAAGGTCTTCATTGCACAGAAGATGATGACTGGCAAATGTAACAGGATTGGCAAGCCAATTGTCTGTGCCACACAGGTCCGTCACGTCATATCATGGCCATCATGGAAGCAATCTGTTTAGTGTGCAGAGAGACACATGTGGTAATGTTTTCTTAAACAGATGCTGGAGAGCATGACCAAGAAACCTCGCCCTACCCGCGCTGAGGCCAGTGACGTGGCCAACGCCGTGCTGGACGGCAACGACTGCATTATGCTGAGTGGTGAGACTGCCAAAGGACAATACCCCCTGGAGGCTGTGCACACACAGCACATGGTAAACACTCGCCTCTGCTATGATGTGTATATCATAGCACATGTGTTTGTGCAGTTTGCAGCAGCTACATTCACTCAAAGCCGCCATAAGTCAGGAAGCATTATCAGTAGAAGCCAACAAATAATAGTCTGCAGCATATGGTGCATTCATGTGCTCTTGGGAAACGATGTTTGTCAAACTCAGGACTAAAAGATAATTGGTTCTGCTTTTCTTCTTTTGTCATGGTCTCATGGTCTGTTATGAGAAAAATATTCTGTGACTAAAAAGGGGAAAAAATGCTTCCTAAGAGTTTTGATCTTATCCTGTATAAGGCATCTCCATATGACCAGTTGATTATCAAGATAGAAAATAGTAATATCAAAGAAATATTAGGTTTGACGTCACTAACAGTGTGTGAGATGTTGTCTTGTGTGTCCCTGTTTTCACCAAATCGGTTACCAAACAACAACTTGTCTTGTATTGTGCGTTAACATTGTTATGAGCATGTGTGTGTGTGTGTTGTGTGTGTGTTTGAGGACCTGCAGTGCACAGAAACAGTCCAGGAACATCATGGCCGTGGCTGATATTTAGCTTCATGTCTCAGTGTGCTTTCAGGTATGAAGACTTCTGCACTAAACAAGTAGCCCTTTGTTTTGTTCTTAAAATACAAACTAAACTAACTGCTGCAGTTTAAAGTTGTTGTGTGACTGTAGCCCAACTCTTTATTTGTCTAATCATTTTTTTTCTTTTGACATGTTCAGATTGCCCGTGAGGCTGAGGCTGCCATGTTCCACAGGCAGATGTTCGAGGAGCTGCGTCGCATCTCTCATCTGACGCGTGACCCCACAGAGGCCGTCGCCATAGGAGCTGTGGAGGCTTCCTTCAAGTGCTGCGCCAGTGTCATCATTGTGCTCACCAAGTCTGGCAGGTGAGAAGAACAATTCCACTGGCGTAGAATTCATAATATCCTCTACAGCTACACCTACTCTGAACAAAGAGAGTGCACAAACTCTGTTCACACCTCCTCCTCCACACTCTGCGTAACTCGCACTAAGCTTGTGACAACTTTTACAGCACAATCTCTGCTCCACTCGTGACCTTTTGAGATCTGAACCCTGACATTTCACAAGTTAATTTTAACAGCCTGCTCATCCTCTTCCATTTGGGAAATCGTTCTCACAGAGCACATGACACAGAGGACATATCACTGTTAGCTGGGTGGATTTCTACTATTGATTTATGTATTAAGAGAAGGTTGCAGGACTGTTTGCACATCTAGTCGACATTCCAGTCCAACTTCATTGTAAAGCACTTTAAAGCAACCACAGTGGCACTGGATAGAATAATATATAAAAGACATAAAAGCTCATGAAAATAAATTTTTTTAAAAATGGGTAAAATAGCCATACAATACAATACAACACAATAAAAACTAATTAAAATAAAATAACATCAACACTAATAAGTGATGAGTACTAAGAAGAGATTTAAAAGTAAGAGACCTGTCTAATGTGCAGAGGCAGCAACAGCTAAAGCACGGTCCCCTCTGAGCTTACGTTTCATTTTTGGATATGAAATGACTCTCTGGTGATGAACCAACTGTGTTTTATCTCATGACTTTGCACTTTTGTCCCCTAGTTGTGCAGTTTCACTCAACTCTATGGAGCTCTGTAGCATCTCTCAGCTCTTTCACATACAGTAGCATAGCATTTTTGCTGCAGGTAGCAATGGAAAATCATCAAGCCACTAAAAGCAACTGCACTCTAATACAGATAACAATAATAATAATAATAAAACACGTCAATACATAGAAGAAGAGTGAGGAAAAACATGATGAAACTCAGACTGGTGTATTTTTGTGCTGACAACAAGAGCAAATTTATACTTCGCTTAGAGAATTCAGTAATTTGAAATTAATGGATGGCTGAAAGAAAAAGAATGGTGCTCGATACGCTACCAATATTGGTCACTAGCTGATGTTGTTATGGGCTGTGATGTAATAAGACAGCTGAACGGGAACCTGTCACCTATTGTAGCAGACTTGGATTCAGTATATCAAATTCCCTCTTGATCTTGTATACTGGGACAAGGACGCTAGTTGAGCTTCAACCGTGGCTCGGCTTAACTGTGCGTGCAAGCGTTCTGACTGATGAGGACAAAAGCACAGTGTGAAGGACAGTGGACATTCATCCAGACTGCAGACTACAGTGTTCTCAAAGGCACACATTCAGACTAACATCTTTTTGGTTTAACCTGTATTTGTTATCTGCAGGTCTGCTCACCTGCTGTCAAAGTACAGGCCCCGCGCTCCCATCATCGCTGTGACCCGCAATGGCCAGACAGCTCGCCAGGCTCACCTGTACCGCGGAATCTACCCTGTTCTCTACACCAAACCCGCCAACGATGTCTGGGCTGAGGACGTTGACCTGCGTGTGAACTTTGCCCTGGAAGTTGGTAAGTGTTGATGAGTTTTGTTGAAACATTCAGTCAAAAGTTAAAAGTAGATTGTGTTAACCTTCCTCTTTTTTTGTCTCTCTACAGGCAAGCACCGCAAATTCTGCAAGTCCGGTGACGTAGCCCTTGTCGTGACTGGCTGGCGCCCAGGTTCAGGTTACACCAACACCATGAGAGTGGTGCTGGTGCCTTGAACTTCAACAAAGGACATTAGTAATCACTCGTAATTGTGCCTTCCCTCTCCTATACCCTGCCCACTCCCCTGTGTTGGAACTTTTTTTGTCTGTTGGTTTGTGTAAGCAACAGGAAGTCAAAACCAAGGCCATTTTTTTTCAAAGGACTTTGGATGGTGTTAGTCATTAACACTAACACCACAATTCCCCTCAACCATGATATGTGCAATGTATTGTCTAAATCCTGCTGCTGAGACTCCTCTGTCACATTTGTGCTGACTGTTTGCACTTTGAACAGTGTGGAGATGACTGTTAGCCTGCACGTACCACCGATCTCTCATGTGCTTACTGTTATTTCCCTCATTTTTTGTTTGTTTACTGTCCGGTTCTAGATGCCGTAACGGTCTCCTCCAGTGTGTTTGTGCAGAAGTTAAAGTTGTATCATTCTGAACTGACCTGCTGTCCATCTATTAAAAAGAATTCTTGGGTCAAATGTGTCTTTCACTGCTTATTATAATTATCATCCATATATTGAAAGTTGGTAAATAGTACTTAACAACCCAAAGGCCTCATGGTGACACCATTAGAGTTCAATATTATATATATAATATATAATATATATATATATATATATTAATCAGTCTAACGAGGCTCACAAGTTTGTGTGAATAAATACTAAAAGAATTCCAAACCGGAAGGCATCAATTTCTTTAGTCATTTTCTATTCAGGTATTTAAAACTGAACACTGTCTCCATAAAAATCTGACGTTCAATAAGCACAATTTCTTTCACTATTGTGAAACCCTGAATGGGCGGTGTGTATTTTTGGATTCAAGTCAAAAATATAAAACCATAGCTCTGTTCTTACAGGACAGCAAACATCACATCTGTCCACTATTTATCCTGGATAACATAAAAAATAAAGGTTCTGTCTCCTTTGATTGACCCAAATGCTTAACGGTTATATAATATATATTCACTAATCCAGCAGTTGTCACCCCACAAACAGAGCAAGTAATGACTCAAGTATATAACAGATTATAATCATGGCTATTATTTGTTGTTCCCAAACAAAACAAAACCATGCCGTTCCTAGGCTGAGCATCATTGACCATATGTTATTTTATTGCATTGAATTCAGCAGCTAAAATGAATTGTGCCTAACACACACGGGTGAGGGATTCATCAGATTTGGTCATTAGAAAGGCAGCGACATGAGAAATAAATAATATATATAAACAGACGAATGCATGAACATGATCTTAGGATTCAAGAGTCAGGTTAAAAAAAACCACAGATAAATGTCTTATTGATTGAGCATAGCATCAAAAAGCAGCAACTGATGTCACATTTTACAATCAAATAATGTTACAATGAAAGAGGTAAATATGCAGCAATATGACCCATAAGGGCGTCTTATTAACCATTTGCCCAAGTAACTGCTTTTAGCCCTTTGACTGGTGCAACAAACATTCAAAACAATCTTAGTGCATCGCTGGTTTCAGGACGTTTGATTATCCACAATTGCTTAATGATCTTATTTGAATCTATTCTAACTTAACAGAGTCTCACTCATCAAGTGCTTCAGTTCACAGTACCTTTGTTTACCCATAGAAAAACACAGATTATTGCATACTATGGAGGTGGCACACCAACCTTGGCTCAGATGTACGCTCCGTGCCAAAGTCGTTGTCGGGCTGAAATGAGTTGGCATCAGTTGTGTGACTCACCATGTGCCGCTGCAGCTGTGAAAGGACAAAATGGAAATCCGTGGAAATTGTCTCTGACAACGGTTATTCTCCAAAAACTAACAAAAACAATCATTGCCTTCATGTTCACTGCATTTAAAATGATTCCCATGTCTCCCACTCTCAACGTTACATTCATTACTTTCAGTATTGCTGACACGCTAACTTGGAAGACAAAATGTCATTGAACCCTTTAACATCAGCTGATCTGGGAAAGAAGCAAAGTGCAATATTTGTCTGCTCAGATCTCTGGGGGGAGTAATGGGAAAGTATTTTAAAAAAGGACAATAATTTTGGTTTCAATCATGACTGATGGGGACACAGACGGGGACAATTTCCCAACTAAATGGGCAGGACTGAAAAGTTACACACTATTGCCTGGACAATGTTTTTTTTAAACAAATAACCAAGGGTTTGGTTATAATATAATACATAGAACTGACATTTTCATGAGGTGCTAAATGTATATACCTTCCATTTATTCACTGATTGATTTATTTTCAAAGAAACAATATTCTTTAAAAAACCAAAACAAACTCGTCATTGTCCAGCAATGTCCACGATCCATCCACTCTGATTAACTGTTATCAACGATCCTCAGTCTGGTTTAGAATAACACACCCTCCTACTTCAAATTTCAACAAAGCAGGTGAATAAAAACAACACCAGGATTGGGAGATTCTCTCTTTTGTTCAGGCATTGAAGGAGGGTGTGTCTGAACCTCACAAATTGGAAGGAAGTTTGGACTGTTTGTGTTCTGTCTCTAACATCTTGGAGGGTGATCGAACGTGGGGGGAGTGAACACCGACGGGCTGTTTCTGAGGTTCAGGTCCTGAATTTGTCCGACTGATGGGAGTGGTTTGACCTGGGATGGGACTGAAGGGTTTGCTGGAGGAAGAGAGGGGGCTTGATGCCCTTACTGATGCCCCATCTGAGGAGCTGCTCATGGCCAAAGGCCTTTCCTGGTATACAGAGCTGTGAGAGCCTGAGATGGTCTTTACTTCCTGGGTAAAGAGATTCACCGCGGACTCTGCCCTCTCATTGAGGGTACAGGCCACCGTGGATGGGCACAAGGTTTGAGGGGTTAGAGAGGTTAGAGGGCTATGAGGGTCCACAGTGCTGGGGGTCTCACTGTGGTACACCGTCCTTCCCCTCACAGGGCTTTGCACACTGGGACTCTGGAGTGGTGGCGTGTAGCAGGGCGAGGCTTCTGCAGAGCCGTACTGCGCCAGTGAAGCCAGGGCCGAGTGCTCGGGAAGAACCTGGGGGAGGAAAATAGACTGGAGGCCTGCAAGACTGTGCTGGGCCAGAGAGGAAGCGGCTCCTGCCACAGACGCTGCCTGCATGAATCCACTGGAGGGTGGAGTGCTGGTGATGAAGGGTAAATTTGCGACATTCAGACCACTAGGTGTCCTGCCTGCTCTGTCGTGGCTGGATGTCATTTGCTGTAGGGTGGGGTGAGAATTCTGCTGCAGATGGCTTAGTATGGGGGTGACTGAGCTGCAGATCAGAGGGCTTATGGTGGAGGCAGAAGGTGCAGGGAATCTTCCTGCATGCCTCCTTGGTGCCACCTGCTGGAGTAAACTTATTGGGTGGGGTGGGGAGGTCATAACACTGTGGAAAGGCTGGGAACGGAGCTGAGCAGAGCAACTGTAAGAGACAGTGGATTGGCTGATGGGGAAAGCTGAGGCGATGCCAGAGTGTGGTGGATGGTGTGTGGGCTGGTGAGTGGGCAGAGGGGTCAGGGGCTGCAGGCCGCTAGTGAAGATGGAATGGGACTTCAGCGGGGGAAACACTGGCCCACTAGAGGGATTCTGTGTCCTGAGAGCGGTCTGTATAGGAGTCTCAACCCCATAGTGGAATTTGGTGCAGCTGGCAGGAGAGCCGGGCCCTGAACCACAGCTGCTGGAGGTGTTCACTCCAACGTGAGCTCTCTTTGGATGACTGCTGTGGTCCTTCACAGACACAGAGTCTGGAGCCACAGGATGGTGGAAGAGAATTGGAGGAAAGGGGGAATGGTGAGCTAAAGCCAGAGCCAGTGGAGTAGTGGCTGCAGCGGCCTGGAGCGGAGCCTGAACCAACGGCGCCCAGATAACAGGGGTGGGCGACGGTGGAGAAGGAAGATTGTGTGCCATGCCGGTCTGGATCAGCGGGGTGCATTCGGCCATGTCACGGTCATGTTGCACGATTCTTTGGATAATCTCAGTCTCTTGGAGATTAAGTGTGCCAGAGCTCTGATGGTGCTGGACATTGTGCTGAAGAACAGAGTTCCTCTTACCTGCAAAGACAAGAGAAGTACAGTCATGATGGTTTTTACTGACACAATACACACAAAATAAAACTGATAACAACACACTATTTCAACGATTAATGCTCTTTGACACCTGCAATTAACATGTTGTTGTAGAGTATAGATGTAGAATAAGTTTTCTATGTAGAAACAACATTGAAAAACTTTATTCTTTATCATTTTTTCACAAATTATCTTTCAACTTCCATTAACTTAAGAGGAAATGACAGTATTTCACTTATCCACTAAACTATACACTGCACCTTTTTAAAGTTGCAAATCAGTGGTTACTAATGTTTATGGCTCCTGATCACTGTAAAATAAATACCTACTTAGCATGTAGTCCATTCACTCACTCATTCATCTTCTATCGCTTTATCCTCCACATGAGAGTCGCTGGTGCCAATCCCAGTTGACATAGGGAAAAAGGCGGGGTACACGCCAAACAGGGCATGCAGTCCAACATTCTAATAAGTATTTATTTCAACCCTGATTCATTTTATTAATTATAATATTATAGAGTAATTGCTAATGTGTCTTGGACAGGAGAATCTAAACTACTTAGTCCTAAACAACTAAAATGCTACTTACAAATTGAAGTGTCATCCAAAAGTGTTATCAGGCTAAACAAACAGCTAAACAAACAACCTCTACTCTTTGTTGAATTCTTGCTCCTTACTGGACACTGAATTCAAAAGATAGAGCAGTGAATGTCTGCAGAAGTTAGATTCCTGCCAGCTCCCTGGTATAATCTATACTTAATGCTCAACTGGGTTCATGTAAGAATGCAGCAGAAGAAACTCCAGAGGATCAGGGTTAGTCTAGTGATAGCTGTCAGAATATAGACCTATGTATAAATTCATCTAATAAAGGATTTCTGACAGTGACATGAACATTCTCATGTACACTTGTAGAATTTGTTTTTACATGTTGATGCTTTTGGTATATTTATTATAGATCAAATGTCATTTTAGTGGATTGGTTTCATCGCTTGAAAAAGACAAACCGATGCGGTCGAGGCGGTCGACGGCCACCAGCTCAAAGGCTCTCCTCATCATGGGATACTCCTCCAGCACCTCATTGAAGTTGTCCACTGACAGAGAGTAGAGCCGGCAGTAGTTTTCTGCTCGCACGCTGGCTGTCCTCCTGCCTCGCGTCAACAGACAGATCTCTGCAGGGAGGAAAGACAAAGCAATGTCAGCAATTTCTTTAAAAGGCTTCCAACTGAGTGCAACTTGGAGACTAATGTTAATCATTTCAAAAAGGGCCATGAATATGAAATGTTAGATAGCGGTTTCCCCCCCGTTTGTTGGTTTTTTTTTTGCACCAGAATTTGTCTTTTTCAGATCCATTCATGAATGGAGAGTAATATTAGTGTGAGATGTTATAACATGAAAAGAGTGCTCCCTCTGAATCCCACAGATTTAGCACTTTATGCAATGCCTGCAGCTTACAGTTTGTCCTGACCTCATGTGTTATGTTGGATCAGAAAAATAAAATAATGCACCATTAAACTTCCTGCTTTCATGTGATATCATATCATTCTTTTACCTGTGGGTTAAACATTAACATGTGATTTTCTGGGTGATCACATTCCATGTCTTCTGAAGTGAATTTCTTTGTTTCCCACAGTTCCCAACCTTTTTCTGTGCTACATTCAATCTGGATACTTAACAAGAGATGGCTTAACAAAAGCTACAGCAAACAGAAAGTTGTGGGTCTCCTAATCTCAGATAATCATGCTTTGCTCCTCTTAGTCCTGAGTCCAGATGAGAAGGAGTTGATGTGGACAATGTTCCCCAGCTGTAACGGTCCGAAAAGTTAATCTGCTAAGTACAAAACAACAACATCAAAACAAACTCTTCCAACACCACACATTACCTCCAAAGTAGGAGCCGTCCGTCAGCCTGGTGTCTTTGCTGTTCTTGGTTAGAACACTGACAACGCCGTGCTGGATGAAGTACATCTTATTCCCGATGGTTCCTTCCCTAATGATGAAGTCGCCCGGCTGGAAGACCTCAAAGCGCAGCTTGGTCAGCATGGAGGTGACAAAGTTTGGATCCGCGTTGGCGAACAGAGGCATGGAGGCCACCAGTTTACGACAGTTGAAGTTGATGATCTCCTGTAAAAGTCACAGTCAAGATGCTTTGGAGAGACAAGGCCTCTTGCCTTTTCATTACCTATACGACTCACAATAACAATGTAATCAACAACAACAGCCTTTTGATTACAATATTAAACATAATGAACCACTCACACCCATCTGCTTATCAAAGCGCTTAAATGCAACGATTATTAATGCGAGATTATACAGTCCATAATGGATGAAAAGCATTGCAGATGGTGATGCGTATACTCTGTATGCTTCATATAAATACCACAACCACACAATGCTAACTTTTTAGCGGACAAATCCTAATCTCGCCCATGGCACCGAAACGGCTAAATCCATTCCATGATGTGAGTACATTTCAATCATCATAAAAGCAGGGTGGTTAACGGCTTAGTGCTCTGTTAATAAGGTTCTCTGTCCTCGTACAGTCTCCAGTCATTACTAATCAGATTACATGACTATTAACGTTATCGTCCAAACTAAGTGAACCATATTAGATGAGATGAGTAATTAACTGGAAACAATTCATAATGATTATCACCTTCACTGATTCACATTAGCTGCTAAACCATAGACACTATTATTATCATTATTAGTAGTAGTAGGAAGAGGATTGATATAACACAAACAAAAAAATGCAACAAAAGAAACCTTAAGGTACACTGTAACTCATTTTTATTCTAGTTGTGATAGATTTTGACACCGACGTCATTATAAAGACAACATCAGCACAAGTGAAATCTGACCTCTCGCAGTGGCTCGTTCAGCTCCTCCAAAATGCTTTCCTCGTCAAACATCTTGCCCTGATAACGGTGTTCGTAGTAGTCATGGATCCTCTGACGCATGTCGGCCGGGAGCTTGTGGAAAGACATGTACTGCTCCACCTGTTTATACTGTAAACGATTCAAATCAGAACATGAATAAAAGTTTGAAGTGGACCACCTCCACAGACATATGTGATGTAACTGTATTGGTGTCAGAATGAATACATTGACGTGATTGATGTGTTGGCTCAGAGGTGGACTTTAATGTGTCTCATTATGTCAACAGTCGACTGTCAGGCCATCTGTGAAACCTGCCCACAGTGCAGTGTTGTGCCTCTGCCCCATCTGACAAGTACAGTTGTGCTCTGCGGGCTGCAGCTAATAACATTAACTACTGTGTCCTTCAGCAGTGTTCTCTACTGGATAGGACGGTCTATGTTTTTTACGCAATCTATTTTTATGAATGTTATTTTGATTTATCTGTCCAGGAGAGGCCTGAACAGCGCTCCTTGTTGCTGTTATTATTTCGTATTTGTGTTTCTGATGCACGTCCATCTGTTGTTGTTGTTGTTGTAAATATGGAAACTATGCTGTTGCTTAAATGAAAAGATTTTAAGAGAAATAAATACATAAATAAATACTTACTTAAAGGAAACAATGTCACAATAGAAACATATGATACATATTAATATTCTGCCTTCACATTTTAGTTTAGTAAAAGCAAAAACATGCAGATTTGGGGATTAGGCAAATTGGACACACCGTATTTTTCCGTATATAATTGACTGTAAGTGTGAGTGACATGTAAATGTAAATGGTTGTTTGTTTGGACCAGCCCCCATGACCCTCATGTGGAGGCTAAAGGATGAATGAAGGGATGAATGAATGAATGAATGACTAAGCCAAGTGTATTATTTTTTAGTAAAAGTAAAAATAGTTGAATGTATGAACTATTATATATCAGTTTAATTGCCATGGTGGAGTTACTTAATCTATAACAAATTGTATTAACCATGTTTTTTATACACTGAACTAATCTAATGTAAGAACTTAGTGTGAAAAGTAAACACTTATTTTTCTCTTCTTCTGTTTCACAACACCTGTCAATTCAACTCTTTGTGAGCGAGACAAAAAAAAAAGGGTAGAGATTTCTAGAAATAAATATCAGCCACTCCGGGAAAGACCACCCACCTTCTCCTGATACTGTCGCCTAGACGAGTCCAGAGACTGAATGAGTGCAGTCGCATGCCCGACGAACATGGCGAAGCAGGTAGCGCCCACGATCATGCTGAGGATGGTGAGCCACACATCTGCCATGCCGATGGGCGGATGCAGGCCGTACCCGATGCACAACATGTGACTCATGGCCTTGAACAGGGCGTAGGAGTACTGCTGACCCCATGTGTCATTCTATAAGAGACGTGGAGGAGGAGAAAGTTTTTCCTCCAACCACAACTTTATCACAACAGCAGCAGCAGCAGCACCTCATCTATTCTGTGTGAGCTATTTTCACAGTTTCACTGATTTTTTGTTGGCTTTAAGACGTGCTTCACTCTTTAGTCTATATCAGTTACTGGGATGACACTTTATATATTCTTTCATTAATTAACATATCTGTAAATACTGCCATCTGATCACAGCTGATATTTTCAGTTTTCAACTGAATATTTTAAAAAATAATCCTGAATCTTGATTAATGTTTGTATTACCATAAAAATCTACTTATTTCTTCCTTGGGCCAAAAGCTACATCCACAAAAAAATGTAATAAAAATCGGTTCTCACGGACAAAAAAAGAGATGAACAAACAAATGCCAGCAAAAACGACAACCTCCTTGGATGAAGTAAAAATCAGCCAATAAATCAATCCAGGAATTAATTACTTGGCCTTTAAAATGTAAGAAACGTCACATAGTTTAAAGTGATATATGTTATTACGATGGGTTTTATTTGTTCACCAGTCCATGGTTCATCATGATCCACTGATTTTTCACAGTACGATCGTATATTCTAAAGACTGTTGAGGATTTTTTTTTTGCCTTAAAAGGACTTGGGTGATTAATCGGTTATAAATTGCTGCTGATTCATCTTTTGTTGATTGTCTGTCTGACAGAGCTCTAAAAATTATTCATGCGAGGGTTTTAAAAAGTTAAAAATTCACAGAGTGGATTTGATAGCTTTGACTGGCCATGACAGAGTTGGATTCAAATGTCTCTAATTCTGTTTGGTCAATAAATTGGTCAACTTTAATAACTGAACTGTGCCAAATCACAACCTGCAACGAGAGCACAAAAATATTGAAAATCTTGCATGTGAAACAAATAAGTAGTAGGATGGAAGTAGCAAAAAGAATTCTGAATAAAAGTCCGTGGGAAAATGTGCCTATTTGTCACCTGATGTTTAATATCAGAAAACATATTCATGAGGAGTTAACGGTTTCAATGGCTAGTTTCGGTTTTTATTCAATAGACAATAAAGCACAGATGATTGGACATCATGTGAATGAAAGCTAGTACTGTTCAATAGGAACCCGGTTACAGGAGAAATCTGTGAACTTGAGCTGGTTGAAAAACTGGCATGGCAACAGTCAAAATGCATATATTGTGGCTTTGCAATTGTGCAACTTGAAGACTATCTGTCTATTTTTATGTCTGTGTGTTGGACCCAATCGCTCACATTTAGACACAAACAAACAAACAAACAAATCACACACCACAGACAGTCCTCCACTTACCACCATCTTGTTTCTGGTGACCCAGCAGTCAGGAGGGAAGTCCTGGAGCATGGGCACCAGGAACTGAAGACAGCCATCCCAGTGACACAGCAGCAGCATCATACCAATCAGGTTCATGATACGCACCATAGCGCTGGCCAGATCATAGGTCATATGGAAAACCTGTGGCAGAGATTATCAGCCATTATGCAACAGAAACAACAAACACACACATCTCTATGGAAAATAAATCTAGAAAATTTAAATTCTCTCTCATGCAGTCACAGGATTTGAAATCCACAGTAGGTGCAGAGTGGGCTGGGTCACTGTTCTTAATCTTCAGTAGACCAGAGAATGGTTGTTGCATAACCAACTGCAAGCAACATTAATGGCCGTGGACGTCCTCAACTGGAATTATTGAAATAAGATAATGTTGGAAAATGCAGAATAATTTGGTTTTCTGGGAGTGTGTGAGATATTTACCCATTTAGTTTTTAAGAATGATCATATGTTTCATATGTTTCCCCTAACGTGGAAAAGCTACGATTCAAAACTCAACTCATTCAATCATGACACTGTACAGAATAACAGTAAAAATCAAACGTAATTGTTTTTTATCTTTAATTTCTGCCAAATGGAAATAATTTCACCTAAGTTTTACACAGTGGGCCTTTAACAGGCTAGTGTGAAGTCTTCTATGAAGACGTGAGCTGAGCCCTGCAGGATCTACCTCTTCCCACTGGTGGATGTAGCGAATGAGTCGGGAGAGTCGCAGCAGCCGCAGCAGACTGAGGATCTTGGTGAAACGTACGATCCTCAGAGCCCGGGCCGTCTTGTAAAAGTCGGAATCGATGCGAGTTTCCACGATGAGAAAGATGTAGTCCACAGGTATGGAGGAGATAAAGTCCACCACGAACCAGCTCTTCAGATACTTGATCTTGATCTTCTGTGGGTCCAGGACGATCTCTGTGTTATCCTCCTTGACGATGCCTGTGCGGAAGTTGAGGACCAGGTCTATGAGGAAGAAGGTGTCGGACAACACGTTGAAGACGATCCAGGGCGGCGTGTGCTCGTCCTTGAAGAAGGTGATGCCCACAGGGATGATGATGAGGTTCCCGACCATCAGCAGCAGCATGGTCAGATCCCAGTAGAACCTGAAACACACAGTGACTCACATAACTAACGTTTCTAGACAAGAGGAGGTCCAGGAAGAGTCTTCAGACAGAAGAGCTGAGCTGAATATTTATTGCCTGCATGTATTAGTGACCTCTAAGAGACTGTTTTTATCAACACACCCCCAGTAACAACAATCATCTGCAGATTTTAATTTGATTTCTTTGGAACATTTTTATACCTTTATCAATCAACCTGTGTTGTGTGCCAAATGTGCTGCTTGTTGATTTCTCTTGGAAAACATGAGGATTTTGTTTGTTCTATGTGATAATAAAATGATTGCTGCTCTGATGAAGAAACAATATATTTGCTTTGGAAATGTATAAATTCCTTTTTTTTCCAAAGCAGTCGTTTTAACATTTTATGAATGATTATTGATTTAAAAAAATTGGATTGGAGTTTCTGATCATTTATCTTAGTCTATGTCATTGAGTCAACTGTGTCTGTGAGAATACTGAGGATATGTTGGACATCCAAAGCCACTGTGGATGTGAAGGGACTTAGTAGGAAATCCAATGCAGCCTCACACTGGACTAGGACTCAAAATCCACGGGATGTTTGTTCAGATGAGCAGGAATAATACAAATAGTGTTGCAAAAAGTGAACACAAACATTAATAAAGAAAGAAAACAACTGTGGTTTGCAAATTTACTTCAATACTGTGCTTCTGGCCATGGCAATGGGGAGAAAAATGGGATATTGGAATTCATTTGAAATGCTCACAAGGAAATATTGATTTTTGTAACCAACTCTGTCCACAAGTATCCACAAAAGTGTCTTCTTCAATTTCAGCTATAAATGCATGAAAGGGGGCTATTTTTAACTGTGGCTGTGTTTACAGAGCCCAACGCCATCAGGTTAGTAGATGCAAATGTGTTTTCAGAACGTTTTCCTCAAACTGTATTGACTTATTTACAGATGAATTTGTAGCTACAAGAAAAACACACCATGTAATATGCAGCTAAACCACACAAGGACTGGCTTCAGTGTGGAGGGCTTTTGTTTACCAGTTGCCATCTTGAGAGGGTATGAGAAAGCATGCATGCGTGTGATTGCATAGACAGATCTATTTCGCAGAACTAATTAATCAGTGATCAATCTACTGGAAACCTGACAAAACAATGCGGTCAGGACAAACTGCATACACAGAGTTCAAGAGAAGGAAAGTCATAGGAATGGCAATGTTTCTAAGACCACCAAGCTTAAGTCCATGTTCCTGACACTGTGACATCTTCTGGGTTCAAATGAGGGTCCAAGAAATTGAAGTAACTGACAGGTTACAATGTGACCAGTCTGTATCACAACCCACAAACTCAGATATTAACATAGTTCTACAAACACCAGACATTCACAAAAAAAGAGGGAAACAGAGGACAGGGTGGCCATTTGTTCTAATCAGCTTTCTGTTGTTCTCTGCCAAACAAAACATTTTCATTCCTCTCTTCATCTGCCTGTTGTCTCTCTCTCCGGTGACACACTGGTCCTAATTGCACCTCCCCTCTCCAGCTAAATCCACCGTTATCTCCTGGGAATCCATGTCATCTCCAGAAGTCAGCTCCCACCAGCCAGATGTTAAGGAGTTAGCATTACCTCTCTGCACACGTCATTGTGCTGCAGAACCCACGAACAGCTGGACCAAAAAAAAAAAAAAGAAAAAGGTCTGCAGGGGACTGTGCATTACGTACCCTGCAGACCATTGTGTCTGCTAATCAGCTGACTGTTAACCCACAAAGATCAGATAACCTGCTGGTGATGACCATCCAAATAAAACAAGACCGTTGTGGTGACTCTGCACCTCCACTGGTCCAGAGTGAAATCTTGCACTATTTGGGTCAGAGTGCAACTATATTAAAGAGCACGAGAGCACAAAGTGAGGGGAGTTACAAGCAAAATGAGCAGGAAAAGGCTTAAAATGGTGAAAGGAGCTTAGATCAATCAGGACAGCTGAAAAAGGGATCACATCTGTACCAGAGATACTTATCTCTTGCTGCCAGAGTTCAGCCGAAGCACAACAGCCTGCATGCGGCTCAGTGGCTTAACACACACCTGTACAGTGGCTCAGGCCCACCAGCAATCATATTAACCATTACTTACTCAGCGTGGCCGTTCAGGACGTCTGCAGCTATGGCCACAGAAAAACGGAGTTATTTGTTGACTGAAGAGCCGAGAACAGCATACATGGCTTACGCTGTAATACGGTGCTGATGAGGGTTGTTCATGAAAACACACAGAAGTGAACATGGACAATGCTGTGTCATACACCAAAATAATCTTTTGTGTTGTTGGGTAACACTTCCAATCAAACAGCAGCATAATATATTCATTTGTGTTGTAAATTGTTTTTACTCAACAGCTTCCAGAAAATACTTACTTTGTGGAGACCCCTCAGAATAAAAAAATGTTTTCCATATTGTCACATTAGCCTTTTATTGTTACACGCCATGAAAGAGGTACATTTATTTTTCAGCATTAATATTTCTGTTAGTTATTATTTCTCAATGTTGGTATATTTTTCCTCAAATTTGTAGTCATATGTTTTTGGGTGGCATGGCGGAGTAGTGGCCAGCACTGTTCAGGTCCAGGTTCACATCACCCCCCTCCCTGTGTGTGTGTGTGTGTGTGTGTGTGTGTTTTCTCCGGGTATTTTGGTTTCATCTCACAGTACAAAAACATACAGAGGTTAAGTGGACACTCTAAATTACCCATAGATGTGAAAGTGAGAGTGGATGGTTGTTCATCTCTGTGTGTTGACCCTGTGATGGACTGGTAAACTGTCCAGTGTGTACCCTTCCTTTGCCCTATGTCAGCTGGGATTGGCTCCAGCCCCCCGCGACCCTCATGTGGAGGATAAAGCGATGGACAAATAAATGTTAATTTATTGATTTCCTTTCATTTGTTTGTAGGCTCCATATAGGATCATTAACTAAGGGTTTGTTATTAGTATTTTTCAGGTATTGTCAGGTATGTTATACTTTCATACTTTCTTTTGTAACACACTATGAGAGAGGGACTCCACATGAACATTTACCATAAGGTGTTTGGGCTTTTTTCTCCTTCTCCAAACAAAACACAATGCAGACATCAACACCAGTTACAGTTGCAGAGAGCAGCCCCGCGTAACAGGCCAACACCAGACATGAAAACCCTGCTTTTGCACAAAGTAAGAACCAAACCAAGCACACGGCAATGACACCTCACAGACAGAGCTAACAGCGGGACATCCTCATTCCTCACAACATCATTTACATTTTAATCTCTGTCCATCTCTCTGTGCTCAGCGTTTTGTGGCGTGTCCCCTCCCCTGTCCACCACGTCTCTGCTCCATTAGACTAATTGTGTCGTAATAATCTCCACTGATGTGTGCTTCTAATATCTAGAATGGTCATGTTACCCTATTTTGATTACCCCATTCTCAAGCCCCTGCTGCACTTTCTGTAATCCACTGCCCTTGATGAATGAAAAAAAAAGAGTGTAATTCAGATGAGTGGTGAAAAAAAAAACACTGCAGTAGCACACATCAGCATATACAACTGGCCAGTGAAAATATGATGACAGTGAGCCTCAAGGTTAAATGTCGCAAAAATCCCTTGATGGCAGTGATGATTGGAACACTGGTTAGTATGCAGCACACAATGAAATGTAGGACGTGCGTGCATTGACACATAACACACGGCATGCCTGGTAAATTGGGAATTACAAGTCATCTTCTTTTTCTAAATGAACTCTATGATAGAAACGCATTCACACAACCACACACACATCACCATTTTTGTATGGATGAAAACACACACCTCTGTAGTCAAAATAAAAGGCATGTATTTGATACATGTTCTGTGTTTATAAGAGGATTTTGTATGCTAGACAGCTCCTTTATAGCTTTCGGTTCTATAAGAATAGCCTGATGCAGACTCTAGTTAAGACCTTTGAAAAGTCTTAAGTGAAGTCTTTTATCTTTTCAAAGTGTTTAGGGATTACTGAGGCACATTCCGTTTATAATGTATGTTCAGCACAGTTTCAAACCCTGACACTCACTTTATGTTGTTATAATTTGATAGCACTGGAATGTGTGTGTTTCCCCTCCATGCTTTTAAACCTTGCACTTATCTGATAGTAGTTTATGTCTCACTGAGATTAGGATTATTATTTAACAACATGTACGGGCCTAACAAGCCTCGTGTGACAGAATCACTGCAGCATTTTTGATTGTAAACAGTTTAAATTGAACATAATTTACCTAAAATCACTGTACGGGTGGATTATCCAGAAGCCAGCAGACTTGACCCGCTCCCGCTCGTGCTCCACGGCCCTCTCACTGCCCAACATCCGCAGGGAGAACTTGTTGACACCGGGCTGAAGCATGGCGCCAAACTGCCGGTGCATGAATCCGGCTTGGTACAGGCGATCATCTTCAGGTATTAACTGCTCGGCGACCTCCAGCTTGATGAAACCTGGCTGTTCAAACTCAGATGCTTGTCCGGCTGCGACACCCGCTCCCCCCGCTGCCCGCTGCTGGGCCCCGGCGCCGAGTTCACAGGGGAAACTCTCACTGACACCGGTGTCAGCCTCCGGGATGAGGCGCTGCTGTTCGGCTGGGTCTGACCCGGGAGGATGTCGCCCGGTGACGGAGGAGATGCTGCCCCTGAATAAGCGACAGTCCCCGTTCAAGTTGGTCTTCACAATAACATCCCTCTCCAAGTGTTCGCTCCTGGCCTCCTCAAAGCTCCTGCAGCTGCTGGCAGGAGACAGAGAGGACAAATGTTTCAACCGAATACTTTTCCTCTTAGTGTCCTTGTCCCCGTCTCCTTCGTCAATCACTGGTGATTTTTGCCCAATATTTTGCGGCAAGCTGTACAGCCGTTTGCGCATGGAAGACTGGAATTTTTCCATTTTGAAGGAAGGGAACAAATGTGCTCTTAGGATAGTCCGGATAAGTAAAAGGAAAAACCATGAATCTCATTCACTTGGGGGCGCAGCTGGAGGTAAAATAGTAAAGGCGCATCCGCAGGACAGTAGGTCGTATCTCATTTGACACTTGGGACGTGCCTGTCTCTGCTGCTCCAAACATTGAGATGCGTCAACAAAACGAGTCTGCTTCAAATCTGACGCTCAACACACGAGGAATGCGTGTAAATCCAAGTAAGCCCACGGTAACGTGCAGACGAGAGCGCATCAGGATGCAGCATGCTGAGCATCGGACGTGCCGGAGTGGAGGGAGCCGGAGCTGCTGCTGCTGCTGAGCTCCTCAATGACAAAGCATGATCTCCACCTCCCCAAAATATCAGAGCTCCCTGCCAGTACAAGGTGATGACACACACACACATGCACGCAGCTGGACACGACGTTCACTGACATCACTCATCCATCAGCCTCCTGTGCCTTCTAATAACGTGGATATAGATGGAGCCAATTATGGGGTTGCCATAGGAGCCAGGGAGGAACATGCGCTCACCCCGCCCAGTCAGGACAGCTGTGTGTGTGTGTGTGTGGGGGGGGGGGGCTGTCCAGCCTGGGAGTTGATGGACAGAGTTGAGACAGATACAGCTCGGTCTTAAAGCGAACATGTTTGTGTAGTGAAGAGGACGGACTGCGGACTGCTGATTCTGTACACTGCTGGACACTTTATCAGGCTATTTGTAACGTAACTTAAATAGTCACACTATTACTGTGACTAGTATCATAATATCATGGAACTAGAAACTAAAAGTCTAGTCATAACAAAATGATGTTATTTCTGCAGATTATGCAGAAATAAATATTGCATGCTGCTATATTGTGCAGCTGCATACTTCAAGACAGACAGGACACGCCTGTTGTTATTTTGTTATTTGCAAAGCAGTACTTTAAAAGCAGGAAAAGAAAAAGCATGTTAAACGACCAGTGTGTAACATTTAGGAGACTTTTAAGAAAATCCAAGTTTAGACTTAGAATTAGCATTTGTAAGCAAGGACCTTGCTTTTTGGAAGCCACCATCCTGTGCCACAATGTTTCTACAGTAGGAGAAAGGAGGCTAGCTATGCAAATGAAGAAAATAGCTCCACCCACATTAATATGATGCATAAAGCCAGTAGTATACTTCCGTGCACATTGTGTGTTGCATATCGCAGACCTTGTCATAGTCATGTGTCAGGATCCTGTAATATCCCACTTCATCATCGGGTGGTGGTACAAGTCCGGACACAGGGATGAGGACGCATTCCTACCAAAGAAGAAGAGAACAATGCTACAAGTCTGGTTCACAAGGCCAGTCGGCGAGGTCGCCATGTCGAGGCTGGGATTTTACTAAATTTACTCAGTTACAACTTGATTACTCAAGATAAACATAACAAACGTAATGTCTTAAGTCTTATGTTCTTTAAATAAAGTGGAATCAAATTGACGGCGGCACACTCACAGCAGCTCTGATCAACCATCCATCTGACCTTGACATTTTGTTGTGCAATTTTGGTTGCATAATGACACAAGCCAGGGGATATGTTAGTTTTGGTATGACTGGCCAGTACAGCTTGATCAGTGAAGAAAAGTCACTTAAAAACTTTACTTTTTCATTCTACATTTGTTGAACCTTAGGCTAATATTTTCAGTGAAATATAAATGAATATACTACACCGAGTGCCCACTGCCACAATTAGTTTATTGATAATCTGCAGTCTCTCATTTTATGCTCTGAAGATAACATTTACAGCCACAAGCAATGAAATGCCATCCTGGCACAAAACAATATGAGAAAAGGACGTGATGTAAGGTCGTTGACAGCTGCTTGCATTACAATTGATTATTTCAGTGTGAGCTTTACTGAACTCATTTAAAACAATACACCAACTTTATATGGCGTCCTGCCGAATGACATTGTGATGTGAACGGTTTTGGCAGAATTGTTTCCTTATATACACGACAGAGTGATAAATGTCATTTTATAAGACTTCAATATTTTCTGTCGTCCATGTTTGGGGTTATCACTGTCTGTTAGCATGTTTAATAGTGAATAAAGGGAAAATCATTTACCAGGAGAGACTGACTGGACCATGAAGCCACGCAGAGCAAAACTACAGGTTACAAATTAATTGGAATGAAATAGAGTGGAGCAGTGATTGGACCTTCTGCCTCCGTACCTTGTCTGTGGTGTGAGTGCCAACGCATTGAATCAGTTTAAGAACTACAAATATTTTGTCTCACTAACTGCTGGTTGCAGGGCCTTCACATCTTAAAGCTGGCAAAAGATGTGAACATCGTCATTCGAAATAAAGTGTGTGGAGCTAAACCTAGTAGCATGTGTGTTTGCTTTTGAACTTTTTGATTATCAGGTGAGATGACCTGTGATGGAACCTCTGAAGTCAGTGATGAGTTAAGTTAAGATTTGAGCTCCAATCCAAGGAGAACTTTGACAATATCTGACATCTGAAGGCGCCATCGCAGATCGTGGAGAGCAGCGTGCCAGGTCTGATACATATAGTTAGTAAACCTTGAGATAATGTACTAAGTCAAGTCTGGTGCCTTGATATCGAGGGAGGGAACCTTGAAAGGTGCCTAGTTTGTGTCTTATGATAAGTTATGGTTGTTTCTATTGAACACCAGATCTGATCTGTTTTAAAAGTCTAGTTAAACTACAAGTGGATGAGGGAGAGTCTGTATCGAGACAGCAGACCAGTCCAGACATGAGACATGAAGATAAACATTAAAACAAATTATATTGTTAATATTATTCCGATATAAAGGCAGCTGTGTGGTAAAAATGATGACGCCTCACATGCCTGTTACATGTAAGAAAGCTCCATATGAACGCTGTGATCATAGGAATAAATAAATACAAACATATGCATGTTTTGTACATGTAGCTCCATTGACCAATGCAAAACTCAGTCTGTTGTTTTTTTTCTCCCTGTGAGATCATGTGAGGAGCAACATTTAACACGGCAACGTTTCACCATATTTACAAAGGGCTGAGAACATGTATAGTTAACAGTAAAAGAGTAATGATTGAGAGCGCATGTCCACGCTGAAGCAATGTAAACAACAACTCTGAAGACCCCATCATGGCCAACACGCCCATGATGCAACGCTCACTACATACCCACTCTATTTAGGCTATTACTGTATATGCAACAGTCATCATCATCATCTAACCGCTTTATCCTCCACCAGAGGGTCGCGGGGGGTGCTGTGCCAATCTCAGCTACATCGGGCGATAGTCCATCGCAGGGCCACACACAACTAGAGACAAACAACCATTCACTCTCACACTCACTCCTACGGTCAATTTAGAGTGTCCAATTTACCTAATCCCCACATTGCATGTTTTTTGGACTGTGGGAGGAAGCTGGAGAACCCGGAGAGAACCCACGCACACACGGGGACAACATGCCAACTCCATGCAGAAAGGCCCTTGTTCCAACCGGGGCTCGAACCCGGGTCTTCTCGCTGCAAGGCGAGAGTGCTAACCACTACACCACCGTGTAGCCCTATATGCAACAGAATAAAAAAAAAAAATTATAATTTAGCTTTCACTGTCATTGGTGTAAAAAGCATGTTCATATTATGTATATATGGATATCATTGTGATGGTTGCTGATCATTATTTATAGGTTTGTCCATCATACATTTACTGAATTTAACCACAACAGTGTGACTTGGTGTCAGCACTTTGTATTATAGTGTACAATAGTGTACATGTTCACTCAGTCATAAATACTCTATCATGTTTGCAAGCAGCATAAACTCTCGTTGTTTTAGTCCTCTGATGAAGTTCTAGCAGATGAGAGAAAATGGCAACTTGTTAAATGATCCGTTTGTAGCATTTGGTGGCACCTAGTGGTGAAGCTGGACATTGCAACTGACTGAGCACTGTACAAAAATGAAGCTAAATACCAATCATGTTAGTTTCATTTAACTGGGGTTCAAAATGGTTTGGCTTCACTTTTGGTTTAGCTGTGACTTTGTCCATCTTTTGGTTGTTTAGATTGAGAGAAAATAATTCTGACAAAACTGAGACTTAGCATACAGTGCAATTCATTCAAAACCTTTAACTAATTTGTTTAGCTTATTACATGTCTTTTAATGATTACCATGTATTTATTTATTTTTAAATGACCCAATGTGAACATAACTATAATCAGTGTAATGTACCCTTCATTTATAAAAGAGCATTTACTTGTTTTGCTACTTTTCTCCTTTTTGCAATAATGAATTGTGTCAAGTCTCAGCTCTCAACATTTCTGTCCCTCCAGATCTTTGACAAAGGTCGGGGATGACTGAAACGTTAAGTGTTTACATAGAAAACTGTGATGCTGAGCAAGAGCAGTGTGAAGGATTTTCAATTCCATAACTTTATTTTTAACCAAAGACTATCTGACAGTGACCGTTTTTCTTTTTTCTGAATAATAATAACAAATATTTCAGTAAAGAAAAGACTATTATTTGTGAAAGTGATAGCGAAAACATTGACAGGTTTCTCTACTTGTAAAGAATAGTCGTTTTCCATAACTCACTTGAATTGAGATTGTTGGGACAAAAATTTGATTTGGGAACTCAAACAAACTCTCACTAGATGGCGCTGTTTCCCACCATTCCCACTGACCAGACATCAGAAACAGAACGGAATGTCTTGTATGTTTTTGAAAGAAACCAACAAAAGAGACACACATTTTCTTTTTCAAGACCTTTATTCCTAAAAATGACTCTGATATTTGGAATTGCTTCATGTGTGTCAGTCCTGACATGGACCTTCTTTCACTGTCCACATAATTCATGCAGCTGTGTAGTATGCCATCAATGCTCTACGGTGATCCTACTAGTTTAAAGCTTCATCACAGAGAAATCAAAAGCTGTAATGACTTTCAGGATACTGATATGGAGAATAATTGCATAGGGTAAATAGCCATGCTGTACAATGCACATACATTTAAAATAATGTCAAATGATTAGAATAGATCTGCTAAAGTAGGTTTTTATACAGTTTGTCCACTATTTTTGAAGTGCATCATATAATATGAATATTCTTTATATTAATGGTCATCTGATACACACTTATAGTGATTTAATACATATAGTACATACATATAGTAAAGTAATCCTTAAAGTTAGAGGGACATTGCGAAGCCCTTAAAATGTAATACATATTGTCGAGTAAAAGGATAAAACCTTGAAAACGGTATGCAGTGGAACGATAAAACTGTACACAACTGCCATACCGGAGTATGGTGGTATTTTTCTTTTACATTGCTGAGTTTTGATTTTCCCTTTTTAACACAGTACAGAGTATCTACATAAAGCCACTCTCAGAGAAACAAAAAGAAAAAAGAAGCCATTTCTGTGTCAAACAGAAGGTCAACATCTTGCATGCATTATTTTAGAAGAAGTAAAAATGTAAAGTAAGTGATTAAGAGGTTAACAAATCATAAACGTCAACAACTGCATGCAGCAACAATGGTTATAATGTCAACAATCCCACAATGCTTCGAGTGCCTCGTGACCTCACACCGTAGCACAACAACAATCATAAGGCATGCCTCAGTGAACTCCCCCACAACCATACGTTTAATGGCAGACACATCCCGTTATCAAATGGTATGGATTCTCTTCTTGTTTACCTTCATATGGTTAATACATGTGTCATGACACCTGCAAAAAAAAGTAAACAACTCATTAGGCCTTGTTTTAATTTACAGTGACAATCTGGTTCTCTATAGTGGATCATGTTGAGATTTGGCCACAGGCTTGTCATACATACTTATCATCTACAGGCGTCCTCTAAATAATTCAATACTTACTCAGCAGACAAGCTGCTCAGTTTGTATTCCTCTGGCGGAGGTTCTTGTCTTTGTGGTTGTTGGTCGAATTAGTTTTCCTTTTAAAAAAAAAAAGGAGACAAATGACACAATCAGACCACACATCAAATCACAGCATGTATAGCAGAGCTGAGACTGTAAGGGCAGTTTCGTTCTAGTGCGAATAACTCGTCAATCACTGCAGTTCTCTTTTAAATAAATTACACTTAGTCCGTTATTAATTAGATACTCATGGTTGTTGATTATGGGTCTGTCAGTTTATAGTGCAAATTTAGCACATATTCTGACATTTTATCAACCAAATACTAATTAAGCTTAGAATAACGGGTCACTCAGCGTGAATAAATATAATGTCGGAGAAACATTGATGTTATCAGAGTTTTGAATGGAATAACCCTTTGATCAGTGATGAAAATGTTAGCTCCAAGTGTAGAATCATTTTTATGACTTTTATTTTGAGACACATAATTATTGGGTGCAATTACCATCTTATAACTACATTATAGTCATGATTTTTCTATAAACCGTTTATAAACATGTATATTTATCATTTATATTTATAATATAAATATTTATAATATTTATAAATATTTAACTTTACATGAATGAAACAAAGCATCAATACAAGTGTTTGTTGGTCAACCAGATTAGAGCTGAAACAATTACTTAATTATTAATCGATTACTAAATTGATCGTCAACTATTTTGATCATCGATTAATCGGTTTGAATCTTTTTTCATTATTAAGTTTCTGCTCCTTGAATATGAATATTTTCTTCATTTCTTTGCTCCATATGACAAAGAAATCATTAAAAGTGAATCATTTTGTTTTTTTGGACAAAACAAGACAATTGAGAACATCATCATTTCCAGGTTTGACAAACACTGATCAACATTTTAACGTTTTCTGACATTTTATGGACCAAACGATTACTCGATAAATCGAGAAAATAATCGCCAGATTGATCGATTATGAAAATAATTGTTAGTTGCAGCTCTAAACCAGATTCTTAGCTGAGGATGAGCTACCACAGAACACATCAACGTACCAGGCTAAACAGATAAAAAGGTAAGGAAGGTTTAAGAGTCATACTTACACTGGTCCAGCTGGGTCATCATCTGAGGCAACAAGGGAAAATATGGAGAAATGAAGACCAAAAAATAAAATAATCGCAAGGACGTTGCACAAGTTGATGAAGTGACACAGAAAAGATGTGACAAACACATTTCATCCTGAGCCTCTTGACGACCTCTATGTTTCAGCTGTAACGTGTGTTTTAAATGTGTTCTGTTATGGAAATGCAGCCGTGACAAAGTAACAGAATAGTAGACAATGCACCATCATGCTGCACCATAACAATTCTGTGACGTCATCAACAAACACACACACACAAAAAATGCAGTTCATGTCCAGCACGGCACAACACACAACACATGAGATGCATGTGCAAGTGGGAACAGTTACACACAGGGATTTCTTTTAAATGAATCAAAATACTGTCGTCATGCACAGACAAGCAGGGCTGACAAAAGAACATCTGTTCTCTCAAAGACATCAGTGGAGAGCTTTACTGCAGCTGATCAATCACTGGCGTGAAACAGTGACAGTAGAAATGACTGATGGAGATAAAATAGTGTCAGTTCTTTGTGATGACTTTCATGCCATTTAACTGCTGGAGTGATTTTCAAAAATATTTTTATAAAATAAAATAAAAATGCACTTGACACTAACACCAAAGATAGAGGAAGCTTAACAGAACGGTGTCCTGACGTGAAAAGAGATGAGACTGCTTGTTGAAATTCACGAGGCATGCAAAGTCTCACACTTACCACAAACATGATTTAGGTTATGCAAATTGGAAGAAGGGCAGGATGAGATATTCATTACACAACAATGTCTTATAGTACTCAGTATCCACAGCTCATATAAATCAAATAAATGCATGAATTCTGATAAACAATACATTCACTACATTCATTTGTGATCATGAAATAAACAATGGTGGCAATATACTGTATTTCTGTGGCGCAGCAGAGTCACACAGAGCTGCCATTCATTGTATGTTGTGTCTAATCAGCGAGCATAAATCAAATCTCTTGGAAAATAAAATGCTCAGTCATATTGGAAAACCCCAGGACAAGACATACTATATGCAAGCGATGTAATTAAATGTCGTCTCCCTGGTTAAGCTTGCAGCAGCTTGGGGACAGTGCAAGGTCCTTGGAAAGCTGTTAATAATTGAAAGCGTCCACCTCTGCAACACTGCAGTGTCATATTCCTCATGAATATTAAATGGGCGAAACAGTCCTGACAAGGTGTGACCTCGTGCAACACTGTCTGCCTGTTGGGTCAACCTTGCCAGACTAAATTATTGAACTGGGGCACAGCACAGAGTCGAGTGACTCCTCTGTTGGCATCTCTGGCAAAATGAAAGACTTAGGCAGACATTTAGAAGTCAAAACTACACTTTCTGTTCAGATATTTTAAAACAGAGAAATTTAAAATATTCAAAGCAATGGTGACTCACCGTCTTGTAAATCTTCCGGCTTCTTGCGCTTCTCATAAACGACGATGATGATGACCAGGATGATGATCTCGGCCAGAACCCCCAGGAGAGGCCACAGGGGGGCCAAGTGGCTGCGAACCCTCAGCACAGACTTCTCGTCGCGGCTGCTGATCATGTTGGTGGCATTGCAGTGAAACTCGCCTGGATCTAAAGTAATGTCCAGGTTGATGATGTGGAGCTCGGTGTAGTTGTCCTTGCTCATGACAAAGTGGCGTTCGGTTGAGTTGTCAATTTCCTGTCAAGGAAGAATGTGAACAAAAAGTTTTAGACTGATTCAATTTAGATTGTTTTCTCCACTCCTTTACAAACATCAGCATTTTTACAGCTTCAATATATTTTATCCCTTTGTCGTTATTATTCAAAGCATGAAAGGATATACAATATTTAAGATTTTCTGGTTGACATGAAGTGGCATAAGATTAATTTGAGTATTAAGTATTATTCATAGAGCATAAAGGTACCGCGTGTATCCAATCCAACTTTATTTATAAAGCACTTTAAAAACAACAACAGCTGAAACAAAGTGCTGTACATCAGAGAATGTTAGAAAAGTGTGTTGGAGAACCTATGTAGTCTTCAGTTAGCAACAAAGAGCATCAAAACTACAAAGATGTTAAGTTTGTTCATTGTAAAAACATGGAGGTCCAAAATGTCGTCCTCCGTAGAGCTGACTCGGCTCCTGACATTAATATAAAAAGGCCATTCTAGTGTCATGAAAAACTATTCATAGAATTAAATAGAATAAAAAATATTTGAATCTAAATGTTACACACTGGACCTTTCGTGTCTTTTTTATGACACAATAACATTCAAATACTGTACCAGAATTTATTTCATTGCCGAGTGTTGTTGTGTAGTGTTGACATCATGTTTTATGACCACATGTACCTTGTTGTGGAAACGTATTAAACTTAGTCTTATCACACTCAAGTACTTTATTGTCCCCAGGGACAGTTTGAGTTCACGCTTGATCACACTTGGCTTATTAACTGTTATCCTATTCGTATTTGTCAGCACAAAGCAGAATAAGGGTAAATACAGTAATGTGAGCATGTACCAAATCTCAAAGAAACAAAACACAGGGCCTGTGGATAGGACACATTTACCTGGTAAATTAATGTATCATAACACATACCCGAAATATGCCGTTCTTGAACTTCCACCAGGTCCAGACAGGATAAGGATATCCCACAGACTTACAGTAGAGCACAGCGCGCTGGCCCTCGTTCTTATTCTCACTACGCTTGTGGCTTACAATCTCAGGAGCAGCTGAAATGTGGAAAAAAATCAATATCAAATATCTTTGTGACAGTAAATAACAATAATTTTAGTACTATTAGTGCCGGTATTTATACATTTAGGTGTAGTCATGTCAGCTGCATGAACACAATAAATGACTTTGTCCTTTAAATCTTTCAATTGTTATGCAGAATCAGATAATACACAATACTTTACAACAGTATTATAATATCAAAGTTGCCACCGCACACTCAGGTGCCCTTAGTAAGTCGACTGACCTTTGAACAGTTATGGGATTAACAGATAGACATCTCTCGTATTTCTTATCCAAACAAGGTCAAAGTCAACACTGGTGTGTTCTTTAAGCAATGCCATTCAAGTGTGTAATTTACTGCCATGGTTGCTGCGGTAACCTGTATCTATATTAAAACGTGAGCATGGTGGCATCTGCCTCCATTCAGTACAGCCTGCCGGAAATTATTAGAAGAGTCATTTCTCCATGTGAGACGAGATGGAAGCGGCTCGTTCCAGCAACACATCTGTCACGTTTCTCATCTAAATACTGCCGAGTCAGCACTGCACACCCTGTGTCCTAAGTCACCTGCCAGGTTTGAAACCTGTCAAATGAACCATTGCACAGTTATGTGATAAACAGACGTTCCTTGAATTAATATGTGCTAGTAAGAGAGATGCAACAAAATGGCTGCATAAAAGAAAATCTTCACACAGCTGATTTACAGTGGTCCCTTGAATGATTATTAATTATTTATTCAATGTGTAATTTTCAAGGGCAACAGTACTTTCCAAAAGGAAAAAGAAAATGTATTTTGCAATAAAACAAATTACTGTTGCAGATAAAGGAATAAAACCAGAACATACATATTATACGTTTTGATATTCATATACTAGTAAAATACTAATAGATTATATAGAGGTTTTATAAACAGCTGAAAGGGTCACTGTTGTGGTGTTTTGTAAATCTACCTGCCTAGAAATGTCTTTTTCTGTCTGGAAAAAAATTAATTATTCCTATAAAATAAAAGTAAACTATAGAAAAAAAAAAATGTTTTTTCTCCATATAGATGCATGTGAAACAGCTGAAAAGGCTCATCAGATTTTACCATGGAGACATAATCCTTTGCTGTTAGACAAACAAGACACCATCTGCTGCTACTGAGCTGACTGTTGCTTCGATGGAGGCGGCAAGGGCGCCGGCTGCCTCTAAGCAGCCTGCCGAGGAGTTGGAAATCACAGGTCCTCACACCAGAATCCTAAGCTTGGCTGCTGGTGCTCAAGGCCACTTGGGCCATTTTTATCTCTGGCGTGGCCTTGAAACTAACAAAGATGCCTGTGGCTCACAAATCAACACCTACATTTGACTTCGATGGTGGCATTGCCTGGAAGACCCATCTCAAAGGTGAAGACACACATGTACAATCCGGCGTCATCTGCCCTTGGTTTGTTCAGCCTGCAGAACATAAACACACAACTTATATAAATCCAGACCAGGCTCATAGCACTCGTGCACGCACAAAGACACTCACGGCTGCATTAGAGTTTGTTAAGACTCTGACCTGTACTCTGTGTTTTTATTTGGACTGCGCGTCTCTGGGATCTCCTCGCCATTCTTCATCCAGTAGCTCTCCTCATGGACACCATTGGCGGCGGTCAGGTTGCACTGCAGCATGAGAACGTTACCTTCCACAGGAAGGGTGATTTGTTCAGAGGTGGCGATTGAAGGCTCTGCGAAAGAGACACAGATCAGCGAACATGGAGGCAAAGCTTGCTTGGATACGTGAGTGAGGGGGTGTGTTGGAAGATTTTAACAGCGCAGATTATCAGTTCAGATAATAGATAAATATAATATAGAGCAGCAATAGATTTGAATAGTGGGAGGAATTCCTTTGGGTTTCTTCCTGAAATAGAAAGCTATTGATTCTCTGCATTATTTTCAGTAGCTTGTATGGAGAGAAAATAAAATCAAAAAACGCCTGTAAACATTTAAAGTAGAGAAATCAAGTACACACAACATCCATGTAGAACTGAAATGAGAAGCATTCAATTCTGGCAGTAATACTGAGCAGATGTTTTACTTAAATAAATATTATTGCCCAGTATTGGATTCATTGTGCAAACATGTCACAAGTGTTGTGGTCTGCAAGCATTTCTGATTCACTGCAGGCCTGAGTCCTCAGCCACACTGAAATGAACATATTTTTATTAATGTAAACAAATCAGGTTATCAAGTGATTCTAACTTTTTCAGTAGCTCAATCTGGTTGGCATCACAAGCTGAGCTCACTGCGACAAAATGAGACTTGGAGCCAACAAAAATGACCCTGGGTCAAGGTCTAATCAGTGACCTTTTCGCAGTCCCTATTTAAGATTAAGTAGTTTTGAAGGAATCTGAGTTTTTAATCTGGTTGAAATGCAAGCTGCAGCTTGTAAGTATTTGTGACCTAAATTGGAGAGTTTCTATTCTACTTAATCCTGATTATCTGCACCTTGTTTGGACACGTAAACACCTCTCAATCCAAGCAGCCACAATCAATTTGGCACACGCACAGCTCAACATTGTACTGTTCATGTGACATTCTGTCAAATCTCAGAACAAGTAAATGTTGTCTGCAACTACATAAGATTGTCTAAGTGAAAGGAAATGAAGGAGAACAGGACTATCTAAGGATGAGGGATATACTGAAGGGATTTGCTAAGTAATGAGCAAAACACGACAACTCCACTTGTTCACACAAGGATGAGTTAATGGTGTTTTTCTTCATTTTCCAGGTCCACAGGGGAGGATGTCTTCTAGCGAGGTGGCGCTCCCATGGAAAGGTCCGAGGGAAGCTAAATCACACAGGAACAATTCTATTTGGCTGCTAGGGGGAGGGGTGTGGGGGTCCTCTACACTGACCACTCACTCTGCATCACAGTTATAGTGGCCTGGGCACGAATCCAGGGGGTGGCTGCATTAAGGTGCAGGTGGTTACGTCTCGGGTCATTGCTGGCTCTGCACTCGTATGTACCCGAATCATCCAGTGTGAGAAGGGACACAGAGAGCACACTTGCAGCATTGGTGCCATAAGCCGTGCTGATGGACACTCGCCTCTTGCGGGCGCCGTCCCACAGTTGTCTGAATGAATCGGCTTGGTTGATCTCAGCGTACCACCACTGAATCTCCGGGGTGGGGGTTCCCACCACATCACAGTAAAGCTCAAAGACATCATCTGTGAGCTTAGTCTCAGAAAAGGGTGACTTCACAAAGCCCGCTGGTGGTGGCGACGGTGTTGTTGTTGTTGGTGAAGAATTGTGGGACAACAGGTCCAAAGATGCACACCACACACACACACACACACAAAAAAGTGAAGCAAAGCAGGCGTAGGATGAAAAGGTAAGAGAAAATTGGGGTAAATCACAAGACCAGACAGTAAAACAGATAATGTGAAATAATATGAAAATTACACAAAAGTTACATTTAATTTAAAATGTAAAAAGTATAGACAAAGGTGAATGCATGTTCAAAACGAAGACAATAAAACAAGCAGGATAGAACAACAGAGCTTCAGAGAAATCATGTTATATAACTATTTATTGATTCATTGTTTGTCTGATAAAATACTTGGAAACAAGCCTGAAAAACTTCCTCACAACAAACAATCAATAACAATATTAATTACACTGCCAATAATATGTGTTATTAATTGCTTAATCCATTAAATTACATCTATTGTTCCTATGGGCCAGCAGTGCACATTTTCAGTTTGCTTGTTTTGTATTTGTTTTTAAATTTAAATACAAGAAGATAAACCACACAACATCATTTCTGTCAGTTTTCTGTCTCTATTTGATTAATCTATCATTTGTTTAACATCACCCTGAACCTGTCAGCAGGGGCAACGTCGACTTTTTGGGTAGCAACAAGGAGACGACCTCAGACGTGCCTCATCTCAGCCTTCGATGCTATTCTTGGGAAGCTTTAATTCAATTCTGCTGGGACGTCCCTGCACGGCTCTCATTTAGTTTTGTCCAATTAATAACATCATTTAAATTTGTGTCTGGCTCACACAGTGCTCCCATCCAACAGTCCTCCAAGTGACCTTCTTCTTATTTTCCAGTGCATCTTGTCAGATAATGATCATTAATGCTTGGAGAAGCGTGTTTATATAATTATTCAATGGTGGAGTTGCAGACACCAGACAAACTGAACGGTGTGTTTAACTGGACAGAGATTCTTCCCTTTCACAAAAGGCAAATATGATAAAAGTGAAAGAATTGATCATGGTTCCTCAGAGGGAGGAGCAGGAGGGCTTTACATAGTCATAAGTGTGGTCTATATAGGCACTGTGCACAGGAGATTGAGAGATTTATAGAAGCTGCAGCTCTGGGTCTCTGGGGAGTGTGTGGGCCCACTGGTAATAGACCCCCTCTGTTTCCATAGAAGCGATGACTCTACAGCAACAAAGTAGGAGGAGGAAGAGACACACAGCCAGACCAAGCAGATAATCACAAAAAAATGACAACAAACATCATAATCCATCATGATTCATCAACTCCTGTATAGATAACAGATAGATAACAACATGACTGGGGCTGAAGAGGAAAACCCAACAGCTCAGACCATATCACTGAACCGTCAAGAGACGCTTCCTGTCAGCTTGAGATGTGTCGCGATTGGCGAGTCAGTGACACCGTCCCTGCACACCGCTGTACTGCTCATGCCTGACTGATGGGCTAACTTGTTTGTTTACATATCCTCACTCATGAATACAGTGACAGCGAAGACTAAATATGGGGCTAAATTTATACTATTATTCTCCATGTTTATCAACAAAGTCTTGGAAAATGAAACGGAACAAACCACAGCTCCATGATATTGAAGCTTTGTCAACAGATTATAGATTATACATTCATATGAACCCAAAGGCTCATTCAAAACCATCACTGCACTTCCTTTATCATGAAATTAATACTGAGAGTTGATCTTTTCATTAACTGAGACCTTTATTTACTGTGGTCTGCATGGCATGTGTATAGGAAATTAGACAAAAAAGTAACAACCTCTCTACTTGAGCTGAAACTCGTATGTTTAAGAGAGGGTTTAGGAAGGGTTTCTCTCTATCTATGTGCATCAATATTTTGGATTAAAGGGCTCAGTTGGACAACAAATTACATTTGTTAAAAACGAGATTCAGCCTGTCAATAACAATTAAAACATGCATACTGTGACATTCTCTGAACCATGAAGCCTCTTTGAATTCTTTAAATGTCAGTAACAAAGCTTCCTGTCAGATACCAGGCTATTTGTATAACCTGCACCTTCGTGGGCTTCATCTGCCGTAGTGTTGTTTGATGAAGGAGTGGGAGTGCAGTATAGAAGAGGTGTAATGCATTGCTACACATGGTCAACTCCGGGGAAGGCAAGCGCTGGAAAAAAAAATCTCACTCATTCTCACACAGTATCTGCACAGCGCTACACTGACCCGGCGTGTTGGGATGAGATTTATGAGCAGAGAGCAATTTGGACAAATAGAGGCACGCTGAGAAATCAATGCCATTCTGCAGCGTAGTGCACCTCAGCGAAGACTTAACCGATTCACTGTTGCAAGATGACATTAAAGCCATGGTTCCCAGTGCAGCATCTCGGCTCTAAATATAGACGCATGCAGCAAAATGGACCGATGCTATTTACAGAGCCGCACTTCCAAGGTCCTACATCTAATTACATACTCTGACACAAAGATATAAAGAGAGAGTGGTGCAGAAAATCATCCCATTCTTCAGTAGGAATCAGGGATGCACTGCTGGAGACTGAATTACAGAGTCATATCTCGACATGTAGCTCGGCTGTAGCTGCAGATGCAAACATGACAGCATGCCGTTTGTACTGTACGTGTGTGTGCACGTCTATTTGTTTCTGTTATCTATTTAGGGCCAGGTCTGTCACAAACACTGACCAGGACCAGTAGTCCTCATGATGACCAAAGCGAGGGATGGACAACATGTCATTGCTTTCACATCAAGTTAATTTTGGTGAATTTCTATTATGGGTATAATTGTAAATGGAGTTAATATTTCACATAAAACGCTGTCTAGCTTGCTAATATACAGTCTTAATGGTTTAGGGCCTGGTCATACTTTGCGCATGCCGTATCTGTGGAGAGCAGCTTCTCGTGCTCGTACATGGCTGCATTTCTGTTCGTGCTAAATGAGGATCTGTGTCAGTGAAGCGTTGCACGCATGCATGCTCAATGCAGTTCTCGCCAGGAGTCAAAACTCATTTGTGTTTCTTTGTTTTGGTTTACTTTTCACACTGTGACAGTGAACCACTAAGTGGACCAAATCGCCTGGACAACATCACACAGTCACAACAGCACTGACCAGGCAGAGAAAAATCATGAGGAAGAAGAAAACCAAGCTCATTGATTGACCTGGACTGAAAATCCAGTGTGTTCACCACAGAAACAAACAGTAGTGCAACACCAAATGTCTTGAGGTTTCTGTTTTTACTTTGGTGTTGATTGTTTTTTCACAAGAAGCTGCCTTGTATGAGCAGCAAGCGAGCTATCTTCACTTCCTCTCTTTGGTTCACTGGACACGCCGTTTAAAATTTCCCACTGTAAACTAACCGCATTAGGGTTCACATAGTCTCAAGAAAGCATCCATTGTTTTTGTCTTCTTCGTTGTCTTTTTTGACCACTGCTGAAATGGGCAGATGACCTTATTGACCTCTGAGGATACGTAGGCATGGAGAGTAGGAGTTGGGTCATATTCTGAAGAGCAATAAGGGGAGCCTGCAGCTTTTCAGGACCCCATGATTTATAATGATATTCATTTCTGATTCTTATTTTTCAATTTAAAATGTTCACTAAAAAGTTACATGTATATATTTACACAGCTACATACTGATATAAACTAACTAAATTAAGGTTTATGTTTAAGAAACTTAAAAATGGTCCCATGCTGAGGCAGGCTGGTTAAAGTTAGGGCTATGATGTGAATTGTGTTTGGCTGTGGTTAACTGGTTATGTTACAGGTTAGGAATAAGGTTTTCCAAATGAACCTTAGTCATTTGCAGTGTCCTAACAAGTACACAGCTGTGCAAACCAATGTGTGTGTGTTTGTGTAGGGCCGGGTATCAAATCAAATCAAATATCACCTGTATCAAAAACTGTGAGCCAATAAGCTTTTCACTTTTTTGTTTACAAAACTGTGGCGTGTAATATATTTTCCATTAAACCAGATTTCATTAAATTGGTTTTTCAAAAAGGTATAATTCAGAAATTGGTGCTGAAGATCAAATATTGATTGATTTTTTTAATCTGCTCAATCTGTGTGTGTGTGCATGTCCATTTGTGTATTTGTTACCGCTTTAGGACGTTTACTGGCATAAACAGAGACCTTGTCAGGACCAGTAGTCCTCATACAGACCAAAATCTGGTCCTAATAATGAGGCAGAAATCTCATTTCTGAGGCATTTGTTAAGTTTAGAGCTAATATTTGAATGGTGGTTAAATTTATTAAGTTAATCTTAGGGTTATGCATTAACTGGTCATGGTTAAAGTTAGGCAAGGCTTTGGTTAGGCTATCCAAATGAATAGAAGTCACAGAAGAGTCCTTAAAAGGAGAGCTGCGCGCACCTGTGTGTGTGCACTGGAAAGCATACATCAGCCTTTGACTTCAGTAGACCATCATAGCTGTGCAGTCTTATTAGCAGAACTTGTCCTTGCTCTTATTTCGACTCTGTATTCAGCTCACACACTTCAAAGGACATTTTAGGGACGTCGCACGCAAGGCCTCCTCCTCTTCCTCCTCCTCTTCGTGTGGCCCATTTAAGACCTAACTAATGCAGATTGTAGCATATCAATGATTTAATGACCCTGCATTTAAATGCTCGGAGAGCAAACAGAAAAACAGGTATGGTTTTGTTGTAGTGCGGCATTGAGGGATTATGAGACGAGACTCGGCAGTTGGACAGATATTCGTGCTGAACAGCCTTAATGACTACACACGTCTTGTGGTGATTAGCCGCATTTTCGCCTCGACGTGTGACTACATCATGTTTGTAGAGTGAGAAGAGAAGCCGTTTCCTACCGTTCTGAGAGGAGACACACTGCAGCATCAACGCTCCCACTATCGCCAGAGAGAAGGACATGACTGCGGCTCCTCGTTTTCCACCTCTCATCATCTTCACAGCCGGGAGATGAAAAATACCGACACGCGCGCGCTGAGGTGACTTGAGTGGGATATGGAGGAGATGGTGATGCGGCGTGGATTCGCCCGAGACTTGCACACACTCCAGCCGTGTCACGCAGAGGTAGAGGAGGAGGAGGAGGAAGAAGAAGTGTCACTAGCTCGACTAGCGGTGCCCAGAGATACTGCAGCAGCGGGTACCTGAGTCGCTCCCACCTCACGCTGTCAGCCACGGTATATGAGCGAGTGACAGAACTCCATTAATCCCAAATCCCGCGAGATCTTGGAGACAGGCTGCTACTCGCGCACTATCGAGTCGAGCAGAAATAAATTAAGCTACACCAGACCTTTCAAAACCTAGGATTTATTTATTTATTTTTACAAAACAATAAGCATACATGTAGCACAAGACTGTTTTTACTGGGTTTATTGACAAAAACTGAACACACCACCAAAATATATATGGTTATATAAGTGTGTGATCACTTTAGCCTTAGAATAAGCTGTTCTTAACAAAAGGGCCTTGCCATAATCTGCAGGGGTGTCAAACTCAAAATGACCTGATGGCCAATGAGCATCTAATCTGGTCAAGAGAGGGCCAGTCTAGAGAAAATAAAGCGTGAAAACACAACTGCTCAGTAGCAGGTGGGCAATATGAGCTCAAAACCTATCACAATATTTTGTCATGATGTTGCAATATGGGACAGCAGAATTTCAATGTAAAAGTGCTTGTTTTGATATGGAACGATGTATACTTCAGTATAATGACAAAATAAATCTATGAATATCAAGTTAATAATAACATGGACAACTGTAATTGTAGCTGTAGTCTTTTATTTAAATGTAGTTAATTGTGCAATTTAATGTTAAAGGCAATACATTTAATAATCAAATGTCTTACTACTACTATTCAACATTATTCAAGGCGGAACTAACATATTCAGTATTAAATTGTCTTTAAACACATGATAGTAATTGGTGGGCCGCATGTAATCGATTGGGGGATCATATATGGTCCACGGGTCACCAGTTTGACACCACTGATCTACCGTTTCATAAGATATCACTATTTTTTTACACACACTATCACTTTTTAAAACATATTTATTCAGAATGACTTTTAATACCCAGTAGTGTGGTGACAGGTTTTATTCTTTTAGTTCACTTCTTATTCTTTTGTGGTTTTAATTGGTATTTTCATGCTTTGATTTATGTTTCATGAATTTGTTTTTACCGTCTGCCTTTAATGATGTGTCTGTAATGCTTTTATTTTGTAAGGCACTTTGGTCAACTGTGGGTTGTTGTAAAATGTAGAAATAAAGTACATTACGTTACATAAATTAATAATAGAACAGTTGTTGCAGCCCTAATGGAAATGCTTGGTTTAAGCACACGTCATCGAATATACTGCCTGTTCATTTGTTCATTCACGTTTAACCTTTTTCCCAACAAAAAACAGTCTCCACAGTAATCTTACAATGGATATACAGAAAAATGTCAGGAGCAGGACAACAACCAAAAAAACAGCAATGACATCTAGGGAGTTGTAAACAAACCAGGACATTTTGATGGATTGTGCTTGCAAATGACGAGCACCTTTATGCCTTATAACATATTCTATCCAAAACACTGCATGTGTCAGTGGATTAATTGGCTGATCTCTGTGCAGCCTAGAAAGTCTCTGCATGTTTTCCCTGTAAGAAGAGTTATAAAGAACTGTCATCAGTGCATCTTTAAAAGTGTGTCTGTCCAGCATGGCAAACTTCACAGTCACTGCTCCTCCCTTTGCTTTGATTCTGGAGAGGTTATCAGGCTGATCGAAACATATTGGCAACCCAACTACAGGAACTCCGTGGTAAATTGCTTCTTGAACTCCATTGGTGCCTCCATGGCTCACAAACACTCTAGTTTTGGGATGTGCCAACAGGTCATTCTGTGGCAACCAATCGACTAGCAATGTGTTATTGCCCAGGCTAACTGGCCTTTGTCCCATGTACCGCCATACAACCTTCTGAGGCAGCTGTGCAAAGGCTGCAGCTATCTCTTCAGCAATATCTTGAGGAAGCTTCCCCACTAAAGTTCCTAAGGTCATCACAATGACCCCATGATCTTTAGAACTCTGGACAAAATCCTCCAGGTCTGCAGTCAGTGGCTTAGGAGGCTTGCACTGAAATCCACTCATGTAGACAATATTTGGCATTGTAGGACGGGGAAACTCAAAGATGAAATCAGTCCTCATAAGCCAGATATCCGCTTCCAGGACAAATGATGAGTAATCTACATCAGGACCAAAATACCTCCTGACCACAGGTTCGTAGTGAGGATATGACATTGACGACATTGTGTACATCCCAATCATATAACTCAAATAATTCTTGACTCTTTGAGGGAAAGTCATCCTATCTGTCAGCTCTGTTGCAGTGAAAGGAATGTATGCCATAGGAGAGGGGGCAATAAGTAAATGAGCCTCTCCTATATAGGTCCATCTGACATTATTAACAAGAGGAATTTGGAGCCAGCGTGCCAACATGGCTCCTCCACCAATGCCAGGGTCAGTCAAAACCACGTCATATTTGGCATTTTGTAACGAACGCATCAGGTTTTTATCTTCAAACATCTCAATGATCATTTCACTCACTCGCTTATGTAAGTCATTGAACTGGTTTACAACTGCCTGCCTCATCTGGAGACCTTTCCAGATGTCAGACCATGGATATGTAGATGAAGCCCGCAGCTGGATCTCCAGCAGTGGAGTCAAAAGTTTTTCAAAGTTTTCTTCAAAGCCTGCTTTGAACGGAAGTGTGACAGACGTGTACAAAGGAGACTTTTCACTGATGTACCAGCTATCTGATGGCCGAATCACAGTGACCTCATGTCCTTTGGCATGTAGTTCCTCTATCAGTACTTTCATGTTTACCCAGTGGCTTCCATCCAGTGGGAAAACTAGTATTTTCCCCGCAGATACGCTGAATATTTGACCCAACAGTAGAGTAAAGTTGATCAGAGATAAAGGAGGCACCTTCATGCTGACGTCCCTCAGACCTTAAAAACAAAAACACATCAGTGCCGGTACAGTTTGTACGTTTCATTCAGTGTTTACAAGAACTATAATATTTCATGCAGTAGAGAAAGGAGATAGGTCAGGCAGTTTGGTCAGGTTTAAACTTGGTTCTTCAGGAGCCTATTTCCCTTTGATGCCACTTTGTATTTTCCTATATCACTTAACCTCTGAGGCAAATGTACACTTTATTTTGACAGTGACACTATCTACTTTGCCATGGAACATTTTAAAAGACAAATTGTCACGCTTAATTGTCTATAAGCTGTTGAGGGAAATTTTGCCACAGAACAAATAGTTTTACATTTAGCACTTTCAAGTTAATATCACTAAAGACACTTACATTTACAAATTATTTTTGTTTTATTGATACTTTAACTCATATAAATGCTCTGAAATCTTCTCTCACTGTGCGCCTCTATTGGAATGGCCTGTCTGAGCAGATAAGGTGTGTAGAATCAGTGACTTCATGAAAATAATCTCTTAAAACCTATTTTTTAACCTTTTCTTTTATATGATGCCATTGTGGAGCTTTATTTTCTGTGTATTTATACTTTATCCATTTGATTAATTTTGCCTGAGGGTGGTTTCATACTGTTTGTCTCTCATGCATTTTGTTTGGCATTACTGTACATTTTACTGCTGCCTGTTTCTGCCTTTGTTGTTTTTATTGCTTTAAGATTATTTGTAAATGTACTTTTTACAGTTTTGAAATGTGCTATATAAGTTAAGATATAAGTTAAGATATTTCCACAAAGATTAAAATGTAATGTAATCAAAGTGCATTTTTACTCCAAACAAAAATTTGTAAACATTTTTTTTCAATGTCTCTCATGATTGAGTACGTAGAAACCAACATATGAGTATTAATTACATATTTCATAACTGTTTTTAGTTGTACGAAAGCTTTTTATCTTGAGTAATATGATCACTTACCCAAAGCCACTGGTACAGGAGAGGCAATCCTTCGTAAATGTGTCACTTCAGCTGTTGCAACTACTCATGTGCATTAAGTACATGCAGTTATGCATCAGGTAATATCCTCTCTGGGCTTACAGAAACACGGGTATGTCGTAAGGTGTTTTGTGCCGCTGATAAGAGTCCTGTTGTAAAATGTGGGTGCTGCTTATGGCACTGCTGCTGTGTTCATGATATGTTGTAAGCAGATCATTTGTGCCACCTACTGTCAAATCTGTGCACATAGCTTTGAATGGCTTTCTAAAAATCACACTTTCTTGAGGGGACATTAACCACTTTGTTTGGATCCATATTTACACATAAAAAATGAAAAAAAAGAATCACAGAATGAAGATTTTGATCCAACTCTTTCTCTTTCAACGTTTCAAATTGTTGGTGCATATATTATAAATCCATTATATTATATATATCCATATGTGAAATGAGATAATGTCATCTTGTCTTTACAGGTTCTTGAAAAATAGTGCCAAATTAAAATATGTAATGTGATAATAGGGATGCACCGATGTGATACCATTATCAGGCATTGGTCAAATACTCGGCTTGGCAGTGACAGCACCTACTTTGCAGAATAACATTTTAAAGCACAATTTAAAGTTGAAGATCAAATGACTACTTTCAAATTTCACACCATGAGATCATTATTTATCATATTTCTGACAAGACATCTATTAACTCTTTACCTGAGAAATAGTGTAAATGAGATAAATATATATATATATATTAGGGATTAGGCTTGCAGAATCAGTACCCTCCTTAAATAATTTCTTTAAACCAATTTTATAGGCTTGCTTTTATTGATGGTAACGTAACTCTTTCTGGTTGTTTTGTTGTTTTGTGTTAAGGTGTTTTAATGACAGTTGAAAGAACAATATCTTTTCCAGTACAGAAAGGCCACCATAGCTCCCTGATACCACTGGGAAAGGGAATCGCCTGACAGGCCTAGAACTCAGCAGATGATCCAATAGTGTGTACAGTGCCAAACCTGGCAGTGTCCGGACAACAAATGCGGAAGACACTGGCATAACTTCGACCCTGTCTCTCACACGGTGCCCCCATCAAACTCTTGCCTTGTCCTTTGATGACTTTGAACAAGAATAGGTCGTAGTGAAACACTGTCGAATCGGCATTTGAACTATTGTTTTCCTGTTTTCTTTATTACTAGTGCAGTGCCCAGATCTCAGGCTTCAACTGACTCAGCATCATGGCACTTTGACATGCCTATGCTCTCTCTGTTGCAACAACTGTCTTTAGGCATGTGAATGTGGCTCCTTTAGCGATATATGTGTTGCATTTCTACCACACTGCACACTCTGGGGCCCTTAGTAAGTCTGCAGAATGACCAGTTGAACAGTTCAGCCCTACAAACCTGCCAAATTTAAACATTTAAGGTTTGGACATTTATGTGATTAGCAGACAGACAGATATTCCTATGATGCTGTTTTCATTATCTGTGATGACATAGTTGACATCAAAGGAATAAAAAATACCCTTTCTTTGTTCAATATATTCAGTGTTGCGAGGAGAAAAACATCAAAACAATACTGTAATACTGAAATATTTGACTTATTCTGTAACTTTCCCCCCATTGAAAATGAATGGCGAGGACAGAGAGGAGAGGGCAGAGTGGATTTTTAGAAGGGTGATCAAAGGTAACAGCATGAGTTGATTGGTACATTTATCTTAAAAGTGTGTTTATGAACAGAGTAGTAATAACGTTATCAGCTCAGAGTATCAGCAAGTTTCAACATGTAAGTATTTGCATCGATCGATTCATCCATGGAAAAAGAAGCCAAATTAAGCTGAAATGAAGTTGTGGTATTGTGTTCATCACTGACAGTGTGAGAGTCTGTGTGCTCCAACCCTCCACCCCTCCAGCCCCTTTGTTTTCCTTCTCACGCTAACGTGCGAGATCCGTACACAGACTCAACTGCGCGGTCGCACTCCGCCCCGACTTACCCTCAGCGAGCAGCGGCCTGGTGGTTTGAGATGAGCTGAAGATGTCGGTGTCCGGGCTCAAGGCCGAACTGAAGTTTCTGGAGTCAATCTTTGACCCGAATCACGAGCGATTCAGAATCATAGACTGGAAACCAGACGAACTCAGCTGCCAGTTCAACGTCACAGGAGAGAAGCTGCTGATCATTCATTGCAACATCACGGTGAGTCCAGCAGCAGCAGCAGCAGAGGCAGCGGCATAGGCAGCGGCAGAGGCCGGTAGCAAACCCAGCAGGAGCAGCCACCGACAATCCCTTGAAACCAAACCATTCCGCGGAAGCTTCTGTGTTTACTCATCAACTCCCGAATAAAGTGTTAGCTCTTCATTTCACTCTATGGAAGCCACGTGTGTGTATGAAATGAACACCACAGTTTAATCTACTCTGAAAATAACACCAACATGTCGATTAATTCACGACGATGCGATAGCTTCTGTGCTAGCCTCTTCGCTGAAAGTAACGTTAGCCTGTTAGCCAAAATAACTGCGTTTCACTTCATAGTACTGCGGGTTCTAACTTTGTGACTACACAACATTATCCACTTCAAACTTAATGTTATTGCGCGCATAAACGCGCTGAATTTTCCGGTATAAGTGCTGTGAATGTAGGTAGTTTTGTATCAAAATGTCCAAATATACCGCGGAATACCCCTTGTTTTCATTTTAACCCTATACAGACGTAGTTTAAAAATGTCACTGTGTTCTATCTGAATTTTCACTAAATAGACGGAACTATCAGGTGAATATATTGGAATATGTTTGATTTAATAGAGTACATTATTATTGTTATTATTATTGTTATTATTAATAATGTTATGTCATGCAAAGAAAACATGTCCAGTCCAACCGGGCTTGCGATGCACCAATATTTGGAGACACGGTATAGAAAGGTTAATATATATAAGAAACGTAATATATATATATATATATATATTTATAATACTAAAAAACGAACCTTCCTGACGTTTTTCCCAGCCTTTTAAGACACAGGCAGTCAACTTATAGGCATTAAACAACCAGTCTATTCTCTCATCGTCACTGCACCAACATTTCCGGATTTTAATGACATTCAATTCAGTATAAGTATTACGCATTCTCAGTTTCACGTAATTCGTATAATTCATAAAACCTTATTTCTTTCAGAAATTATTTCTTAAACCTTCAAAATCTCGGGTCGATTCAAGATCCCCGACTTCGTGATACGTTTGCTATAATTTAATTATAAGAAGAGTTCCAATGTAATGTAATTAATATACTGCAATTCGAAAAAGGCTTTAATCATTATATTCATGAATGCCAGAACACATAAAAAGCAATACCATGCTAACATGTAAGAATGAGCTATTGCTGTAATCAAGTTGGTTTTGCTTGCTTATCCTTTTTAAATTGGCTTATAGTGTGAACTGTGCTGGTTTTGATCATGCACATATAATCACATGTTGTATGCCTTTGAACTCCAGCTCTTTGATTCAGGTCATATACATCATTAGTGACTGAGCTTTAAAAGTGAACAAATACTCAATGTGATGGACAGTACTCTAGAAAAAACATTAATTAAATTACATTATGTGCGGTATAGTATTCAATGCGCTTTACAATATCCTGTTCACTCAACACAGTTTCCAATATCACCTGCTGCTAAATAGGTCAAGGAAAAGCAGAATGTCACGACTGGGGCTCGCTCTTGTTGCACTTGTATTGCAGTGTGTTAGGTGGCACTGACCCTCTCAACACCCTGATCAGGGATGGAGCAATTTAAAATATTAGTGCACATTGAGATAAAAATGTGCTCATAATAATATTTTTAATAATATTTTTTTATTTTATATAAATATTAAAAATATTTTTAATATTTTTTCATTATTAGCATATTAATTGGGCTGGATCTATGGACCGTATGTATCCAGGCGTTCAGGGGCTTGTGATTTATAAGTATCTTTATTACATTCCTAATTTGTAGCCTTATTAACTTGTGTTTGTCACATTTCAGCATTTTGTTTGCGTAAGGATTTTGTAATGCTGCTATCATTAATCTGTTTCCTATTTGTGAGTATCTCAAAAAAGCATATTGATATTAACAACAAGAAGGTAGCATATGTATACGATCAACACATGCATTCCAATTATTTTGGTCAGGATAATGGTACAATCATTACGTTTTTCATATCATCACATGCCTAACCCTTAACTCTGAGCACAAACACATTTCACATTATGTTTATTTTGGGAGGGTGGGCACAGGCATGTCATGTTAAGCAGTCTGATAACAATCCTCCTGCAAGAAAATGAGCGATGAAGTAAAATAGGTTTTAATTTCTCCCTGCTCTGCCCCTGTTGGTGTAGTTACTCACTAGGTCTTGGTTAAACAACACCATCTGGCAAAGCCAGGCGTAGGAAGAGCATGGCGCTTCAGTTGTCAGTGGAGCTCCACTGATTTGGCCCATTGGTGGAAAAAATTGGTGATAGATGCCCTAAAGATATGGATTTTAAGAGCCGTGAACAAATGTTTTCCTTGTGGAGTCATTGCTGATGGTTGTTGTCTAAATTATTTGCTTTGTCTATAAAATGTCAGAAAAGATCCAACAACCTGTTATACCTGTTTAGTCCAGTAACAATCGCAATCATTAAAAAAGATATTCAGTTTTTAAGGATGTAAAACTATAGAAAATGTTACATTGAGACACATCCCAAGTTTTAGCAGTTTATCTTTGCATTCATGTGGTATGTTTAATTTTTAAAAACATGTCAACATCTAAAGTTATAGTTCTGATTAAGACATCACGTTACTGTTTAAATATGTCCAGTATTTTCATGTTTTGCAGCTGGTCATGGGCTGCTATTGGAGCTATTATTACTGATAACAGTCAGTCAGTCAGTTATCATCTACCGCTTTATCCTCCACCAGAGGGTCGCAGGAGGTGCTGTGCCAATCTCGGCTACATCGGGCGATAGGCGGGGTACACCCTGGACAGTTCGCCAGTCCATCGCCAATCCACACACAGATAGAGACAAACAACCATTCACTCTCACACTCACACCTATGGTCAGTTTAGGGTGTCCAATTTACCTAATCCCCACATTGCATGTTTTTGGATTGTGGGAGGAAGCCATCGAACCCGGGTTTTCTACTGATAACAGTACATGGCACAATTTAATCAAACAATACTGCACTTTACCGTGTGCTAGCCCCTTTATTATTCTAAATTGCCTCATGAGTCATTAGTCATATGAACCGAATTCCACAACGTGACTTAACAACTGCATACATATCTCACTGATGGTTTAGTGCCTCACTCAGCCACTTGCTAGAGATACTATCTCATCTCTGCAGCTGATCGTAGACAAATCATTTTTGTTCAGTCAGTTGGTGTCAGGCTGTGTGGGCCAAGACATTTGGGGTGGAACTGTTTATGGCTTTGGAAGAAATGTTGACTTTTTATGTAGATGAGGTTGGCTGTTTTACAAAAACAGTGGTGTTCTTTGTGGGAGTTAATATTCAATATTCAGGAAATAAGATCATCAAGGCTCAAGCATGACAGGCTAAATTTTTCTTCTCTCTATTGTGGCAGGAATCCTATCCCTCAACACCTCCGATATGGTTTGTTGACTCTGATGATCCCAGTTTGGCTGAAGTGTTGGAGCGCTTAGACGATGTGAGGAAAGGCAGCACATTGGTAAGTTGAATGAGGAGGTGGATCCAACATCACACACGGCTGTGCAATTAACCGAAACTTGTGCTTCAGTTACAATTACGGCCCCAAATTATTACAAAAAAGTAGTCGAAACATAAGGATTATATCTCTAAAACCTATGTCTTTCTGGCCAAAAACCTTTTAAGAGATTATTTGAGAATCATTTTTGATTTAGTCTGAAATGTATCTTGTTTTCTTTATGGCTGACTGGTCTTGTCTTTCTTTTTTATTTGTATTTTATTTACATTTTATTTGTTTTTTAATTTAATGTATGTGTTTGTATTTTATTTTTAATTCAGTTTTTTACACTGGAAGTGCACTACATCAGTGATTTTATTTATTTGTATTTATATTTTGACACAATATTTAAATACACAACAATTCACATTTATTTTCAAAATTTCATGTTCAAAGACACTTTGAAGTGTTGGTGGTAGAAGTTAAAAACAAATCCTCCTAAATGACACATGCAAAGTCATTGATTTGTAGTTTAGTATTTCCCAGCCCTCCTTCCTACAGCAGCAAAACTTAGACTCTAAGATGGATAAAAACGATGTGGCGCTGTTATCACATCGTTTTTATCCATCTTAGAGTCTAAGTTTTGCACACAGCGTTTTAAAGCTCTACCCCCAGATTTCTACTGATGTTCAGGTCCGGATGTTGTGGACTTTAAGGTCAGCTTTGCATAATTCTCCTTTTGTAGAATGAGAATCCAGTCTCAAGTTCAATTTCAGTTCCTTGACTGACACAGGATGTTTGCAAACAGACTTTGCTGCTGCTGCTGTTTAGTGGAATCCACTCTGTTGCCTCTGGCTGCCACACAGCCCTAGAGGATTTTTACCATCTCCACCACAATGAGTTTGGCAGAGTGGTTATTTCATATTGACTGGATTTTGCACATGCCACAATTGTCCCTTTTCTTACTTATGAATGTATTCAACACACACTTATTAAGGTATTAAGCTGTATTACATTTCATGACAGAACAGCTGTATTGGCTTGCGTATAAATGAACATGTGTACCTGATAAGTGGAAACATGGAATGGTTGTTATTTCTCAAGTTGCTTTCTAATTCCATGACATTTGATTTCAGCTCCTTCAGCAGTTAAAGCGGCTCATCTGTGATCTGTGTCGACTTTACAACCTGCCACAACATCCAGATGTAGAAATGCTCGACCAGCCTCTTCCTGCTGGTCCAATTAACCAGGATCGAAAGGTATCTATTAATAGCATTCATTTATTTATGTGCCTTTTTTGTCAAACTCTCACATCTGTTTACTCACATTGCTTTCCTCGCTACAGCATGGGCTGTCTGATGAGGTGACATCAGAAGAGGAAGAGGAGGAAGAAATGGGAGAGGTACCTCTATGTAGTTTGTAGGGCTGTCACAAACGTTTATTTCAATAATCGACTAGTCACCGATTATTTTTGCAATTAGTCGACTAATCGGATCATGGGTAAATTGCAGCTTATTGCACCAGCATGCAGCTGCACTTTTATAACCATCATTAGCTTCCAGCTTGAAGTGTTTAAGGTATGTGCTAACTAAAATACAGACAATTAAGCTGATAGTTCATTAAATTTTTATTGAACTTTGCCGCTTGTAGCAGCATTTGACATTTTTCATAAATGTCATAAATAAAATAAAATGAATTTCTTTTTAAACGTAAAACTATGCACTATGAATATATATTATAAAACATTAGCATTATCACATTTCCTATTCAAACACGACATCGCTGTTATAACGTTACAGCAAACAGGCTAAGGCTAATGAAATTGTCATTGTTAATATTAACGTTTACAACTATGATTAAGTAGCTCACTGTTGACATTAATTTTACCAGTTAATTAGCCAATTAGCTTATCGAGTCGACTGTCCCTCTTCTGCAATTTTGAGAGAAAAACAAAGCTTCGAAAAATAAGCGATTACATCGACCATCAAATTCATCGGCGACAAATTTAATAATCGAGACTAGTCGACTAATCTTGGCAGCCCTAGTTTGGTGGATTATCATTGATGGCCTCATGGGTTTTTTTTTACATGCTTTTTTAAAAAAAAACATAATTATCACACCATGACAGCAGGACGTAGACTTGGACCAAGACCTCGACCATTATGACATGAAAGAGGAGGAGCCGGTGGATGGAAAGAAGTCCGAAGATGATGGCATTGAAAAAGAAAATCTGGCCATCTTGGAGAAGATTCGTAAAAACCAGAGACAGGATCATTTGAATGTAAGTGTAAAACAGCAGCCGCCATATTATTTAGAACAAAACGTCAGGATTCTCCTGAGTAATTCTCACGGTCAAAAGCATTTAAGTGAAACAGTTACTGGATCCAAATATTTTCAAATACTGTGCAAATTCAACATTTCCACGCTGCCAAAGTGATAAATATTCAATCACTGCAGCTTTGTAATCACATTGCTTATTGACAGAGACCAAATACAGGGTTTTTTTTTTGGTAGCAGCCAAAATATTACAAACTTGAAACTGACATAACAGGATTTGTCATACAACATTAATACCATAACATTCAATATATTTATTAACATTAATCAAATTCCTGCTTCATTAGTCACATTTTTATTCACTTAAACAAACAAAAATGAAAGGTACAAGAGGAGGTTGGTCAGTATTTGAGTTTTTCCAACTTTCCAGCATTCTTATCCAGCATTCAAGGTTTTTGAAATGATTTGCAGTTGTAATCCAAACCGTACGTTCTGATTGTCCTTTCATACGGTCAAAGAGTCAGACTCTCTCCTCAGCATCTCTGGTTGCCCTGATTTAGTTGCAGCCACCTCTCCACGGCACGGAGGACTATATATATCATGTATCATATATATATATATATGTAGGATCTATATATATATGTATCTTCCTGATTGCCAAGGTGTTGTAGGTGTGTGTGATGAACCATCATTGGCGGTTTGTGTTGCAGGGTGCCGTCTCTGGCTCGGTCCAAGCCTCTGACCGCCTAATGAAGGAACTCAGGGAGATTTACAGATCACAGAGTTACAAGACAGGTGGGACACACTTCACCTGTGACGCTTGCCCTTAATGTTTTTAAGTTCCCTTCAGTGGGTTGAAGTTCATTTCTGTGCTTGTGTCATTCACCCTCACAGGTATTTATTCAGTCGAACTAGTCAGTGACAGCCTTTATGAATGGCATGTCAAGCTAAGGACGTAAGTTTTCACATTCAGTCACTTTCAGGTTTTTCAGCTAAATAATTAATGTTTGTTTTGATGAAATTTTAATTTGCCTTTCTTCACTCCAGGGTAGACCCAGATAGTCCATTGCACAGTGACTTGCAGGTCTTAAAAGAAAAGGAAGGAGTGGACTACATTCTGCTCAATTTCTCATATAAAGTCAGTCCCGTTGTATAATTTGAGATATATATCTATATATATATGTGTGTGTATTGTTTTTAAAAAAGATTTCTTGACATTTAATTTTCTTCCTTCTTCATATGATAGGATAATTTTCCCTTTGATCCACCATTTGTACGGGTTGTCTCACCTGTGCTCTCCGGAGGGTGAGTATGTTCTGATCTCCCCCCGTTATTGGAGAAACGTCATTTTCCCAACACAAAAGGGAATTACTGACTCCTTTTGCTCCACATGAAACGGTTTAACATCATATCTTGTGTATGCAGCAGTTTCTGGTCTGTTGATTCTGGACTTTGCTTGTTAAAGAGGAGCATGTGGCATACTTTTGTTAAATTACAGTATGCTCTTAGGCACAGGGTGAATTTTATTACATTGTATGATGTTAACTAGTGCAGTTAGACAGGAAAGTATTACCTGTTTATCACTACAATTAGGCAGTTTGACTTTATTTTATGTTGAATAAAAGGTACTTTTAGTATGGGTTTCAAGTCATACACATTTTTGAAGGGATTCTGATAAGAAATCTGTCATTTAAATTCACTACATTAGAAGTGATCACATTTTCATACTGAATCACAAAAAATAAGACTTCCTCAGTCAACCTAAATGATACATGACGACAGTTCTAATGCTGTTATGCTTTTTATTTTTAGTTATGTTCTAGGAGGAGGGGCCTTGTGCATGGAACTTCTTACGAAACAGGTATGTAAAAAGAGATTGATAAAGATTATGACTTTTTGTGAATTTATGTGAAGTGGCTGAATGTCTTTTTTTTGTGGTGTTGTGTTTTTCAGGGCTGGAGCAGTGCCTATTCCATAGAATCTGTCATTATGCAGATAAATGCGACTCTGGTGAAAGGAAAAGCCAGGGTGATGTTTGGAGCCAATAAGGTAAGTGATGTTGGTGAATATGTCATTGGACTGCTTTTAGTACATTATAAAGAAAGGTTTGACTTGAACACTTGAATAATAAATATTTATTCCAATACAATTAGGATCCTAGCATCTCTAGATCAATGTTCTATTTGTTTTGCTGATGGTTTTGCTAATGTCAGCAGTACTGGCACTAGCAGCCTTCTTTTAATGCACTTTTTACGTCTGCACACCTGTGTAGTTGAACCTTATTTTCATGTATTGTCTGTGGATTGTTGTTGCTCCATCTTCTGTAGCTTTAAGTGCCTTTAATGGCAGGGATCCACCAGGGATCGGATCTTCAGTGATCCGCTAAAATACTCTCCTGTTTTGCCTAGTATACAGTATATATGCTGCCAGTTATTTACATCTACAGCGCCACTTCCTGTCGGCTACCAGAGCTCTGCTGGAGAGAAGCATGTGTTTTACTATTGTCCTGTTATGCAGTTATTGGACAGCAGTAGAAAGCATCGGGAAGAGATGGGGAATTACTTGAAGATACCTGCCACTGATTGCTATAGTACCTGTTCATAAAGTGACTATTTGACTGAGAAAGGTTTACACAGCGTTGTTTGTTTTTCAGAACCAGTACAATCTTGCCAGAGCACAGCAGTCCTACAAATCCCTTGTGCAGATTCATGAAAAGAATGGTAAGCGTTTCTACACTTCCACAATTTGATTTACTATTCCTGTTTGATTGTGACTCAGTAGATATTCCCTCTGTGTATTTCTACAGGCTGGTACACACCACCTAAAGAGGATGGGTAAGGAGTTACTACCACTATGCACAGGAAACGTGTCTCTGGGTCAGAGTATCTTGTTTTCTTTGGAATATTCCCCCACCCCCCCTCTGACTTAACTGGGAATATATCGTCTTTCTCACGGAAACCACCTCCCTGTCTCATCTGACAAGTATTCCTTTGCCCCGCTGCAGGAAAAAAAAGACTTAACTCTGGTGTCACTTTGCTTCTCCCCTCAGTGTTTTAGTGAGGCGGATGATGTGAGGGTATCACTAGTCCTGTTTTTCTAAATTGCTCATTTGTCTTTAAAAATCCTTTCTCCCTTTAAATGTGTAGAGATGCTTTTTCATTTTTGCTGCTTTGACAAACTGGGATTGACAAACAGTCAGTTGCTCCTCGTTAAATTGAGTTTTAAAAGAAATGTCATACAGAAACTGCTGAAGTGGCACCTCACTGCACCTGCTTTTATTTCTGGTTTTTTTTTTGGAAAATTAAGTGGTACATAACAGCAAATAATGTTCTAGAGATATTACTTGGCCATTGATATTTTTTTTTATCAGTTGAGCATCCAAGACAATAAATGAGCCAATTTACATACAGTACTGTGCAACGGTCTTGTTGTTTTAGCAGTGCTACAGTAACCATACAGTATAATCCTTTCTCGATCAATTTATTGGAACACGTCCACAAAGTATGGTAAACATGTATGCAGTTTTGGAATAATTAAGTGTCAGTTATTCAGTGTGACCTACCCTTAACCTGGCTCTCTTAAACCTGGAGTGGAACCATAATTAATGCTATTGGTAAAACCTGCATTTGTCCTACATTGTTGACAAATATCTACTGTGTAAAAGGTCTGCGATGCCTGATTACATGCACATTTGTTATGAGTTAAACTCATTGACAGTGCGCTAATATCTCAGCCTCGTCATACCAATCCAAATGCCAACGGTCACAGAATTTGACAGACTTACAAAAAAAACAACAGCGCCAGTGGAAGCCCTGAGACTTTTGCACAGTCCTGTATTTTAGGAGTACATCTTGAAAGTGAGATGATCTACGACTCTGTATCTTTTTAGCTCTTACTTTTTAAAAAAATGTGTGAAGTGTACTGGGCCGAGCAGATCCAAAATGCCACTGACGTCGTGTCATGTCGCCGAACAAATCAAGTGGTTTAAGCGATGATGCGGCCGGAGTGGATTTGAAAACTCAACATACAGTGTATTGTGGAAAGAGGATATATTTTCACCAGATGCACTATGAGAGGAGCACTGTGACGTCACAGTGGAAGTCCTTACAGACTCGGTTTTTAGACCGAGGACCTGTTTTTGCCTTATTTCTGTCAACACACAGTGCTCGGTCTGGCTGGTGTCTTGCATCTGGGTTGTGGCTGTTAAGATGAAGGATAGTTTGAATCTGGAAATGAAGCCCAGCGTGTGCAAAAGCTAACATCACGTCGCACAGGGGTCCTCGTCTCGGCCACAGTTGTAAGATAATTTTGGTTTGAGTAGTCGCTTTGTTGAATACGAGCATGCTGGGATGGGCTTATACAGGGCGAAATGATAAAGGGCGTTTGGATGTGGGGGGGAAGGGATTGTTCAGCCGTTTCAGTTTTTGCACTGACTTATGTTGTAATTTCCTCGTGTACATTGATACATAGTTTTCCCCCCTAATCAGTCATGAGGTGAAACTGCCGCCATGTTGCGTAACATTTGCAGTTGGATTCACCCCTTTTGCTGCTGCCTTAGTTTTCTCTCAGTCAGCAGCTGAACTTCCATCATTTGCAGGGCTTCCTTTGCTGCCACAGACGTGTTCAGGTGTCTCTTGATCTCTCTCATCATCTAACAAAAAAAAAGATCATTTGTGGTGTGATAAGAACTGACCTGAAACTCTTTAAAGAGGCTTTTAACTTTGACCTCGCAATATACTGTAGTACACCATCAGTACTACTGTTCCCCATACTACAGGACACACTCACTGTATCTGTCCATTTGTTCTTCTGCAATTTATTTGTTAACACTGTCAGCAAAAGCACGTTTGAATGGCAACTCAGGTAACAAACAATCCTTCGGAGGGGACTCTGTACATGTACATGCTCATTTATTAATGCTCTCTTCCACTGATGTTTAGAGACACTCTCAAAAATCACATGATGTCAAACAGGAAATATAATCAGCTTTACAATAATAATATTTCTTCTAATTGAAGAGAGGAAGGACATTTGCAGAAATATTCCAGGACTGTAGGAGCAAGGTGATCAGTAAATGGCTTATCAGTACCAACAGAACCTGTGCTTTTTTCCCCTCAAGCACTGAAATGTCTTTAATTTCAGTGGAGGATTTTTGATAATTCCTGATTAAATGTTCGCACAAACATGCACATTCTAAGAAAAAAAAAATCTGGAAACCATTTTTTTGTTTTTTTTCCCAGCATACTACTCAACATCCTGTTGTTACATGTCTGTACACCTGAGCACTGAGGAGTTATCAGGTATGATCAAACACTGTCCTCACCTTTTAAAGGGCCCGTGTTGCTTGGCAGCACAGAAAAGTTGCACCATAAACTTAACTTTTTAGTATCCGCTGCTGCAAAGTCCTCCTGTGATCTCCTTACTCCAAAATGCCAAAACTCTGGTTAGAGGGTATATTAAGAAATGATTCAGGTTTGATCGATGATGCCATGGTGAACTAGACTTGCACGCTTCTCTAACTGAATTTTTGCTTTGAAAGGATTCCTTTTATCTCGGTTGTGAATTCATTTCCTGGCACCAAGAAAACGGAGGTCATTCTGGCACCTTTGGCTCGCTTTGTGTTTCTTTATGTTTCATTTTCCATTTGAAGAAGTTTTGGCCATGTACAGTAATTTGTAAACTTGCATCAAGTTTATGAATAAAGAATTTTAAGATTATTGCAGTTTTCTGGGCTTCCGCTTTGTTATTTCAGCCATCAAATGAACACAACATCCCACATCACCTCGTGTATCTTATCCAGTACCAGTCCAACGTTTGAACATACCCTGTCATTCGGTGTTTTTTACTTGTTTTTATTATTTTTATATTTCTACATTGTAGATTAATACTGAAGACATCCAGACTATGAAGCAACACATATGGAATTATGTAGTGAACAAAAAAAGTCTCCGTCACCTTCAGTATGTTGTCACCTGGGATGGTTTTCCAGCAGTCTTGAAGGAGTTCTCGGAGGTTCCCATTACAAGTGCTCAGCACCTCTGGGAACTCCTTCATGGTTGCTGGAAAACTGTTCCAGGTGACGACCTCATGAAGCTGATTGAGAGAACTGCCAAGAGTGTGCAAAGCTGTCATCAAAGCCAGAGGTGGCTACTTTGAAGAATATAAAATAAAAAACATTCTGGTTTCTTAAACATTTTTTTGTTTAATACATAATTCCATGTTTTCCTTATGTCAAACGTATGACAGTATCAGTCAAATGAAATTCTATTCCCCGTCTCCCATCATATACGATTTGCACTACTGTAATGCATATCTGTACATTACTGTATTGTACACCATCCCCACCACACTATTGTACGTGCTGTATATTTCCACAATAAATACAATCTGTACCACTGCAAATAATTTATACTGTATAGTTATAGCCCACTGTATATACCAGTATACATTCACGCACACACAAGTATATTATAGTTATTCTGTTACTGCTTATGCACGTCTGGTTCAATGCAATCAGCATTTCATTGCCTCGTACCTGTGACGTGTTCAATGACAATAAAGTTGAATAGAGACGGATTTAACAAGCTCTGACGTTTTTGGATTCTGGATTTAAGACAGAGATAAAGATAAAAGCAAAGTTATTAAAGGACAAAAGAAGATGCAACAAGAACTATTTATTATCTCTCAGGGTAAGACCAAATAATACAAAAAGTAATACACAAAAATGTATTCCTCATTTACTCCACTAATGGAGACACAGCCTCCTGAAATGTTTCATTCACCTAATTAGAGCATGTTCCTACTGAGAGTGTATATCAATGGCAAATATTTACCCCATCGTTAAGTCATTATATATTCATATCTACTTATTTATAGTACATGATAAATACATATCCAACAACACACGTCACATATGGGGAACACGGGGAAGGTCGAGTGGAAATGGCTGTCAAGAAGCTTTGAAACAGGAATGTGAAGCAGAGAGTATAATCTCCCCGGCGCGCCGAAGATCCTGGTTTTCATTCGGCTAAAATGTCCATAAACACGGTAACGGTGCTGTATGTACATATGACAGGAAGCTCATACTTCTAACTCACTGCCGCCTTGAGAGAAAACTTCTCTGTCCATCTTAGTGTGGAACATTACACTTTCATTTGAGCATGTGGATGATTTTTAGTGTTGTATTTCATAACTACTGTATATGCATCTGCTGGTGAAAATGTTACATGATTGTAAAATTATACTTATAATTATGAGTGTCCAACAGAAGAGAGCGAAAAAGGCCCCATTCCTCTAATTCATAACAAGTGCGTGTGTATATTTGAGGCCTGCACAACAGGACCCCACTATTAACTCTACTGATAAATATGTCACGTTAGTATTGCTACACGGTGAGTCACACGGTGAAGGACGTTTGCACCGTCAGCAGGTGACCCAGCGCAAAACACTGATTAAAAATGATAGAATTAACAAAACACCTTCAAAGATCTGAATACCCAGAGCCACGGAGAGACACAGTAAACACGTACTTCACACTCACACACACACGCGTCTTCAAAGAAAACCACACAAAAAAAACATAAGGTTGATACAAAAAAAAAGCTAAACAAATAACTATTAAACACCACACCATCACAATCAGACGAGACAACTCACGGGATCGGAAATAACGAGCATTCAAATACGTATCTTCACATCTGTTTCAAGTCTAATACTGTATATTACTGCAATAACCAACTACTGAATCTTGAAGAGTTTAAAGTGACTTCACTTTTTAACTGAAAGAAAGAAACATAAAATACTCACAAGGTACACACACACACACACACACACAAATATTCTCTCTCTTTCAATAGCACATCTTCAAGAAATAAGTGGCAATTTTTTGCAATTGTATATTCTATTTTTCTTTTATATACATGTCATATCACACCAACTCATGGAATAACATCAATAGCCACGAAATGACACACGGAGTGAGGCCTGAAAGTCCAGAGCTCCAGAAACAAGTATAGCCATTTAAGCATTTACATGTAGGGGTTAAGAGGAAAACAATTTGCCAAAGTGGGGGAAATGTCCATCACTTCATACAACGCTATGACAGCCAACAACGATGATTATTCTAATATTTACTATGTGTTCAACCTGCGAGTGTTTTGGTTTTTTCTCTCTCGTGTAACCTCTCCAGTTTTGATTTGGAATGTTTTTTTATCCAAAGAACTGCAATCCTAAATACTGCATGTGCTTCACTTCAAACGTGGAATAAGACGTTTAACTGCTCAACGCATAGGATTGGATGGAACTCTACAAAACCAAGTGCCCCCCATGATGGTGGAATAGTGGTGAAAAGAGGAGACAAAAGCCAGAAGACGTCGACGGTTTAAGGGCTTTAAAGGTAGAATTTAAAACCAGCCTTCACAAATTTCCTGAGAAATGTAAAAAAAAAAAAATAATAATAATAATTAGTGTGGATTAAAAAACAAAAGAACGTAAGAAAGTTTCTTCACTGCGTCAAGCTAATGACTTCTTATTATAGGTAAGACCTATGTTACAGGTAAAAACATTTCCAGCAGAAATTGTCTAATTCATTTATTTTGTTCAGATTTTGTTCAAATTTAATTTCTCTTTTTCAACATATAACTTTAGTTTACCTGGGCCAATATTCACATCAAAATATCCTCCTACAACATACCAACTTACAGGGACACATTTGGCAATAAATTCAGTGTTTTACTAAGAGTTTTTGGTAAATAAAGAGCTACTACAACCAGACAGGAAGCAGAATACCAGTGGTGCATTATGAGTTCCAGTTTAAATGCATGCAGCATAGATCTGTCTGCACCTCTACAGTTTTCCTTCTAATAATAACAATAATAATAATTTTGGTCGGGATGACACAGAGACATGCAATGCTGCCCTCCACAGAGAAAAGGTTTCTGAATACTGAAACTACAGCTCTCTCCAACTAATTACTGATAAACATATTATCACTAGTTAAGCTCCTTTATTGTTTATATGATTTGGGCAGTCATTGTGTTATTTGTTTATCATATTTATTGGTTAAGAGTAGCAAGAGTGTAAATTGCACATAATCCCATAACGTTCCTTTAACTGGGAATCTCTTCATGTGCGGTAACGAGTTCAAGCATTGGGTGACCTGATCGCTGAAGAAAAGTAAACACATGTTTAACGGTTATAGTTCCTTAAACACATTAAAGATAAAGTTACATGTGTTGTAAATCCACCTGAATGAATATTATATGTCTCCATTTAAACACAACTCACATTGACCAGCTAAAACTGAGCAGCATAAAATAAAAATAATTAAAAAAACAACAACTTTCTAATAACGGAATGACTTAACTGAACTGGGAACTGAATGAATTATTATCGCATCCAAAAACAAGACTTTTCTCTTCAAGAACTCATCCTACACATTATAATGAAGGTCACCTAATTCTGAATTGTGTTCTTAATTGATCCCTTTTATATCTCTCCCACTCGGCAGGCTGCCCTCCCCCCCTCGCCCTACATTGGGTCGTCGTAGTTGTAGGTGGGAGCTGCTGAGTACTGGTTCTGGTTCTGCTGCATGGCTCCCTGAGCGGCTCCCATGGCAGCCTGCTGAGCTGCCTGCTGGACATGGGGATTCTTCCAGGCCCCAGTGGCCCACTCCTCTTGGGCCTTGCCCAGGCTACCACCACTACCACGGTAGAAGTTATGAACCTGTGAAAGAGAGCACACGAGGGTTGTAACTGACAACGAGTTTGTAGAGATTCAAAAAGTTCCTGTATTGAAAGTGCGGCTGTGTGAGGTATTGACACATGATCGACACTGACTTTGCCAAGCACGCCACCATTTCTGCATATCAGCTAGAGATTTTAGACCCGCTCAATAGGACATGATGTCAATTTTATACATTTAAAGACGTTTAAAGATCCTCATTGGACATCAGTGTGACTGACAGCTGGTATTATCTAATAGGTGCCTGTTGACAAGTGATGTGTATGAATTTCCAAAACCTGAACATGGCGCTGGCCAAATCGCTTCAGAACAAGAGTTGAGATTATGAGTGACATCACTTCTGGCTGAACTGCTGCATCTACACAGTCCAGTCAGAGCGCTTAGGTTAGTCCCAAAAACAAAGGTAAAGAGCAGAGGTGACAGAGCCTTTGCAGTGGCAGTGGATGCTCCCAGACTGTTGAGCATTTTAAATCATCTTTAAAAGGTTACTTTTACACAGGTTGAGCTGGACTCCCATTGTTTTTGTTTGTTTGTTTTGCTTTTATATGTTTTTACTGTGCTCTGTAGTGTTTTTCAAACGTTTTATGTTTTTATGCTTTCTATTTTTTATACTGATTTTAGTTTTTTCAATGACGTCATTGTGTACTGCACTTTGGTCAACCTTGGTCGTTTTTTTAAATGTGGAATTTGAAGTTTGGAAACTCTCCTGCACTAAAGACAAAAAAAAAATCAGCAATTTCAGCTCATTAATTCACAGCTCAGGGTTCTAGCTAGCGCATTTTAACGTCGATTTCCTTGTTGTAACGTGTCGTGATCTTGGCTACTGTTTGATCTAATCACGCCAGCATCGAAGCGTGGAAATAACAACAAACGCACGTGTAGTATTTTGCGCGTATTTCACGCCACACATGACATTTCTCACGCTGAGAAGGGATAAAAATAGGTTTTGTGGAATTTGTTCTTTATTATATTCACATATTAACTGTTTTCTAATAAGTGGACATGCACTGTGTTAGTCACCTTTGTGAGGGCGATGAAGGAGAGCACGGCTACCGCAGTAAACATGATGGTGGGAATCAGCATCACCACAGCTGAGCCGACATTGGTGCTGAAGAAGGTGATGGTAGCCAGCCAGCCACTGGGGAAGCAACAAAAGAGATATCATCATCACACATGACAAAGCATAAATACATGATGCAGTATTGATGATTTTCCTGTGGCCCCATATCTGCAACATAAGCGAACAGCATTTAAACTTTGTTGAAGCAGGTTTGGTGCAAGAGAAGCTACCGAAAACACAGTGGTATAAACTGTAAAGGTTTTCAAAGCCTTAGTGTCAAGTGTAACGCAGTATAATACATGGACAATGTGTAAAAATATTAGTAATCAGTATTTGTACGTCAGGCTCTCTACCTGGGATACAGTCAGGTGACATCTGAAAGAAAATCAATTAAATAAAAACCTAATCAAAGAAAGCAGTCCACCCAACAACCGTTTCAGCCAGCACAGAAGAAGTGGAGAAGTGAAGGAAGGAGATGTGAGGAAATGAAGAAGTAAGAAGTGAGGAAAAGAAGATATGAAAGGAAGTGAGGAAACTCACTCATCATGGAACACACACAAGCAGCCGCGAAGGGAAAACACTGGAGACTGAAATGCTAATACTAAAAAACAGGAGGTAAAAGAGAATTTAAAACATAAATAGTAAATCATCAACCACATGCTACAATCTTCAGGATCACCAGATGTAAGACCATCTCAACACCTATGAAGAACTTTGGAACGACAAGTAACACAGAACTGAAAACGATCTACTTTAAAATGAACAATGTTATTTAATGAGTGAAATAGTCCTTACCACACCCCCCAACCTGGAATGCCAACAGTCTGGATGATACTGATCACCACCTGGGCCATGAAGACGAAGAAGAACGCCATGAAGTTGAAAGAGCTGTCAGTCCTGCACAGAGAGAGAGAGAGAGAGAGAGATAAAATCGTCATTATATTTGATGTGATTCAGCAAGAAACAGCTGCCGTGAAGGATCAGGCGAGACTCCTCTTACTTGAAGGCCTTGTAGATGGGCCTAAACCAACAGACATAAGAGCAGGGGGTGAAGAGGATGAGCCACAGGATGGCCATACCAAAGTTGGTCGCTCCACCGCCTCCACACATCCACGCCAGGCAGCCAATCAGATTAAAAGCTAGTGTGGCACTATTCACTGTTAGCATCACAGACGAGAAGAGAAATGACCCAAACATGTTTTATTTAATCACAGTCAAGTCATGTCTAAGTCAAGCTACATCTTAACATAAACAGGAACTATGATTTGTTTAGCACATGTAGTTTTTAAACCAGACTTACATTCTTAGTTTCAAAAGGAAAAAGAAAAAGATGCTATGCTGTTTTATGTCACATTACAAATACTGTTACTATTAAGATCTTCTGCATTAGTATTAATTTATGATAAGTTATTTGTTCTACGCCAGGACAAAAACAGCACTCATGTATTAAGACCCACAAATGGCTTGCAAAATAAATGTAACTTAAGATATTTATTTTGCATAAAATTAAGTTGTGATGGATTTATCAAACATTTCTTTGAAATCTCTGGTTCACCATTTCAGAACAACATTAGGCGATACAGAAATGGCAGTAAAATAGTCAGAGCATTTATAGTATGCACACATTTGCCTTTGTCAGGATTTATGTTGAAAAAGTGATTAAAACAGTGGCAAATAATGTGAATTTAGAAGTTTTACGTTTCATATTTCAAGTTTTATGTAAATTTACACTTGAATAAATGCTAAAAACAGATGGAAATTGCTCTGTGACATGAAGCGGTGTGACCAGTCAGTCTGGTCTCACAGCTTTACTGGAGCGACTGATGCTGGACAATCATAATATTTATGGCAAAACAGTGTGAGAGTCAGAAGGAGTGCATAGGTTAACCATCATGTGAGCAACACAATGTGTAGTAAAAGGTAGTTTGCATATTGCACTGTTCTGCAGGTCAGCAGCTCACACACACACACACACACACACACACACAGACTTTGAGCTGGAGGAACACTTACAGATCCATAGGTAATAGAGCCTTTTGCACATGGTGCGACGCTGGTCTGGGATCTCATTGAAATCTTGGTAAAAACATGGCTTGAGGGGAATGAAGCGAGGAAGAGGAGGAAAGTTGTTTTCTGGAATACAAAGACGCAGTTCAGCACAGCTGTTCACAGGGAATTCAGAAAGTGTTCAATACAAGACAGCTGTAAGATTGAGAAGTATAAATCGGTTGATTTAAGCAACAAAGCTGAAAGGAGTGGAAAACTTACCTGCCATAATGACCGCTCAGTGTGTTCCTTCACTTCCAAACAGACTTCAATATCAGCTTTCCTTAAAAACAAACCTGCAAACAGGGCGGTTTTTATAGGTGCAAACTCATAAACCTGGCATGCACACACTGAATCCACATGTGATCTGATTAAAGGTGCTGTCACATAGTAATGCATCATTTATTTATTAACAACATGGATGGGTTGACATGAAAATCTCACATCATGATTATTCTGATAATCATAAATAATGACAATTCAAAAGCTTTCAATTATATATTTTCTAAGAAACTCTACTCATCATTTAGTTTGTATCCAAGATATTTTAGAAGACGATATGTATATATATATACAAACATTACTAGAATCTTAAATAGTTATTAAAGAAAGGTGTGGGAATCACATGGTACCTCACGATGTGATACGTGATACATGGTCCACGATACCAATAATATCATGATACAACAATTCTGTGATAATCAAAATATTGCAAGACAATAATATAGTGATATATCACAATATCTGACAAAAACAAAATGTCCGTGAAAAGTGAAAAGTGCAGGATTTCTCTATTTATCCACAACATAAAGAACAAAGGAGGAGGAGACATGAAGTAGTGACGCCTGGCGAGTTAAACTGTCAAACCGTTTACATTAAAGCGCGTTCATTTATTAATTAAAATATTGATATTTGACCGGGCATTTTGCATTATTGTATGGCGAGAAGCTCATAGTTCCTAGTTCTTCAAAATAAAACACTAGGACATTATGTTTTAGCAGCTACACAGAATTTACAAGTCATATTAATAATTTCCCCAACTACAATTATCCCGAAATTCCCATTTTATTATCAGTGCTTTGTTGTCACGATACGCGAGATTATCGTATTCCGTCTCATCCATTCACTATGAGCGCAGTGGAGTGTGGCCTAAAATAAGCATAACCTATGAGTGTAGCGTATGTGTGCTGAAGGCTGCGCTATCATATAGCTCTTTTATTTTTCTTTGCACCATAAAGGTTGGCTGTCGACGGTTATGAAAACATTTTTCCCAGAATATTTGACCACATTTCAAAGCCCATGATGGTGAATGTGGAGCATTTTAGCCTGTAGCTGTGAAGGACATCTTTACGCCTTATACAGGGCAATCTACTGACACACACACACACACACACATACACGGGGAATGAAAATTAAATCACACAGGTCTCTGATGATTTCATGTATTATGATCGTCAGAGTGTTTTAAATGTGCGGGTGTCAGTGATGCTGCAGCAGCAGGACACACACACACATAGAGCATCGTGATCACACACACAGACGATGGAGAAGCGTCCTTCAGCCTGTGCGGTACGACACATCTGTCTGTATCTGCCTCGCCTTCATCATTCACACATAGATCAAGTCAAAGACACACAACAATGATTTAATCAGGAGCCAGATAAAACATTTTTACACAGGAATAATAATAATAATAATATCCCGCCTCAGTCGTCGGCCCTGGACGCGGTGTAATGAATGAAAATGCAGCGATTGAAACGCCTTACCCACCTGATCGGTCCGTGAATGTCGCTAGAATCCCTCTGTTCGTTTACAGACCATCATACGGATTAATAATCTGCGTTAAAGCGCGCTGCAGGAAGTAAACAACGCCGAGGTTTAGCGAGACAAATAACTGTCGTTTATTCCTCAAATGATGGAATTGGGAAGGTCACGTGAGTCTTCTTTTCTTTACGCACATAGCCAGGGTTGCCAGGTCTGCGTGATAAACGCAGACCACTGATCTATTCAAAACCAGCCCCCCCAAAAAGCATCCCAGTACCAGAACTCAGTATATAACGACAAAGAACAAAAAATATTAATGTTTGTGTTCCAGCTGTGTTACATTCAGGAGGGTTTATTGATCAATTCAGGCAGTGTCCCTGTTTAGAGACAAACTTTTTTTTACACTTATTCCATGTGTTTTGGCTCACATTAAAATTGCAATTAATTAACAAATGAAATGTAGCATACCATGACAAGTTTTTCACATGATTGTATATTTCTATAGCTGGGTGTTATTTACCACACTGCCATCCACTTTGACTGGGGCTCCACTTAACACTCACCATTGCTGCCTGTATTCCCTGGTAAACTGGCCCTCACTCCATTCTCACAGACAGACTCACTGGTTTCTGTTCATTTTCAAAACCTATTATGCTATCATTAAAGTTGATATCAGTATAAAACTCTGCTGCTGCTTGAATAAATGACATTGTAGTTCTATAAACACATCATAACTGACTCAGAACTGTCTTGTCGAAATCTATTACTTGATACAACTGTAGCCGGGTGGTAAATAAACCCAGAAGTTCTTGTTTTTATGTGTTCTTTGTTTATTGTGTTCTTTCTCCACATACTCTTTTTGTAAAACACAGAAATGCACACAGACACTTTTTGGTCACAGGGTGGCAGCATTGAGCCCAGTTAGGGTTTTACCGCGAAGTGCATTCTGGGTTGTTGTGGTTTTTTCCCTCTGTGAATGCGTGCCGGAAATCATACAAGTGGGGAACGGACACTTGCTTCATTCGAACGGTAAATAAAGTACACACATGGTGAAGCATATTATTCCCTGGAACTTAACAGCCTGTGAAGCGGCCGAACATAGTATTTAATGGAAATATGTTTCAGGATGTGAACACACTACAGTATGCGACAACCACGATTAGCAGCTAACTTCGGTGCTGAGTGAAGAAAGCTCAAACACGTGGTGAAGACGAGTGGTGAAGTGTAAGTGTCTGTGTACATGCCAAATTGTGTTTGTTAAATTGTTATCTTACTGATATGTGTGATTCGTTCCTCGGCCACTGCCGTACTTTGGGACATTTTTGTATTTTATTTTCTATTTCTTCCCAAATATAAAATCTGTGAACAGTCTAGGGCTGAACGATATATCGTTATCGTATCGATATCTAGATATGAACATTCAAGATATTCATATCGAAAAAGCAACGATATAAACAAAATAGATTTTCCCCCGCGCTCGCCCTGCATGTACAGCTCTGGCAGTCACAATAAACTTCATTTTTACGATTGCCCTTGAATGCACCACTACGGCCAGCCAACCACAACCCTTATTTCATGCTTGCTGTGGAACGACAGCTGAAGCCAACCAATGACAAACATAGGAGGGCGGGAGGGAGACGGAGACTGAGACACGCACATACACACACACATACACACGACATACACAGCGGGAAAGAAAAGTGACAGAAGATAATGCGGCCGGTGGCGATTTTGTGCCAAAACATAAATCATCCTCCATTATTTGGAGGTATTTTGGATTTTAAAAAGGATGTCAACCCGAGCGAGGTGTTGTGCAGGTCGTGCTTGGCGAAAATTGCAACGAACCAAGGTAGCACAACAAACATGTTTCACCACCTGAAACAACACCATCGCGTGCTGCACGAAGAGTGTATTACAATGAGAGAAACACCGGGGACTTCTCAGGTATCCCAAAAGAAGCCCAAGTTAAGTGTGTTTACTGATGCGTTCAGTAGTGTTACACCATATGAGTCGACGTCCACCAGACATAAAGGCGTTACAGACGCTATAACATGCCACATTGCAAAAGACATGGTACCCGTGTACACAGTCTCACAGTGAGTTCTCATCAATAAAACACTTTCCATGTGGAAAGTTTCCACAGTCTTTTGTATTATGATGTTTTTATTTTTCTGAAAAATGCTTGCTTTTCACCGAACCCGTAGTCATATCGTATCATATCGATATCGAGATATCTGGCATGAATATCGAGATATGAAATTTTGTCCATATCGTTCAGCCCTAGAACAGTCCTCCGATTATTTGGGTTATTGATTCGGACGACTGTCCCATTGCATTGAGTAAAGCTATAAAACCCCAGTTATTGTGTCCTGTGTGTGTGTGTATCAAATTCCCACGGGCAACACAATTGTTATTTTATCCTGGTCTCTCTCTATTCTATCTCTACCTCATCTCCCTCTCGTCCTTTCTCTCCCCTTCCCTTCCTCTGTCCCCCATTATTCATTTCACACCAAATGCTTGAGGCAGATGCTCATTGTGTGAATTGTTGGGCTTCTCTGCTCTTTATAATGTTGTCTATGTACAGTGCCTTGAGTATGATGTGATGTGGCGCTACACAAATAAAATTGAATTGCAATATGTCTCTGTGCGTGTGACGGGATAAACACTTAATGCACAAATGTATCTTTTCTTGTCACTTCCTCTTATAGTTGTCCTCCTCCAACCCGAATGTCATGAAGTTATTGTTTATGTCAAATATGCGTTTAGTGTGAACAACATAGTCTGCTCAATTCAACATTTCAGAGGCACCCGAATTTTACGGAAAACCGCGGACCTGGCAACCCTGTACATGCCTTTACGCCGGATGTACCCGCCCGGCTAGAAACGGGGCCCCTGGAAAGAAAGATAGGATTTGTTGCTGGTTTGAATCAGAATACGTGTTTCACCAAGCTCCGCCCCCGCAGTGATACTGTCCACTGTGCTGAAAGTAACAGGCAGATGTGACATGTTTCCTGTTCCACTGTTAAACACACAGCAGAGACACAAAAAACAAGCGATAGAGGACGTTTAATCCAGACTACAAACGGTGTCAACAAGCATGTATACGTTGTGCGCATAAACGTATCAATGTATACGTATATATTTATTTGTATAACATCAACATAATGTAATGAAATATGGACAATAAGATGTGGAGTGGAGTCCTATGGAGTGAATGCTGCGTTAATTTATCCTGAAAATGTTAACGTCTCCATGGCTCGCAATCGTAGAACGGGGTGGAGATAACGTAGTAACTCATGTATTTACACATTGACGCGACTCTTTCTTTTTCCATTCAACAATTTCCCGTGGGTGTTCGTGTGCACACCTGCGCGAAAAAACATTTCCGATTTTTTTTCGGCACCTGAACACATCAGTGCTACAGCTGAGCTCTCCTTAGCGCTTCCTGTGGTGTTATGAGTTGAGCTAAACTGAAGGTAACGACAAATGATCACATATAACTACATTTCTTTCAAGCGAGACGTGTCTCGGGTGTGTTTGTGAAACTTCCACGATCCTACGGTTTTGCAACAGAGTGTGTATTTGTTTTCGTTGACGTTACTCAGCGAAGGATAGGCCAGCTGTGCACTTGTTGTAGCTAATGTTAGCATAACATCAAGCCTCATAGTGTTCACCAGTGGACAGCCACATAACTGATGTTTGCTAACGTTAAACGTGTCACACACAGCCCTCACTCATCACAATTATTGCACTCGAAGTTATATTTGACGAAATTCTGCTTCACGGCCCTTTACTGCGGCTTTTTATGGCACTTTGTACTGTAAATTTAGTGTAAAGCTGTGGTTCTGGAGCGTATTTTTTGTGATTAAATCGAAACATGATTAATTATCTTATCCAAAAACATGAATTGATGAATCATGCTTGTGACACTTTGCGGCATCCTTTTTTTAAAGTATGTTTTGTTTTCCAGTTAATAGTTTGTCAGGGCTGGAAATGTGATATTATAAAATTGTGTTATGTGGTAATGTTGTTGGATGATAAGATACTGATATGATTTGCGATAACTAATGTAGGTTTACATTGTCAACGTTTTTCTGCTTAGAGTATTCTCTCCATTCTAATAGTGTGGTATTATTGACAAACATGGCCACATTAGAGCATTTTAATGCCCCCTTAGAACATTGTTTACATAATTAGGTAGGTAGGTACTTTATTTATCCCTGTAGGGAAATTGTTTTGTCCAGTGACTATGGCACAAGTACATACAAACAACCTAAATCAGGATATACTGTAAATCAGAGGTATTAAACTTGCGATTTCATACAGCCTGCCGCTCAATATCAAATTATAATTATTTTCCTATGTCTTTTATTTACAGATTAATTTTGCATCATGGATATTGTTGTTTATTGTGAACTACAAATTTTTCCATTTCAACACTTTTATTTTGAAATTATTTCAGTAGAGTGTGCTCGGCTGCTGTAATGTATTGAGAGAAAATGGTGGAATAATATAAACAAAAGCAGTTGTCTACCTTTATTGATATTGTACATTGATATTGCAATGACGGTACATTTTCAATATATTGTTCAGCACTATGCAAATGGACCTAGATAATTTGTGGTGTTAGTTGCATTATATATATAATATGTTGTCCTGAGGTGTTCATTGTGCTCTTAACACCATACTTAATGTGTAGCTGTTCTGATGTCATATCTTATCGCCGCTGTTTGCAGTGCTGGGAATGCAGCCTCCGCTCCCACCTGAAGCCGTCAGAGAGCTGGTGTGCTCCTGTCTGCACAGAGACCCGGTGGCAGCAGACCTTCGCTGCAGCCTGTTTGTCGCTGCTGCACAGAACTACAAGAGAGACTCTTTGCTCAGACCCTTCCCCCCAAGATACATAAGTGGTGGCAATAAGGACTTTGAGGAGCTGGTAGGAGATTTCAAGAGATAACGGCGTTTTAATCAACATTTATAACAACTTTGATTTTAAATATAATATTATTCAATAGCTTTTTACTGAGGCTGCACAAGCACACAGTGAGATTGTGGTGACATGAAGCACATTCACTTGGTGGCAGCACTGTGCTGTTAAAGGTGGCATTGTGAACGTGAAGAAAGTCTATTAAAGTGAAAATATGAAACTGGCTCTTTGAATGATTTAAGAGGTAGATAAGTCAAGTAGTTAGAAGAAGAAGACCAACACCTCAGTTACACTTTATTTGACATATTTATGACAATGTCATAAAATTCAAAGATATGAACATTGAAAGGGATGTTAAGACAATGATATAGGTGTTTCTCATAAAGTGGACACATGCTTCTTCGGAATAATAATATGCATTATCTGAATAATACAGGAATATGTGATGTTGACATTAATGCAGAGAATATGACTCAGTTTCAGACAGAGTACACTGATAATAAGGACGTACTTCAGACAGGTTTGTTGTCCAGGCATTGTAGCATAACAAAGGTGATGTTGTTCTATAGTTGGCAGATGTGAAGTCATTGCCTGGTGTGAGAGAGTTGGTGAGACTGAGACCTGGAGAGGGAGATCATCATCTGGCTCTCACCCACTGGATTCTCTCCTCAAACAGTTTTGCTGTGAAGACACTACAGAAAGAAGAGGTACAGTAGCAGTATTATTTCTCACCCCCAGCACTGACACACAATTAATATGCAATAAAAATGCATTACGGTCGGCCCTTAAATAACTGCCATTAATGCATCTACACTGACAGTCTGACAGTATGTTTCTTTTGATTCTCCACCAGTTTGCCAGACTTTGCAACCTGACAGAAAATGAAGGGATTTCTGCACCTGTTCCAGACTTCCTCTTTGAGTTGGAGTACTGTGATCTGCTGAATGCCAGGTTTGAGAGGACGAGGGCTGGACGCGATGTCTTCTATGCGTTCCACGGGAGTCGCCTGGAGAACTTTCACTCAATCATTTACAATGGGCTGCACTGTCACCTCAACAAGGTCAGCTGCAGGTGGATTTTGGACACGTCTGGTTGTTTCTGACTAAAGTGTAAACTTCCATCTCTTCAGTGCATTTTCTTTATTGTATGTGTAGAACTCAGTGTTTGGAGAGGGGACCTACCTCACCAGTGACCTCAGCATGGCTGTTCTCTACAGCCCCCACAGCAGTGGCTGGTCAGAAAGTCTCCTGGGTCCACTTCTGAGCTGTGTTGCCTTGTGTGAAGTCATTGATCACCCGGATGTCAAGTGCCAGGTGAAGAAAAAAGGTGTGTGTCCCATGTGAGGATGTAGGATATAAAGCATTTGGTGCCTGTGGGCATAATAACTGCTGCTGCTTATTAAAACAACACATTTCTCACATTCAGATTCTGAAATCGTTGACCGTCAGCGCTCCAGGGCGAGGAACAGTGAAGGGGGGGACGTACCACAGAAATACTTTGTAGTCACCAACAATCAGCTTCTGAGAGTCAAGTACCTGCTTGTTTACTCTCAGAAAAGGCACCTGTCCAGGTAAGATCTATGAAATAGGGGATTGTACTGTATGAGTTATTAGGGATGCGACACTATGAACATTTCCTGTCAGGATTATCCTGACCAAAATATTTGTGTTTCACTATATTATTGTGACAAATGTAAAAATATACTTTCATATATAGTTTTTTCACAAATATAACTTATTTTCAATGTGTTCTTATTTTACAGCATTTTCCACATATGCATAAAGATTTTTGCTCAGTACTGTATATTTTCCCGTCTGCTCTTTTCATGATATAAAGTATATGACTGTTCTTTTCTTTGTGTTACAGTTTGATACATAACTGAGTGTATTTGGTGTGGTCATCATTTCATGTTCTACGGCCTGTACTTGTGTGTTTTTCTTCAGACATTCCCACAGGTCCTCCTGGTTCATGCGTCACCATTTTGCCGTGATGATGAGTCTCTACCTTCTGCTGCTCGTCGTCCTCGGTGCCTTCAACTCCACCACCTTCTTATCCTTCTGGAACAAACTCTTCAGGTGATGACACAACAGTACTCATGGCCTGGATGTGCGTTATCCACTGTGCCTTCCATTACACAGACGGACGGCAGGCCTGAGCAAAGATGCACCTTTATACTGTTTTCCCTTTAGAATGCTCTTTTAATAAGTTGTTCATTTTGCTGTTGCAAGACATCATATCTGATCACATAGCAGTTTACGTTCCGAGCTGCTGGAGTTCAAATTCTGTTGAAATGGGTAATAAACATAATAATAATAACAATAAGACCATTCTGCATTTTAAGAATGTTATGCAATGTTCAATCTGTAAATTGTTTTATTAAGTAAAGACTCAGTTTTATAGATAAACTCGGCGACTGCGTGTTTTGAGTTTAATAAACTGAAACTGTACTATTTTTTTTAATCACCTCAAACTCATGTATAGTGTCAGAATCAGCTTTATTGTCCAAGAACTGTATGTCAGCCTACACAGAATTTAACTATTGACTGAATTAAATAGATTTAATAGACTGAAATAGATTGGAAATATTATAAAATCATTAAGATCTTTAATAATGTTTATTCAAAATGACTGAGAAGAATTGCGTAGAAATCTTTGCAGCTGCTGTCCACGTGAAGGCCGCTCTTTCATACTTATCTGTCACACTTTTCTATTGTTAACTGGGGTTTGTGTTTCGTTCAGACTTTAACATTGGTTGGCTGCCTGCGACAGAGGCACATTTATTACTGCTGGCACTCAGACAGTCCTTTTGTTATCCTTTGGTTTTTATCAGTAAAAACAAGTGAGACGGATATATGGGGATTGATAACAGAGGCGGCCTGCTTTGGTGACAGATCCTGTCGTTGTCGTCGATACCTGATATGTTGATGTGTATACACACAAGTGTAAGAACTTCGCACTTCTACTTCTACTTATTAAGAAGATATTTGAAAGCTTTTTTTGTTATTCATTTGTAGCAGCATTTTAAAACGATATTTTATTATTTCCCCTGAATTAGGAATTTCAACAAACAAGAAAATCTGTTTGTTGTTCATTTAACAGAACCTTCTTGGTACTTACAACCTCATTTTGAAAACAACTATTTAACTAAGATTACGTCCTCTTGCATGTTCATCTGTTTCCATTATAAACAGGTCAAACTTGGAGCTGCGGCGTCCTTTTTTCCAGCTTATTAATTAAATACTGTATTTTTTTTTACTGATACACCTGACTCACCTGAGTAAAGATGAAAGAAAACGCAGGCCTATTGTTTTGTATTAAAACCAATTCCGTCTTGCGAAACCTCTCAGATAAAAAGCTTCTCCTCCCCAGAAATGTCTCACTTTTGAAGGACACCGAACAAATTGCCCATTGTTGGTCCACACTTTATTCCCTTTCTGTACACACATCATTATTGCTGCCTCATAAACTGTCTGTTATTCAATAACCATCATCTGTCAGGGGGGCAGCGATGGCAGAGGGGACGCATGTGAACCAGAAAACCTCTGAAGATCTGGAATGAGCCACAGCAGCAGACTGATTTCACACTGTTGTTGCACTATCCACATCATACTAATGCTTCATTTTTTACCATCAGTTGCTACTTACCTATTAAAGATTATTGTGAGAATGAGGAAACATGTTCAAATGAAACACTGGTTTCACTAATAACACTGGTGCAGCCAGAATATTTACAAAAAACGTTGAACTGTTTTGGTCTGTGCACCACCCACCCGCCCAATAACACAGCCTGTAGTGCTTTAACACACGGGAAGCAGAGTGAGCAGAAAGCAGCTGCATTGGAAATACTGAATGATACCAGACCTAAAAAGCCCTGATACCCCTCTCTAAAACATCTTGACCACAGAAAAAAAGGGAGCGTCTGCAGTGGAGATGCACTAAACATGCAATAAAATATGATCATTGGTAGCGTATTGATCGCATGAATCCCAGTGAACTTGCACGAAACAGTTCCAGAGGAGAAGTTAGTTTTGCAGCCACACATGAATGAACATGTGGACAAACAGTAATAAAAATGTGTAAAAACTAAAGGTAACACCCAACACATAAAACATCCATCCATCCATCCACGTCCAGCACAGCCAACAATATTGTCCCCAACAAATAAACAAAAGCAGACACAGATCGACATGGAATTTAATTTGTCAGGATTTGAAGTACACATCATTTGGCACGATTACAGGTTTACATGAGATATAAAATGTGACGGACAAAGTTTACAGATAGCTGCCTCGTTTTCATTTTTGCTACATGTTACACATGCTACACATCGATTTACTTTGGTGTGTTTTGACAGGCTGGGACAAAACACACAAAATGCCCCTCGGGATGATTCTGTAGAGGGAAAAAACAACAATGCACACACAGTTGGATCAATGACGGACATGTAATGAGTGTGCTTTTTCTTCCGCCTACCTGCAGGTTGTTGTGGCATACAGGACTGTGGGGAGCAGTCAGGTGATGGTGCACACACTTGCCAAAGCGATGTAGACAGGAGGAGTCAGAGGAGGCGCAGGTCTGAGGACACGATGGGGGTTTTAACAGCAGACAGCTTGAACAGGAGGTGTGTTGGCAAGAGTCCTGGCATGACTTTTTATCCAGGGACACAGATCTACACAGCAGGGTCATGACATGTATGTTAAAATCCGACATAGAAAGCTTTAATTTAAAAAAAAAAAAAGGGTGTGTGGAGTTAAAGGTCCAGCGTGAAGCATGTAGGAGGGTTTATTGGTAGAAATTGACTACAATAAATATGTTTGTATGAGTGTATAATTGCTTCAACATATCAAGTGTTTGGTTTTCATGGACTTAGAATAAATCTTTTCTGTGTACTTTAGGCAGGCTTGTGTTCCTGAGGCGGCCATCCTGCTGCAGCAGACTACATGCACTAACCAGTTAGAGCGTCCTTTTGTGTTTCAAATGTGAAAATGCTATATATATATATATATATATATATATATATATATATATATATATATACTGTGTATAACATCCTTTCTGGTATAGAAGGGCCACAGTCATTCCCTGACTCCCTTGGGAAATGGAGTGGAAGAGTCCTCTGTTTGTTGCAAACTCTCACCATTGTCACTAATGTCACTAAGTCTCGCACACTGGACCTTTAAAGCTTCATTCAATCACCTGGCAGAGCAGATTTCAGACGGGTTTTCCTGACAGTATTCCCTGGTGCACTCTGGGCGACACGTCTCCGGAGCCTGTGGTACCATCACTGAAAACCAAGGTTTTGCAATCAGTGGGAATTTTGCATTTGCATATTTAATATTCTGAGCAACAAAAAGTGTGAAATCTCACACTGCATTTGATATCGTATCAGTGCGAGCGACAACTCCTTTCTCCCCGGCAAGATAAGGGGAATAATTATGGCTTAACTGTGGAGCAGACGCCTTTGACTTAAGGGAAGCCTTGACCACACTGTCAGTCCACACAGCTCATAAACCATGTTTACTACCATTCCCCACCATCACGCACACTTCACTGGTGAGATAGAGCTCAGCACGTTTACTCAAGTATGTACTTTGAATATTATATTCCATAAACTCCCTCACATGTATATTTTACAGCGTTTTAGTTCTGATGTTTTGTGATGTAAAATTCAGACATTGCGGTTTCAAAATGTTAAATATAATCAAAATTCCTTCACTGTGGCAAATGATATGAGTGATATTAATTCCGCCAAAGCATATAATCATATGCTATTATACGATACAATAGGATTTATTGTCTCCAGAGGATATTTCGTCTTGGATATCTCCATAAAAACAATACAAGCTGTGTCAAATCCCGTCAGTGACAGATTTGCACACATATTGTACGTGACACATGCAGTTTTGCTGCACACACTCCATAATGGAATATTGCATAGTAAAATCTCACCTGCTTCACAGGTGCCTTTGCGTTCTTGCTCTTGATTGTCCTCTGCTGCGTCCTGGTAAACACACAGCAGTCCCTCGTCACACTTGCCCAGATAGTCCCATGTCCCTCCACAGGTCTCCCCCTCTGTCCTGGCACAAACAGGGCAGCAGCCGCACACCCCTGTGGTGACGCCGCCTCTGCACTGCAGCTTCAGCGCCCGCCGGGTGGAGCAGTGTATCCTCTCGCAGGGTGGACAGTGAAGGGCCTGCAGCTGCTGAGACGCTGCAGAGGGAGCGACCTCTGACCCCGACACCCCCAGCAAGGCACTCACCAAGAAGAGCATCCACATCCTTCACAGATATAATCCTGAGGTGAGAGCGCACACGCCAGCACCTTTTATATACGTCGGCACCTGCTTCAGCTTCATAGTTTATGAGCCTCATTCATCCTCCACCCTCCACCAGCAGCCAATAGATGAGGGCGGTTCATTATCCCCCACGTCTTATCTGCACTCTATCAACACGGTGGTTTTCTTTAGAAATAATTCCTCCTTCTGAGCATTAGATAAGTATGATGAAGACTGGTCCACTTTGTATGTTTGTGGAGTCACATGACCTCTGGAAGGGGCAATTCAGTACACACAAGTACAGCTGGGTAATGACCTATTTCTTGAAAGAACAAAGGGATCATCAGCAGGTTATCTGGATAAAAACAGACAGGTTGTACATAAGCTAAAAAAAGAATTACCTCTATTAATGGAGCTCCATAGTAATCAAGTTTTCTTTGGCTTCCTGTCAATCGACATATAAGACATTTCAGTTGTGTAATGAATGTAGACCCGCAATCACAGAGTTAACAGAACTTATTTTGCCTCATTACAGGTTTGTCTTGAAGAGAAACAAGTTAAATAACTTTGAAAAACACAGTCATAACATGATGTGTTAAATTGGTTTGATTTAGTCTGACTTTTTTAAAGCTGTTCTGTGAACCCTATTAAAATGACTCTACTGTCATCAACACAGTTAGTTAATTAAAAAAAATAGTTTTTAATCAGCAGCAGACACTGTTTAAATTTGATTTGTATACATATCACAACATGGAAGTGTAAATGAAACATCCATATTATTCTTTCTGCATGTTTTATCACATATTCTTATCAATTCACTGCAGTAGGCAGCATCATAAATACATTTCACCCATATAACAAAACCTGCTGATATTAAAAATGATTTAATGTGGCCTGGAGCCAAATACAGTGTGAATTTGGCTCCAGGCCAATGGATTAAACAATAAATAACAACAAGTTTAAATACACACTATTTAGCTACTGTGGGATGCTGAGTGTTTGCACATTAAGCTCATATGAAGCTCAGAATCCTGCAGTCATAAAAATATATTACTTGATGAAATTCTTGTTGTTCCATTCATTTGTAGTTGGGTATCTGAGACATTTGTTTTTGGATGTTGTAATTTCTGCTCATGCAAAGTTTAACTATGGCAGCTTATTAAACCTGTGGAGGAAGCTCAGAAATCAACAAATGCTGGACACTAAAGTGACACTGTGATACCAAGTGAAGTCATATTTTATGTGTATATTGCTTTGTGACATGACACTTCTTTTCTTCCCGCCGTTATTAGAAAGAAGCTCCGGAGTCGTATAAAAACGTATTTATTTTCAAGGAAACCATTGAGTAACACTGAGTACAACAGGAGTGATTCATTCAATTGTCAATAAAACTTGCGACTCCTACGTCATTAAGATCCAACATACAGGACATCTTGGAAAACAAGATTTGAAAGCAAACATGTTGGCAATTTGCTGGTGCTACAATTCCATTGTTTTTTCTTTCCCTAACCACATACCAAATTGAGGTGATACACACCAGTGTAGAAAAGTGACAAGGTTTTACATGAACTTACAAAGAGCTGGATGTCAAAGTGCAAGATGCCTGAACCCCTCCCACCACCACCCATCATCATCAAAGGGGACCAAGATATTGAAATCAGAAATGGACTCTTAAATACAAATTTCCAAAATTATTGTTTGCCAGTATGGCTTGTATTCAGATGAGACCCTAATCTAGTTTACAATACATAGTTTTAAAATATTATTTCAGAAACATTTTCCTCCCAAAGATACATTTTTTTTTTTTTAAACTGCACCTTATTACAGACGACTGCATGTAATGGAGTAAAAGCATCACAGGAAAAATGCAGGCATACAACAGAAAAGCAGCAGTTTATCAACAACTTCAAACAAAACACAATAACTTGTTTGTTTTTTTATAATATATAAAAGAAACCAAAAAAAATAAAAAATTAAGAATACATACTAAATCTGAAGTGAAAATAAAACGACTTAAAAACCTTGAAGGAAAAAAAAAATATATACATATTATTTACAGGTAAATAGAGTGAATATTATACAGGTTTGATAGGCTGCTCAAGGTCAGGCTGAAGCCAACAAGGTCCATAAAACACTGCATGACATTCAGTTATGTCAATCCAAAATGGTTCCAAACCATCCAGGACAACGACTTCAAGGTCACACTAAAGAGAAGCGAGAGGAAAAAAACCTGCTGCGGGAAGCAGGTCAGTTTGTTCTGAGGCGGGTTCGAGTGCAATAGTTTAAAAACATCGAGGACTTTCCTCTTTTTTGATTCAAACATGAATTTCTCTTTCTTTTTTTTCATGAAATAAAAATTGGCAATTTTCTTTTTTTGCAAACAAATCCCCATTAAATTATATCCTTCTCAGGATATAACCCCCCCCCCCATTTTTGAGAGCATTTGAAGTGACAGACGAACACGTAGTCCTCAGTCTGGAGGAAGAAGGTCGTGCAAACGATACCTTTCTCGAATGTGTGGTCTAACATCTTCATTCTGTGACAGAGAGAACAGTTAAAGTTAATACTGAACCCACAACAAAGCAGACATATTCATCCAGTGTCAATGACCATGGCCTCACAGAATTATACTTTCTAACATTTCTGATATTATGAGCACTGCCTCTATAAATATAATAATACTCTGTTTTTGCTCATTTTCTCAAATAAGCTGTTGTTACCAAGTAAAAACAAGGTCGCTGTTAATATTATGAGACCAGATACAACAATTTTATTGTTGGATGTAACTGATTTTGTCAGAACATGACCTGAATTAAACACACAAGGATTTGTTCTAAAGTTCTGGATTGTCTTAGTCAGAAATCTTTAGGTACAAAACAGAATTTACATGATTGTCCACACAAGGGAAACAACCATAAAGCCTTGAATTTGACAAACTGCAAAACCAATACTAAAAGTGGCTAATATACTGACTTGATAACTTAATTGGTTTATTTCCCCACTGCAATCTGTGAACATCATAATTTGTGGTTTTGCTGTTACACACATTGCATTTTTTTTTAAACACCACAGGTTAAGCTGAGCTACTAATCCAACCACACAAAATGAGAACTACATACCAGCTCCACAAGCTTCTCGAGGAAAGGAACAAGCTTTAGAAGTTCATTGTCATTTCTATCCACAAACCAGCTCTCTATAGGAATCCCGTTGGAAAGCTGTAAAAGACGAGTACAAGTGTGAGACACAAACACCGGCATCTCAGAGGACAATGTCTTGTATTTGTTGGGGTTTATTACCTGATAAGCAAAGGCTTGGGGTGAGTTGTCGATTATTATCGTCTTGGAAAGGTCACGTCCAAGGATGTTAAGGTCTTTAATATAGTTGCCTTGGACACACACACAGTGCTCACGAAATAGCCTGTGTCTGAAAAGGATGAGAATAGAATATTTCTGAGTCAAAGCATTCAGTATCATCATATAATAATATAATCATTTCTTTTGCTACAATCAAAAACAAAAGACAACAAATAGAAACTCTTCGTAAAAAGCCTTAAAGATAGAAGGATTTACTAAAACTGTAATATATATGTTTTGCCTTCAGTGAAACATAATGGCTACAGTGGTGACTGTTGACTTATTAAGTATTTCTGATTCTGATAATCAGTATCATCATTGATTAAATCCTGCTTTCTTAGCTTATATTCAATAAACACACCTGAATAAGCATCAAGGGAATAAATTCCAACAGTATACAACAACAAAATAAGCTCTTCAGATACTTTTGTTTTTCACTAACCTGACCAGCTGTTTTCTTGGGTCCAGGATGTTGAGCAACTTGTCGGCGTAGACTTTCTTTGAAGCCGTGAAGAGAATGATCTGAAATATTAATGGACATATGAATGAATGAGTGATATATATATATACACACATATATATACACATATATATGTAAACACAGAGCAGGTCTGAGAACAACAAGAACAAAAAGAAAACACCCTGTCTCACCTCGTATTTTTGAGACATGCGCTCAAGAAATTCCCGGAAAAAGGGTCTCAACCGAACATACACCTTCAGATTAAAAACAACAAAGGATATTTAAAGAATGCAGTAATGCTCTATGATTAATAAAAATAGGTTTTAACAGTTCCCACCTGGTATATTACATCCTGAAAAAGCACAGGAAATGTCAGTGCTGCGTCTTCTAACTCGTTCAAGCTGCAGTGAACCAGCGTTTCATCCTAACAGCAGACAAAGAGGAGAAATTACATGAAAGACAGACTGATGTCAATATATTTAAACTCAACCACACATGGAACTCTGCTCACTGCTTACCAGATCTAAGACGAGAGAAAACTCTGGCGTGCTGCGAGTCTTTAAAGGTAGCGCTGGTTTTCGCGTCAACTGCTCTTCTGTCAGCGGAGGCACATGCTTAATGAAGAAATACCTGAAGGAAATTTAAAAAGACCCCTCATTTAACCAAAAACAAAAAAGGAAACAACCCAGCAAAGGCAAATACTTTCACATGAAATAAAATTATTTTGTCATTCGGCTCAAAATGTGAACAATAAGGACACGTAATACACCACATTTTTATAACAAAGATTAATTTAAAGTGGCGTGTGAAAAGTCCAGTGGAGTAAACTCTGTTTTTGCTGCCATCTAGTGGTTAGAATTTTAACACAACATTAGAACCAGTGCGTTCAGAAGCTCAAGCTTTGATGGACGTAAAATAACAATAAGGGTCACAGGAGGAGCCAGAGTCAATCCCAGCTATGCTAAGTGTCATGAGCTTCTTAAAAATAATTGCTCTACTTACGGATCAAAAACTTCCCAGTCCTCATCATATGAGGTTTCTGCAGGAACTGAGGGTAACATGTGTGGGTAACTGCCTTCTGGAATACAACCAGGAGCTGATGAAGACAGAAAGATGGGAAAATTGTTGTAATGTTATGCTCTTGAGATCTCACAGGTCTCACTCTTCATTTAATTTTCCCTGAAAACATACTGATATCTACTACAGCAGTTGCAAATGATGGTTGGAATCTTCCTTTTCACCTTCATCTACCAATGTGGACATCTTCATTCTCATAACTTCAAAACTCAATCTTGAAACACAAAAACACGCTCTTCTACAGCGATGTAGCCAGTCTTTGACTGAGGAATTAGACTGCATTCATTTAACCAAAATGTTCCTGATAAACCAGTAGCTGCACATAACGACAACTATCTGCTTGGTGCTGTTGACATTTCCATCAGTGTCTACCATATGCTGTCATCACATCAACATCAGCCCTTGCTATTGTTCATTGTTGTTCATGTCAAGATGGTTTCTGAAAATAAAAGGTTGAGAGCAGTTGTACCTGTTAATGGGGGCATGTCAGTTTCAGTGACAATCTCTCCTTCTTCTACGGATGTATCGGATGTGATCTGAAGCCTCGGTGGCAACATCAGGTCAGCGTGACATGGAGTGATCTCCTCTGTGGATGTGAGAGTGCTGCTTGGCATTTCTTCTGCTTGCTCGATGTCCAGCTGCTTCATGATTTCCTCTGCCTCCACCGCCTGGCCAGGAGAGTCTGAGCCAGGAGTGGCTTCAAAGAGGGGAAATCGAACAGTACAGTTTCATATCAGGAGGTCCTTCAGTCACCTTTACACTAGGAAAATCTATTCTTAATGCATTATATATATTTATTTATTTATTTGATTTACCAGTTTTAGTCGCTGGTGAAAAAAAGTTAAAGACTGGAGAGAAGATGGTTCCAAGTAGAGTGGTGCGTGGTGGGCTGCTTGCTGCCTCACCAGGAGTGTCGAGCATACTGTTTGATTTAATTGGTTTACTGTTGCAGGTCATAATGTCTAGGGGAAAATAGGGAAAGAAAATTATTTAAAAACAAAACTTACAATCTCGTTATGCTGCCGACAAGATGAATCCTTTCCTTTTTCCTACTGACACAGACCTACCTTTATTTGGACTTTTTTGGCAAACCCTGGAGACTGATTTGTTGGAAAGGCCTCTAGTCTGTGGTGTTGAAGTAATTAAGTTGCTGTCAGAATTGCATTCAATACGACTCCTCTTGGCAGGAATCTCCTGCTCCACCTTTTGGTAGGAAAAGGGATAAGTTAAGGTTTCAACTTTTTTCACACAATTTAAAATGATCTATACTTTTTCAATATGAAAATCTTTGAAATAGACAACATTATGTTTACAGAAACATGTTAAATTGAAATACTGGCTGTACTGATAAAGAAGTCCTTTATTTTTATTGTTCAATTGGTTACTGTAGCATAGTTAAGTGATCGTTGGATTTGCATATTATAAAAATGTCCAATATGTTTGGTCTGATTTAATGCATGATCTACATTAAAGCCTTAAAGGTATTATCCATCATTAAATAAAGTCTGGAAGAAAATCAGGTGTCTAAACAAACTGCATTTTTACACATCTTAATTCATTGAACATTAAACATTAAGCATTAAATAAAACAGAAAATAAAAACAGCTTTGAATACTGATCTATGCCCACCTTGACAGCATTTCCACGTATGAATTTCTTTATTGTGGAGAGCAGGCCTGTTTCGTTCTTCTGCATTTTTCCTCGACCTCTCACTGGGGATGGCTCCACTTTACAGTGTTTCCTTTTGGCCGGGGATGAGGGGGTCTGGCGCCCAATTTTTGGCTGCTGAGGAGCTTTACGCACTCTCAGCCTCATCATGCTCCACTGTCACATAGAAAAGTCTAACAGGGGGAGAAAGCGGTCGTATTAGGTTCACAGTTGAAAGCTGTTTTGTATGGTTAAATGTGCACAGGTCATCATTGCATTTAGAGGTGTTTCCAATATGTATGTAATGACAAAAACAAATCATCCAAGAAAACACACCATTTAACTACAGCTTATTGACAAATATTTAACTGATGTATAGATTTACAACAATGTTAAAATATTTGTCATTGTCTTTCCTCGAGCAATACGATAACCGATACGCCAGGGCAAATATCCATATTTTATTAACAAATGAAGACGCTATAAAGTAAACAGTCCCGTCAGTTTCAGTCCTCAGGCATCCACGTTCAATAAATAGACTTTATGCACTTTGTTCTCTATGTTGCGTGAATAAAAAAAAAGAAATCCTGCACTTTTAAACTGCACAGATATTTTGTTTTCTTCAGTCGGACAGATATCGTGATGTATCGTGTTTCTCCTTTGGGCGTCAGTTATTGCTTACGATTAAAACAAGTTTGGAGCTAAATGAATGGCAGTCAGTCGAGTGTGCTGTGTTCGTGTTGAAAATAATAATGTTATAACAACATGTGCAGCCTTTGAATGGTTCACACCGAGCTGGTGCTCGCGTCAGACGCTTCCTGGTTGTTTGGTCAATAATGTTAATTGTGGACTAAGTCGTCGTAGTGAGTCATATGTGACAGCCCCTCAGCACCGATCACTGCCGTTATGTAACGCCACACAGGCTAAACACACACACCGACACCACCTAGCGCTAGCATTAGCCTTCTGCTGGTTTGAAGAATCACAAATCTCAGAGGACGACATCCGCTGCCTGGACGCTAGTGCCCAAAGTGTGTGTGTGTGTTCCAAAAATCGATGCTAATGATGGCTGTCAATTTGACTTGATCGTGTCGTTTCACAGGAGCTGTTAGCAGGCTGCGCGGCTAATGTTAGCACTGGTGGCTACAGTTCATATTTAACCGCCAGTTGCAGCTAAAGCAAAGCGGTGACATTGGCTGTTTGCGTTGTTTAAGTATGTCGCACACGTGTCCTAGTTTACGCGCAAGCGTTACACGCCCAAAACAAGCAATTAACCCCTCGGTAAGACAAATATACATAACTGCTAGCTGCGCTGTGGCTATTTTGTTTGCTTCAATAACTACCTCAGCCATTAGACTACGCCCCCTTCGCAGGCTAACGCTAGCCGCTATCGAGCAGCCGGGGACGAACCTCTTTTTTTGTTTAACTGTTGACATTATTTGTTACTAACCTAAGATCCGGGAAGCCGTTGAAAGCCTGCTGCAGCGTTGTCGGCTTACGCCCGCGACCGTGACGACCCACCGATAGAGGTCGGGTCGTGGTTGTCGCTGTCAGCGGTACCTGACGCTCAGTGGCTAATTACAGATAAACCTTGTCCATGGACGCCATTTCCCGCCTCATCACAAATATAACGTTGGTGCTGCGCAGGACTCACGTAGAGGAACCAACGTGGCGGACAGCGGCAAGTAGGTCTAACTGCAGACACACTACACGACACACCCCCACCCACTACACGACACGCCTACTCAACACTGATTGGGTCGCAGAAGAGTTTGCGTCTGAAACGTGATGACTATACTTTTAATGAAACTTTATTTACACACGCGTATCTCATGGACACACATTGACAAGTGACTTTTACCCCGTTGTGCGACAGTAATAGAGAAGAATATTTTATGAACACAGAAATGTACTTTGTATGCAGTTTGTGAATAATTAAAGTCACTTTGTAAACTATTAAATATTATAGCCTAACTAAACTATATAAATGCCGATTGGAAGGCAGTTCTTTAAACATTTAATCATCACGTTTATACAATTATCACATTTATAAAATATAGTGTCACATTTATACAATATAATTATCACGTTTATAACCTTTGTGAGTAATTTGTTTTTGCAAACTTCCAACATCATGGCAACCTGTAAGTTACAAAAAGGTGTGTTTAAAAAAGGCCTACATTTTTTGAATGTCTTATTAGTTTGACTTGTTTTTTAACTGGACAGAACAATGATTACAACTATAAAAGTCTATGTGTTCTGTTTTACACCACCATGAGGTTCAACTACTGAGCTAAATCACCGAACAAAGGTTTCTACAAAATTAACAATAAACTAAACTATTCCAACAAGTTGGTAAAATGAGACAAAGCTCTGTGAAATATGAAGGAGGACTGAGATTTACTGTTAGCAGTTATACATATTGACATTATGTCAACATGATACAAATAACAATGCTGTCAGCTGTGAACTATTTAGCACTCAACAAAATACTTTCAACTGCAGAAAATATAGCATCTATTTGTGGGAGTATCTGATAAATCAACTCAGCAACATGAAGAAACCCCAGAGACATCTATTGTCACTGCCAGAGATGATGCTCTCCAACCAAACTGGATTTCTGTGCAGGAACTGGTGTGGTCCAGATGGTGGTAGACAGATGTTAAATAGACGAGATCTGCTGAGTATGTCATTAAGGAGATATTACTTATTTCCAGGAAGATATATGAAACACTGGTATCTGAATCAAACCCAGCCAGTTGGATATCAGTAGGTATTTTGATGAAAGTAATACAAAAGCACTGAAACCCTTGATTCTGCACAGAAAGTTGTATAACTTTCAAATCCATGTAATGAAAACAAATAATGAATGTTATATGTTATATGTATTTTTTTTTTCTTGTGTGACATTTGAACAAAAACATTTTCACAAACACTAATATTAATACATTTGGACACATCACTCTTATTAATGATCAATAACACAGCCGCCATGTACAAATGATAAAAAACTGGTAAAAGACACACTAAGTGTATGATATTCCTTTGGAAACTCTTATTCAATAGAGTCACAAGTTAGATTTTTGAACACACAATAATGTACTCATGCTGGGTGATCTGTAGTCTGCTCAGTTACAAAGCATAAACAAATCCAGTTGATCATCAAAATGTAGCAGTTTGTATGAATAAATTAGTTCATTTTGAACCATGTTTAGCTGAGGAATTTAGACGTATAATAGGACAAAGTCACTTGGTATGCCAGTAAGTGTGCAGGCATCTTTTCAATTAAAGTTGTGCAAAACAGGCACTGAAGAAAAACACTATAAATTAGTCAAAGTAAAACAAAGAATATTGTGTTTTTCATTTTCAATATCAACTTTCATTATGGGAGCCTAACTAATCAAGTGCAGACACTTTTAGTGATTAGTGCATACATATAATTTTTTTTAATGCAATTTGAAGTTAGCACTGTATGACCAACAGAATGTTTATGATTGAATTTTGCACTGATGTTAAAATGATAATAAATTTAGGAAATTAACTCCTAACATGCAAACTGATAATATTGCTTCATTTCATCCCAAGATGTAAGAGTTTCCTTGCTGGTCCTGGTCCACCCCACAGGCCCCTTACACAAGAGACAATAAAGAGAACAGTAGTTAATGTTGTTGAAGGGTTCGTAATTACAACCTGCTTTAAATTAAAAACAAGTGCTAATAACTACCGTAGAAGTCCATGCCAATACAGATGAGGCATCACATCAGCTTTCATGTAGTACATCAGTCTTCTTTCTTTGGCTTGGTTGATGGGGAATGTTTCCAGTGGTTGTTGATTATAATCAAACTCTGCCAACATTACTGTATTGTAGCTTGTAACCAATGGACAGGATGTGTAGCCATCATACTGAAAACAAGATTACTCATGATGTAATTGCACATTTTGAACCAGGCATACTTTGACATTATAAAAGAATGAATTGTGTGCTGCTCAACCTTTGTGTCTGGTTTCTCCTTTTTCAGTACTTTCCTGATGGTTCTGTGCAAGACAGCACTCTGTGCAGCTAAAATGACAAGAAAAAAGTTTTCATCAAGACATTTTCTCTATAGTGTTTGACTTTTAAGATACAAATGCAAATCAAAGGCTGCTTACATGTGCACAAAAAACCCTACTCAATTACAGTAACGAGTAAATGTAATTCTTTACTTTTCACCTCTGCGTGGTACCCATGGAAATGCCATACGTTGTTATGCATACAGTTAAACATGTATAACATGTTAAATCAGTGTGTTATATTTACATACAAAGCAAAATTGAGACTAACAGGAAAACTGAGGTAAAAGTAGGAAGTTTCAGATATTGGGAAGCCTCTGTGTGTGTACTGGGTGTGGTATGTTGTTAATATTGAAGGTCATTGTGCAACACCTGTGGAAGCAACATGCCTATTAAAGTATTGTGTGTACAGAGCAAGAAGGACCAATATAATGTTCAAACAAACAACATAATAATCACTTACCAACAGCAGCACCAGTTTTAGCTGTGGGCAGGCTGGTACAGTCTCCAATCCCAAACACATTTGGAAAGCTCTTATGTTGAAGAGTATCTTTATCTACATCCAACCAGCCGGCTTCATCAGCCAGTGGACCTCCTTTAATCACCATGTTGGGTCCCATTGGTGGTGTGACATGAAGCATTCCATACTGATGAAGAAAAACAGATTTATTGTGTCTCATTTCAAATTTGCCAGGTGCAAATGTGTTCTTATACTATGTTTTTTATATCACACAGTTACTGCTAAGTTTAAGGATTTAACTACACAATAAAGCAGTCAGTAAAACACTGATATTATTGCCTAACGCTAATGTACCTCAATTGTTTTGGTTTCCTCTGGATTGTCAAGGTTTTGAAACACAGCTTCTTGTTTGTCCGCTTGCACCTCTATCAGATGGTGCCTCAGGTTCACTTGTATGTCACGTTGTTTAACAATTTCCCACAGTGAGTCAGCATATTTCTTGACTCCAAAGATCACAGGTAGTGATGTATAGTACATTATATTTGCATTTGCCCTTTTTCCTGTCTTGGAGAGTAACATAAAAAAGTTTTTTAGGGCAGATGATACAAAAATACACAATTAGAAATACATCCCAGATTTTAAGTACCTTTCTGAGAAAGGCATCTGTCAGGTACATGATCTTCTGTGGAGCTCCACCACATTTGACAGTACTGTTTGGGAAAGTGAACACAGCATTGCCCCCTTTGAAGTTCTGCAGTGCTTTCCATGTTTTCTCCACTGTCTCGACCGAATAGTTTGACCCTATATTTGGATGTTCAAACCCCTCTGGCAGTCCTTTGATCTGTAATTCAGAAGAGTCAAAGTTTACAGGAATGTACAGTAAGTGTGTGTGTACATACACAGAAACAAACACAGCATAGGTTCACCTTCTCAAAATGGAGTTGTAGTCCAAGAGCCACAATCAAATACTCATATGTGATCTGCAATGTGAATGACAGGGGAAGATGGAGAGCTTTACCTTCATATTCAAATAACATCTTAATGCAACAGCTACTAAATGATCATCATTGTGCAATTTTATAACAAGACTAGAGCTAACATACCTCACTTCCATCCTCTGTGCGAACAGTATTGGAGTCTGGGTTTATTTCCTGAACTTTGGATTTCACCCACTTCACTCCAGAAGGCATGATGCTGGCAGTGGAGCGACCAGATGATTGTAAGTTTTTTGCACCAGCACCTACTAGTGTCCATATTGGCTGATAGTAGTGCACCTGAACAAAAAATGTAAAGAAATTGTTAAAAACTACATTGATATGACATAAGATGGCATCATATTTCAAAAGAATGTTTAAATAATTAAAACTGCTGTGACCAGGGATCCTTGCATGATGCGACAACTATAGTGATGAGTACAACATAGCACACATCAGCACTTTGTACAGTGCGCAAATTAAGAAATGACCACAAAGAGAGGTGTGTAAGTTCAATGTCCTTTTAAATGATCTCTTCTCTTCACAAGTAAATTAGCAAAACAATTTTAAAAAAACATCAAACTTCTGTGAGTATTCATTCATGTTGTGTAGTGAATTTGCCAGTGCTTCAGTTAAGAAACATACAAAAACTAATAACTAGGAACTATAGTTCTGTCGCACACAAATAAACCAATAGAAAAAACCCCAAAAACCTTTTTTCTCTGTACTAAACATCAAACAATAGGAAAAACACAATGCCAAACTCCATAACATTTAAATCACATATCTACCTTCTAACTCTATGTTGTTGTTGTATGGCTAACTTGCAGCCTGTTGCTGCCCTTGCCTCACTTCTTGAATGTGTTTTATGAAGGAGGGCATTTATTCACCAACAAACATCCTAAAACCATGAGCAGAGGAGTTGCGGTGCCTGAAGCTTCTTTTAGAATTAGTCTAAGAGCCCTAAGACTGAGAGACCCACATCACCAAGCAAACACTCACTGTCAGTGACACAATATAGAGCTTTTTCATTTCACAGCCTCTATTCATGCATAACTGACAGTTTGTATCAGGACATTATTGTGTACACAAAAGGCGATATTGCATGTCATATATTAAATAATATCCTTGCCTCACTGGGCTCCACAACAGCGACATTCTCAGCTCCCATCAGTCTCTTCATCCGAGCACTCATGGTAATGCCCCCAGTTCCTCCTCCGAGCACGAGCATCTTGTAGTGCTGTTTAGCAGTAACGCGGCTGCTGGTGTGAAGACTACATATGGTGCTGCCTGTGGGAAGGCACTGCTTCAGACGGCCAAATGCAGCCATTCTGTGTCTGAGCAGACAAAAGACAGGAGGATTAACAACAAATCAGTGATGCTCACAGTGGCTGAAATTAACAGCACCTCTTACTTTGCTGCTCAACATACACATTTGAAAGGTATCTAGTATTTTGTCCTTTTTGAGTAGCCATTACTCGTAAACATTTGCTGGACCTTTCTCATCACAGAGATTTCGACAGGTCACAGCAAGAAAAGCATGTGTATAATTAAAGGTGTGTTTTTAAAATTTTTTTAAAGGGTTCCTTAGGCATAGTCACTGTGTTCCATGCAAATAGACAGTGTTCAGTCAGTCTTGTATAAAGTACCTTAAAGGGATACTTGAGTAAAAGTACAAGTATCTTAATAAAAAATGACTTTGGTAGAAGTCACTTTTTACAATGTTACATAAGTAAAAGTATATGACATTTACTGTATGTAGCTCAGTGGTAGGGCAAGTTGTCTTTCAACTGGATGGTTGTGGGTTCAATGTCTGGCCCTGCTAGTCTATATGTGTCCTTGAGCAAGACACTTTACCCCATGATGAAGAACATGAATTGGTATGAAAGATCTGTGAATGGGTGAATGGCAAAACTGTAGTGTAAAGCAGCTCATCAAGACTGAAAAAGTTCTATATAAATACAGACCATTACCTCTTCTTCTTCTGATTTTATTTGGTAGTAACAAAGATAGTTAGAGGAAATGTATTGGAATATATATAACAAACTAAAGATACATGAATGTTGTACTAAAGTAAGTAAGTAACAAAGTATTTGTACTTTGTTACATTACAACACTCAAAGCTGCTTTACACTATACCGTTTTTGCCATTCACACAGCACATTTCTCTATCGCACATATTCTATATCCATTCACACATTAGTACAACAGCAAGGAGCAACAAGGACACATTAGCATGTAGACTGGAAGAACCGGGAATCAAACCCCCAATGTTACTACTAAAACTTCAGCACATTTTATATCAGAACATTAATTTTGATACTTTAGTACAGTAAATGTCATATACTTTAAGATTTTTACTCAAGTAATATTGTTAAAACTCACACCACAGTAATTTTGTTTACATACTTGTACATTTACTCAATGCAGGACTTTACGCACGACTGCATTTATCTCATTCATTTTCGTTCGCCTGATTTTAATTTTGCTAAGTCTCTTGTGCATTATGTGATATTTGTTGTTACAGTTCTTACGCCGTAATGTTTCGTAAACTTCGTACAGTATAGGAAGTGGTGGTCATTTCATGTCTGGAGTTTCACACACTGACTTGTAAACGTTAAATCTTAATATTAACATTTTATAACAGAGTGAGTTTATAACAGGCTTTGTGTGGTTTCTTGTAGAAGCCTCATATGAGGTGAACAGTTGCTGCGGCTGCTACTGCTGCATGCTACGTAACAAACATGTAGCAGACAATTCCTGTACAGACGTAGACCTGTTTACACTGTCGTAATTCAGATGCATAATGATAGCGCCATAACGTCCAAAACAACGCCACAACACTTATAACACCTACCTCGACAGCTCTTCCTTGAACCGCCCGTTTGTAGCGCAGACTGAGACCAAATTATTGGACAGATATCAATTCGGTAATAATAAGAATCTGTATTTCCTGCTGACGGGAGGCTGGGCCACTGCGTTGTTCCCCTGAAGTGACCTCGAACCTCATACACGTTCACTCTTTTAAAGTGAAGGAGCTGTTTTGCTTCTGCGTACAATGTCGCGCCTTCGCCACGCCTCACTCATATGTAACCGATCCTAAAACCACGGACTGTCTCTCTGATTATGTCATTTGAGTGTAATACAACATTTGGATATAAAAATAAAACACATACTAAATCGACGCATTTCTCGTGTGAAACAGTAATGAAAATTATAATAAATATGTGTTGAACTCGTAGGCAAAAATCACACTATTTTGTTACCTTAAAAATGTAAAAATTGAATGTAGCCTATTTACAATTTCATCTTATGCTCAGTTCAATCTTGTAAACCCATTTTATATGTAACAATATCATATTAGTTATCATGAACAACTTAATAATGTGTCACATTAGATAAGATTACATGTAAGGCTAGATTCCATCGCTGTAGTCTGTCTGCTCTCGCATTTGAAATAGACACCAGCTCCTTTGGAAGCCCATATTCTATGGAGCCACAAGTTTGATATTTTAACACACAGTAATTTTTGAACACACAATAATGCACTCACAGGCAGGGAACTAATGATCCTAAAGTTTTTGTTTTAGGGAACTCAAACCCGCAAGTAAATACAGTGTGATCCGCACAGTCGATCATCTACAAAGTATAAAACAATCCAGTTGATCATCAAAATGCAGCAGTTTGCATGAATAAATCAGTTCATTTTGAACCACATTTAGCTGAGGAATTTAGATTTATAATAGGACAAAGTCACTTGGTATGTCAGTAAGTGAGCAGGCACCTTTTCAGTTTGAGCTGTGCAAAACAGGCACTAAGGAAAAACAAAATTAGTCACAGTAAAACAAAGCCTCGCATTATATGCAATATTGTGTAACATACACCCATGTAACAAGTTCAAAACTATACTGTATCACTATATATTTTTCATTTCCAATATCAATTGACCTTTGCATTTTGATGTTCACTTATGCAATCATTATGGGAGCTTTTTTATCATCATAAATCATTTTTAGTGATTAGTGCATACAAATGATTATTTCTTAATGCAATTATGAAGTTAGCACCGTAGGACTAACATAATGTTTATGATTGAGTTTTGCACTGATGTTAAATTATAAAATGATCTTTAAAATTTGGGAAATTAACTTCTAACACAAACTGATTTTGCTTCATTGCTTCATTTCATCCCAAGATGTAAGAGTTTCCTGGCTGGTCCTGGTCCACCCCACAGGCCCCTAACACAAGAGACAATAAAGAAAACAGTAGTTAATGTTGTTGAACGGTTCCTAAGTACAACATGCTTTAAATTAAAAACATGTGTTAATAACTACCGTAGAAGTCCATGCCAATACAGATGAGGCATCACATCAGCTTTCATGTAGTACATCAGTCTTCTTTCTTTGGCTTGGTTGATGGGGAATGTTTCCACTGGTTGTAGATCATAATCATACTCTGCCAACATTACTGTGTTGTAGCTTGTAACAAATGGACAGGACGTGTAGCCATCATACTGTTAACAAGATTACTCATGATGTAATTGCACATTTTGAGCCAGGCATACTTTGACAATATAAAAAAATGAATTGTGTGCTGCTCAACCTTCATGTCTGGTTTCTCCTTTTTCAGTACTTTGCTGATGGTTCTGTGCAAGACAGCACTCTGTGCAGCTAAAATGACAAGAAGAAAGTTTCATCAAAACATTTTCTCTATAGTGTTTGACTTTTAAGATACAAATGCAAATCAAAGGCTGCTGACATGTGGTGTAATTTGCTTCTATAGAATCAACATGCTACTATGGAAGTTATTATGTATATAATTAAACATAAACATATAACATGTTAAATAAGTGCGTTATCTTTACATACAAAGCACTAACAGGAAAACTGAGGTAATAGTAGGAAGTTTCAGATACTGGAATGTCTCTGTGCTTATACTGGGTGTGGTGTATGTTGTAAATATTGAATTGTGATTGTGCAACACGTACCAAGTGACTTTGTCCTATTATAAATCTAAATTCCTCAGCTAAATGTGGTTCAAAATGAACTGATTTATTCATGCAAACTGCTGCATTTTGATGATCAACTGGATTGTTTTATACTTTGTAACTGATCAGACTGTGCAGATCACGCTGTATTTATTTGCTGTTTTCAGTTCCCTAAAACAAAAACTTCAGGATCATTAGTTCCCTGCCTGTGAGTGCACTATTGTGTGTTCAAAAATTACTGTGTTAAAATATCAAACTTGTGGCTCCATAGAATAAGGGATTTCACAGTAGCATTATAGTGCCTATTAAACTACTGTGTATAGAGAGCAAGACGGACCTGTTATGCAGCAATTGACTTTTCCAGAAATGTGTTGCTACTTTGTTCAAACCAACGTAACATAATAATCACTTACCAACAGCAGCACCAGTTTTAGCTGTGGGCAGGTTGGTACAGTCTCCAATCCCAAACACATTTGGAAAGCTCTTATGTTGAAGAGTATCTTTATCTAGATCCAACCAGCCAACCTCATCAGCCAGTGGACCTCCTTTAATCACCATGTTGGGTCCCATTGGTGGTGTGACATGAAGCATTCCATACTGATGAAGAAAAACAGATTTATTGTGTCTCATTTCAAATTTGCCAGGTGCAAATGTGTTCTTATACTATGTTTTTTATACCACACAGTTACTGCTAAGTTTAAGGATTTAACTACTCAATAAAGCAGTCAGTAAAACACTGATATTATTGCCTAACGCTAATGTACCTCAATTGTTTTGGTTTCCTCTGGATTGTCAAGGTTTTGAAACACAGCTTCTTGTTTGTCCGCTTGCACCTCTATCAGATGGTGCCTCAGGTTCACTTGTATGTCACGTTGTTTAACAATTTCCCACAGTGAGTCAGCATATTTCTTGACTGCAAAGATCACAGGTAGTGATGTGTAGTATATTATATTTGCATTTGCCCTTTTTCCTGTCTTGGAGATGAACATAAAAAAGTTAGCTTTTATAAGCCACAGGAACCACAGAGCAGGTGATACAAAAATACGAAATTTGTAATACATCCCAGATTTTAAGTACCTTTCTGAGAAAGGCATCTGTCAGGTACATGATCTTCTGTGGAGCTCCACCACATTTGATAAGAGTGTTTGGGTAAGTGAACACAGCGTTGCCCCCTTTGAAGTTCTGCAGTGCTTTCCATGTTTTCTCCACTGTCTCGACCGAGTAGTTTGACCCTATATTTGGATGTTCAAACCCCTCTGGTAGTCCTTTGATCTGTAATTCAGAAGAGTAAAACTTTACAGAAATATATGTGTAATGTGGTAGAAGATGAGTGAGTGAGTGAGTGAGTGAGTGAGTGAGTGTACATGCATACAGAAAACAGATAGAAGCTGAACTGAAACAAACACAGCATAAGTTCACCTTCTCAAAATGGAGTTGTAGTCCGAGAGCCACAATCAAGTACTCATATGTGATCTGCAATGTGAATGACAGGGGAAGATGGAGAGCTTTACCTTCATATTCAAATTTCATCTTAATGCAACAGCTACTAAATAAACAAGACTAGAGCTAACATACCTCACTTCCATCCTCTGTGCGAACAGTATTTGAGTCTGGGTTTATTTCCTGAACTTTGGATTTTACCCACTTCACTCCAGAGGGCATGATGTTCGCGGTGGGTCGCCCAGACGGTGCTAAGTTTTTTGCACCAGCACCTACTAGTGTCCATATTGGCTGATAGTAGTGCACCTGAACAAAAAATAAAGAAAAAAAAGAAATAGTTAAAAACTACATTGATATGACATAAGATGGCATCATATTTCAAAAGGATATTTTAAATAATTAAAACAGTATTTGTAGCTCTCTTTACAACAACACAGAGACAGGTCGATTCTTTGAAACAGGCGTTTATCGCTTGAGTTTGTCACTGTTTGGTCAACGTCCTCATGCTTGCACGGTGTAACAACTATAGTGATGGGTACAAAGTTGCCCACATGTCAGCCCTTTGTACAGTGTGCAAATTAACAACAAACAGAACAATCCCTTGTTGGCCGCTTGTCATAAAGAAAGGTGTTTAGGTGTTCAATGTCCTTTTAAATGTCTCTTCTCTTCACAAGCAACATAACACAACAATTGAAAACAGCATCAAACCTCTGGGAGAGAGAGAGAGAGAGAGAGAGAGAGAGAGAGAGAGAGAGAGAGAGAGAGAGAGAGAGAGAGAGAGAGAGAGAGAGAGAGAGAGAGAGAGAGAGAGAGCTGTGCTGTGTATGTGTGTGAAGAGAGAGAAGCCGGTGTACAGGCAGAGTTCTCAGGCATTATTCTCTATGAAGTGGGGTAAATATGTGTTGTGTTCCAAGTCTGTGGAGAGAAATAAACACTCAGACTCTTTCAGATCAACCTGAGTGTCTGCCTGTTCTGATGATCTATAGAAGTAAGGGTGGAGGTAATATCTCTACTGTGCTTCCCAGACTACTGTCCAGAAGCAGAGCAGGAAACTTAACAATTATGTCATTAAACATAACAGTAATTCCTAATGTGTCCCCTGGTGTCACATTTTTATTAGCTCCCACTTTAGTTTCAGGAATAATACATAGATACATAGTGTAATACAATAATTTCTAGATCTTGTTCTAATCATATGTGAAATACCTGAATATTTAGTTCCAGACACCTGTAACTAAATGGTTCATACCTTTGTAGATCCTATCTGTGAGCTGTGATGCAAATGTGTAAATGGTGAATTTAAGCACAACATTTTATATGTAAAACAAAGGGAAACGTTTGAGTTCCTGTTGTTTATAGGTTATTATGCAATTATTTTTACTTGTCCGGCCCACTTGAGATCAGTCTGCTCTGTATGTGGCCCCTGACTTACAATGAGTTTGACACCCCTAGTCCAGGGTGTACCCCGCCTATCGCCTTATGTCAGCTGAGATTGGCACAGCACCCCCTGTGACCTCATGTGGAGGATAAAGCGGTAGAAAATGGATGGATGGATCTACATTCTAACTCTATATGAAATGCATGCATCATTAAACTTTCTCATCACAGCGGCACCTACAGTAATGGTGTCTTATGGCTAACTTGCAAGTCTGCCCTTGCCTCACTTTGTGAATGTGTTTTGTGAGGGAGGGCATTTATTTACCAAAAAACAACCTAAAACCATCAGCAGAGAGGAGTTCTGGTGCCTGTCAGGACGATGGTGACAATATAGAGCGATTTCACATTTCACAGCAGTAAAACAATAAAAATTAGCTCTACTCAAGCACAAATTGCAGTTTACATCATGACATCATTTGCACACAAAAGGAGATATTGCAAGTAATAAATTAGTGGGTGCTTGCCTCACTGGGCTCCACAACAGCAACGTTCTCAGCTCCCATCAGTCTCTTCATTCGAGCACTCATGGTAATGCCCCCAGTTCCTCCTCCGAGCACGAGCATCTTGTAGTGCTGTTTAGCAGTAACGCGGCTGCTGGTGTGAAGACTACATATGGTGCTGCCTGTGGGAAGGCACTGCTTCAGACGGCCAAATGCAGCCATTCTGTGTCTGAACAGACAAAAGGGTTAACAACAAATCAGTGACGCTCACAATGGCTGAAATTCACAACTACAGATTGGAACAAAGTGTCTGTCTTCTTCGTTTGCAAAGTAAATTTTACGCTTCAAAATAACTCACATATCAACACTTTACTTTGTTATTTATATTCCAAGCAATTTTTACTTTTACTCCACGGCATTTTCCTAAATAAACTGTGTACTTTTACTCCAATAAACCGTCTTAGTTAATTTGTTATTACCAAATAAAATCAGGAGAAGAAGAGTTGGTTAATGGTCTGTATTTATATCACACTTTTCTAGTCTTGATGACCACTCAAAGCTGCTCTACATTACAGTTTGGCCATTCACACACATTCATGCAGCACGTTTTCTATTCACACGTTGCTGATACTGCTGTCAGGAGCAGCGTGGGGTTAAGGACACATCAGCATGTATACTATGGAACAGGGAATCAAACCCACAACCTTCCAGTTGAACTTGTACTTTTACTTTCACTTCTAAACCTTCAGTACATTTTATATCAGAAAATGTTTTGATACTTAAATATGTCATATATTTTAAGACTCAAGTAATGTTATAAAAGGTGACAACTTACATCAGCGTCATTTTCTGATACTTGTACTTTTACTCAATGCATGTGTCGTTTTTTCTGATTTTAATTTAGCTAAGTCTCTTGTGCATTGTGCGAAATGTGTTGTACAGTTCTTACGCCGTAATGTTTTGTAAACGAACGTCGTACAGTATAGGAAGTGGTTGTCATTTCATGTCTGGAGTTTCACAGACTGACTCTGTTATAACATGAACATGTTATAACAGAAACATGTTAGATAACAGAGTGAGTTTATGACAGGCTTTGTGTGGTTTGAGGTGAACAGTTGCTGCCGCTGCTACTGCTGCATGCTACGTAACACACGTAGCAGACAGTCCCTGTACAGACGTAGACCTGTTTACACTGTCGTGATTCAGATGTATAATAATAGCGCTATAACGTCCAAAACAACGCCACAACACTTAGAACACCTACCTCGACAGCTCTTCCTTGAACCGTCCGTTTCTGTATTTCCTGTTACCGGGTGGCTGCTGTGTTATTCCCCTGAAGTGACCCAGAACCTCTCACACGTTCATGTACAGGATTTGTTCTGCTTCTGCAAGATGTCGCGCCTTCGCCACGCCCCCTTCAAATGTAACCTATCCTAAAACCGCGGACTGTCTCTCTGATCATGTGATTACAGTGTAATACATTTGGATATAAAAATAAAACACATACAAAATCTCCCAATTATGCATTATGCACAACAGTGATGAAAAATTTAAATTATTTATATTTGTAAAATGTAATATTTATGTTGCTACTTTATTATGAATTCTTATTTAGGTTCTAGTCTTGAACTTGAAGGCTAAAATCACACTATTTTGTGCTGACCTTAATTATGTAAACTGTGCTCAGTCCAATTTTGTTGTCTCACAATAACAGATTAGTCATCATAAATAACCTACTAATAAGAGTAATGTGTTAGAATCACTGTAGTCTGTCTGCTTTAGTATTTCAAATAGACACCAGCTAGGGCGCTGTTACTCAATATGATCAGGATAAGCATTTACTGACCATTTGAAATATCTGAAATATTACATTTAAAATTGAAAAGTGTCACAAAGATTGATGACACAAACATACACAAGCTGTTATGGCAGAGCAACTGAATTGGTTCAAAGTGCTTTACAACAAAAAAAGCATGAAATATACAGCGGCAGTAGCAGCAGCATTAGAGATATAAAAGGCATGATAACACACAATAAAATATTTAAATAGAGAGGTAAAAGAAAGAGGGTAGAAAAAGTTGCAGTTACGGCTGAGGTGCAGCAGTGATGATGGTTACATTTTTATTTAAACGCAGTGGCAAATTTACTTTTCTAGGAGTTTGTTCCAGATATTTAAAAAAACTGAGGGCAGCTTTTCCTGGTTCTGGGGACACAGAGCAAACCTGACTCAGGTGACCATAGTGGTCTGGATGGTTCATAGTGAGCCAGACATGGAGACAGGTGGTGTGTTTAATACTGCACATTTAATAATAGTATTAAAAAAACAGACTGTGTTTGGCAGGTTTGTAGGTAAACGGAACCACAAGACAGACCGAGACACACTGGAGCACAAGTACACCATGGAATCTGACAGATGGACAGACAAAGAGGACAAGAGGAACAGGGGGAGGCAGGGAAGGAACACAGGTACAAGACAATAGGGCACGGCAATTAAACACAATAGAGCAAACTGAGAGACACAATGGGAGAAACACCGGCATAGAAAGAAGGAATAATATAGGCTCAAAATCTTAACAAAGACCTCAACATGTCCAACAGTGGAGTCTGTTATGGAAGCTCATCACAGCAAGAATCCTCTGACTAAGTAATTAGTTAATTAAGCAATTGTTTGAATCATTTGTTGTTAAACCAATGTATTTGATCAGATGGGGGAAAAAAGAAAACTGGCCAAATGCCTGAGCCAAAACAAATCAGCACCTCAGCTCATTTCTAAAGATCGGCTTTGGTCAAACCCATATAATCTGATCTATAATCTGAAAAGAGATACATTCAAACTGGTAAATGTATTATTATATGGTACATTAATGCAATGAAATTCTTTTCTACCAAGTACCAACAATGAAAAAACAATTTAACAAAGAATCAGAGAGGCATGCCAAAAAAGAAAAACAAATGAGGAGTAGACATATTGCTCGCTTGGTGGTGTTGAGAAAACACTCTTGAGAGTTTAAAGTGCTCTGTGCTCTGTGCTTGTGCAACAGATTAGCTATTACCAAACAACTATTTAATGACCTGATGATAAGTTATGATTTTAAATGCATCTATAAATGCAAAGGCTGTTCATTAAAATCGTAAAAGTACTTGTGGTGGTGGTTTATCTGTGTGTTGAGCCCTCTGCATGTTCAAATGTTTTAAATATTTATATGAATTCTTCCTTTTTAGTCCATATGTTCAACCAACAATACCAAGAATGTAGTGGGTGCTTATAGGTGGCAATGACACACAATGACATATGTCTCCTGTTTAAATACAGCAATCTTACGTTACAGCTGATATTGTGCCTTCAATGAACACTATTATACTATTTATAATTGTTCATTTGTGTTCATAAATCCCCAGGAGTTTTACGCCCTAGACACAGACACACACACACACAGGACTCACTGTTAGACAGAGGCGATGGTTCACTCCTGCAGCATTTTTTGCAGCGAGCAGTGTCCGCAGTCGGTCTTCTCCTCTCACTCTTTGCTCTGCTCATCATCTACAGTATGTGACTCCATCTGCTAAAGGAGGAGAGGAGAGGGAGCGTCTGCTTTCTGCCAACACATCCGTGGTAAATGAAGTACCTACTCGCCGCTGAAGGACAGGATAAGTGGAGGAAACAAAAAGCAGGATAAGGAGAGATGTAACAGGCAGACCACATTCGTGCACTGTGTTACTACTGCTGACATCATCATTTATACAAACACGGAGCGATCTATACATCAGCACTTCTGTCACACAGTGTATTTCATTAAGGAACTTACTCTGTAGGCTACTCTCTGTATTGCTCACCTGGGACGTTTTGCTTTGGAGACATATCTCTGTGGATTATTGCCACTCCAAAGCCTGAACAAAGAAGAAACAAGACACCACTCTGCTATGTTGTTGTTGTGTTGCTTCACATGAAACACCAAGATGCTCCACGCATGGGGTTAGTTACATGTGAGATGTCCATGTCTCTTATACGGAAACACACAGGAGGTCCCAGGAGAAGATGGCATTCTGGAGGAGAAACAAGCCCGTTGGTAAGACAATACATCCTTTATTGTTGTTCCTTTTGCATGAAGGAACTGGTCATTTCATGCTTATTTTTCTGCAGATGTGTCAATTTAGAATTTCCACTTTGGGGGATGAATTAGCAAATGTTATTCTGATCTTATTGTTAACAACATCTTAACAATATGCTACACAAGCCAGTTAATACATAAATAAAGATTTCAAAAGCCAATCTTTTAGCTATGTGCAACTTTGATTTATTAACAGCTGTTAAATGTCTTGATATGTGTTTTGTTTTTTAAGGCAGAAACTGACCTGTTGTTGTCAGGCAGGTGAACTTCTCCTCCTGTCATGGTGTCAATGTACTCATTAGAGAGATAATATACATGGGTGTGGGCCTGTAATACACAACCTGGATATTAAATGAGTTTGTGTGTTTTTTTTCATTTGTATCATCCTCTCATGAGTGTCTTCTGCCGATGTTGTTCATCCGCTTCAAGGTTTGACTTGTTTGCATTTAGACGTGGTCCTGTTCATACCTTGTTTGTAACAGTTGTTTGTTTAAGTTATTCTCAAACCACTCTGCTCGTTCTCCTCTGACCTTTGGCATCTATTTTCAACTTCTCTTCTCCGCAAACCCTTACTCGTTGTGTGTGAAAATCACAGTCGATCAGCAGTTTCTGAAATACTCAGACAATTCCACATTCAAAGTCACTCAAATAACTTTATTTGGAGTCTGATGCTCTGTTTTGACTTCAGCAGGTCACATTGATCATGTCTTCATGCCTAAATGCATTGAGTTGTTGCCACAACATTGACTAATCAGATATTTGAGTTAACAGGTGTACCTTATAAAGTGGCTGGCGAGTGTACTAGTGTTGCTATCCTTTTGAGAAGAAAGACTTGGACACTGGCCAACAGAAATTATTACAGCAGTGACGTTAGTGCTCTAAACTATTTCTTGTAATCTCACTGCATGCTCTCGCTGTGAGCTGTCGGGACTTGCAGTTTCCCTGCTCAGTCTGAGTCAAGTCATAGCAAAAAAAATAAATAAATCAGAAAAGTACGGTGACTTTGTCCTCTACTAGAAAAACTATTGTGCATTTCCATAGCTTCTAATTAAATGTTTAAACACGCTGAAGCTTTTGAACAACAAAAGCCTTTTTAAATAATTAACTGTCATAGAAGCCGATCACAGGATGAGGACGGTCTGTTTTGTGAGAAGATCCTGTTGCAGTTCTCAGCATGTGCATTATGTACAATCCACAATGATTTTAAGGTCAATTGGAAACAGCATGAGCTCTGTGCTCCTCTCACACTGGTCTGTGTGGAAAGTTGGAGCACTTTGATGAATGGTTTCATCTTGTTGCAGGTGCTTGGTATTAATTGTGTTGTTTTTGACTGGTTAGCTTTCCTGTTGGGACTGATTAAAAAGCATGGAAAAACATGATAACGAACCCTAATGAAGTGCATCGACGTATGAGCCATGAGATGTCGGTCAGAGTGGTTGGTGTGGTTCAGTTGGTGGTAAAATGGGAAGAGTCAGCAAGGTCCACAGGTTTCACACTATAGTATACTGTGTGAGAATCAGCTTTTGTTAAAATATTAAACAAGTCGGGAAATGAGGTGTCTGCGAAGGTTCATCCAAGTCAGCGTATCTTTGGAACTTGTTTGATTTAAGTTGCTCTTCTCATCCAGGTTCTAACTGACTGATGAAAACTCGTTATAGGCTGGTTATCTATCTAGAGAGTTGTTATGTTAAACAATACACATTTTTCCCCTCAGGCTCAATTTAAGGATGTTAATTCCACCTGAGTCGAGGTGTGAATGAAGGTCGCCTCGCCTGCCTCTTGCCCTGTGTCAGCTGGGATTGACTCCAGCTCTGTTGTGGCCCTCATGTGCAGGATAAAGTAGTAGTCAATGAATGAGTGAGTCATCTGAGCACAGGCAGATTGTGATAAGTGCATGGCTGAACACTCCCAATCTGTCTGGAATACATCCTCAGATCCAATCACTCCAATCCATTCTCATTTGGAGGTGGTTTAAGGACGCATGAGGTCACACTGTTGCAAATCCAACCTGTCTTCAGGATCCAGTAGAGCATGTCTCCTCATACATACATTTAATTGCAGCCATTGCCACAATAATATCACTAATACTCACAATATATCTTCATCTCTGCAGTCAGCCTCCTTAAAAACACAATTTTGTTCTCGCAAACTGTCACAGCTGCAGTGTGTATTGGAATAAAGGGTGCAGACGCCTGATTCAATCTTGGTCTCATAGTACACTTCCAAACCGAGACACATTTTAACGCAAGGTGTGAACACTAACAGTTCTTTACAAGGCTGTCCTAATGCAAGTGAATGAGTGAACACAGATGTTAATTCCAGGTCTGACCGAGGCCTTATCTTGTTTTATGTGTGAGTGTTAAACTGTTAATCTCTTCCCAGATGGCTCAAGGGTTTGGGTTGTTTTACACTTTGATTCAGATGAGACTAACAAGCTAGGGGTGAACAGCCTGGATTATGGCAAATGTTGCATATATCATTCAGAAAATAATCAGTAAATCATTTTAAGATACAAAAAAGACACAATGTTAAATTGCTTGATAATGTGTTCTCTCTGTGTAGAGAAAGAACGCCATGTAAAAGCTAATGCGCAGATCTTCAATGCCAAGTTCTGCTACGCCGTAAGTAGTCTTTAAAATTGCATATAGTCTGCATCATCTCTAGGTTTAGGCTGATCAGTGTCTAAATGTCTACATTTCTAAATGTGTCATGATTCAGGACAATCGCATTAAAACCTCAAAGTACAGCATCTTCACCTTCCTGCCCATCAACTTGTTTGAGCAGCTCCAGAGGGTGGCTAACGCTTACTTCATAGTGCTGCTGATCCTGCAGGTACAGTAAGACTAGAAACATATGCTCTCACACTGGACTGTAGTTTTTATCAAATGCCCGAGTAGACCAAACTTTTTTTCTTTTCAGGTAATTCCAGCAATATCCTCTCTGTCCTGGTTCACAACCATCGTGCCTTTGGTGTTTGTGCTCTTGATTACGGCTGTCAAGGACGCCACCGATGACTATGTGAGTTCCATCTATGATGTGTTTGGAGCTCTTCTACATGAGCACTAATGGCAAAAAAATGTGCTCACATTTCAGTTCCGACATACAAGCGACCAACAAGTCAACAACCGCCTGTCTCAGGTCCTCATTACGGGAAGGTATTAAACTGTTTTCTGCTGAAAAGCAATAGGTAATTGTTCCAGTTTGATTCTAAGCATTAATGTCTTTTACCCTCAAGTTTGCAGAATGAGAAATGGATGAACATCCAAGTAGGCGACATCATCAGACTGGAGAATAATCAATTTGTTGCAGTGAGTAAACTACGTCCTATTATTTGTTGTACACAGTGTTAAAATTAGATGCTTTTGAGTCTACTAATGTCTTTAGAGTGACATGTCTTATTCACTTTATTCAACCATTTATGTATTGGACAATGTATCCTTCTGTGTCTAAGAGAGGAAATTGCTGCACCCATGTAGAACACATTACCAAAAACCTGCGGAGAAGAACTGATCTTGCGTTTGTCTCAACAATGGAAGGTCTATTGTACAATCCCTTATGCCGAGCCTAATCAAATGGTGGCCGGGTTAGGTCCGTCTTTTATTATCCATCTTTGATTGTGATGACGTTATACACATGCATACTTTCCACTCTCCAGGATCCTCTGTGTACGAATAAAGGTTAGATAAATAAATAAATAAATCATGTTGTTTTTTTACACACAGGCAGACATCCTCCTCCTCTGCAGCAGTGAGCCCAATGGACTGTGCTACATTGAGACTGCAGAGCTAGATGGGTAAGTGCTGCAATAAAAGTAAAACTATAATAAAAAAATAGAAAATGCAAACTCTTCAGCTCTTCCACCTCCAGCTCCTTCTGTCACACATCAGCCCTGACACTCTCGTCTCCACCCACTCCACTGCCTGCACTCTCTTCTTCACCTCTCTTGTGCACTGTCAATTGCTTTAGATGGTTGGCTTCAGATATTTAAACTCATACATTTCCACGACCTCTACTACTATCTTCATTGTACCACCTGTCTAACTGTCATTCACACACAGGTATTCTGTTTTGCTCCTACGGCTCAATGATAATCGCTCTCTTCTCAGGAAATTAGTACTTATATACTATATACTATACTATATATATATATATATATATATATATGTTATATTTGTGTTCTGATGCAGAATGTTGAATATTGCATCATTTCTGTGTCATAATAGCAGCATTTTCATTCCTGTCCTCGCAGTGAGACAAATCTGAAAGTTCGTCAGGCCTTAGTCATCACCTCAGATTTGGGAGAGATTTCAAAACTGATGGATTTTGATGGTGAGATGATGCTTGGAATACGTGTATTTCTTTGTTTTATTCCTCAGATTAATCAGGGGTTTGGTATGAAAATATGTGCCCAGTTTTCTTGTTCTCCGTGCCTGTTTATGTGTGTCTTTCTGATTTATGAGCTTGTATGTCTTTAAACTTTTGTTGGCAGATAAATTGGCATTAAACCAAATATAATCAGCTAAACAAAGAGGGAATAAAACATTAGAATAAAATATTCCAATCAAGTATAAAAATGTGTATGGAATGCTGTCTATCAGGTAGTCAGGGATCTAGGAGATGGTGGCTGTGTCGGCACCCATCACCTGCAGCTTCTCACCCAGTAGTCGAGGCTGAGCGGTGTCGATTCTCACAGTACGGCCAATGGCACGCAGGTGCAAAGTGGTTGTTGGAGCCCGTGGTGGTGAGTTAGAGGCTGTTTGTGGATTAGACAGGACAAGAGTCAGCATAGAGCTGTTAAACAAACAGTTGAGGTTGTTTGCTCATTTTGGGTGCCTGATGTCTGCGGGTCTCTCACTGTGCACCCTGTAATTCCACTCACCTCCCTCTCATTGTTCTTTCTCTTTGCACTTTATCAAAGAGGACATTTCTGTGATTTCACATATTTTTCTTTGCATTAATTGATCTGCTCTGTCATGTTTTGTGAGTGGCTGTTAGATCTCCTGATGACTTTTTCAATGTAGGGATGATTTGTGGTGAGAATCTCTTAACTGTGTTCCTCAGGAGAAGTCATTTGTGAACCACCCAACAACAAGCTGGATACATTCACTGGAACATTATACTGGAGAGACAATAAATACCCTCTGGATAACGGGAAAATGCTGCTTCGAGGTTGTGTACTCAGAAACACTGAGTGGTGTTTTGGAATGGTTATTTTTGCTGGTATGGTATTTTTATTTTGATGCCTCCATTTGCCACATCCATTAGCGTCATGTTTTTGTTTTTTTTCTGTGAGCTGCACATAAACTCTGCTGTTTTTCCAGACTCTTTCAACATTGACAGTTCTTCTTTGTGCCAACAGGGCCACAAACCAAACTGATGCAGAACTGTGGAAGAACAACTTTCAAAAGAACAAGTATTGACAAACTGATGAACACCTTGGTTTTGTGGGTAAGATGTATCTTACGTTTGCTGTAGTGGATTAATAAACCAAAAGTTACTGTGCATCTGAAAACCATTCTTAAAGGCTCAGTCCACCTGTAGAGGTGCTTTCACATATTTTGTTTTTCGCCTTCAGCTCACGAGTTACGAAAAATAATTTATTTTAATACAATAATAATTTTATAATTTATTATAATAATAATAATAATAATAATAATAATAATAATAATAATAATAATAAAAATATTTTTAATACAATTTGTCCCATCCTAAAGTGAGTAACAGAAGTAACAGTGCTTGGTGAACATGTCCACTGAGTGCAGTCAGTGTCTGTGTATGCACAGTGAGATGAAGAGACTGAGAATCAATTGCTTAGTCAAGAAGTGAAATACAATAATAAATTAAGCTATAGCTGCTGAGAGACTGAGGAATAATTGTGCTGGTTGTCAGTGTCACAGAAACTCTGTGTACTCTGTATATATTTAGTCTGTTTATATAATTGTGTTAATGCTGTGGTCTGGTTCATTAATCTGCCCCAACACTAATACTGTAACTCCTGCAAAGTACAAATGCTTTTCTGAAGTTGACATCATGTAACCTCAGGCTTAATGCACTTCTTTTGATGTGAAATAATCAAGTCAATCTAAAAGTCAAGTTAATAAAGGAACTGTCTTTGTTTTAATTCGATCCCTAATAAAGATTCACTGGTAAAAGTTGCTTTATGATTAAAATGCAATTCATTGTGATTTACTATCATTTGACAGCACTAGAACAGACCTCTGCAGTGTCATTGATGTCCAGTCCACATGAATTGGACACATCTGTCAAAGTTACCATAAATTGTTGATTTTTATATTTCAGATCTTTGCCTTCCTCATATGTATGGGAGTTATTTTGGCCATTGGAAACACGATCTGGGAAAGTCAGATTGGCATAAACTTCCAGGTGTTTTTGCAGGGGAATGAGAGTCACAGCAGCCCTGTTTTCTCTGGCTTCCTCACCTTCTGGTCCTACATCATCATCCTCAACACCGTCGTGCCCATCTCTCTCTATGTCAGGTTAGGCCTGTCTGTATTTATTGTTTGTATATATGTTTGTAACATATGCCATTTTAATGTCCTGATCTTAAAGACACTGTTTTATTTTGAACTATAGCTCTTGGTTATGGTTTTGTTTTTAATCAAGACACCACCCTTATAATGTCACTCTATCAAAGATTTCCCGCTATATGTTTATATTTTACAATAAAATGTAATAATATCAAAAACTTTTAAAATTTCCAGAGATAAATGTTATTTTGATCATCAAACAGTGGATCTGAAATACATGTCTCAATGCCAACAACAGAAATACAGCAGCATCATAATTATTTTAAGTCATCTGATCAAGTGGAAAAAAATGGGCAAACCCACCCTTTAAATGCAGAATTAAAACAGGCTCACTGTTATGGTTTGACCTCTAACGTGTGTCTAACATCTACTGGTGGGGTTCATATTTGCAACCTGTATTTCAGTGTGTTTAAAACAAAGTATGGATCTTCCTTCAGTGTGGAAGTTCTGCGACTCGGTCACAGTTACTTCATTAACTGGGACCAGAGGATGTTCTGCAGACAGGCAGACACTGCAGCCCAAGCTCGCACCACCACCCTGAACGAGGAGCTGGGCCAGGTGGAGTTCATCTTTTCTGACAAGACCGGCACCCTCACCCAGAACATCATGGTGTTCAGGAAGTGCTCCATCAATGCAAAGACGTATGGTATGGAGCTTCCTGAAACTTGTATATATTCATACAGTTATATTACTGTTCTTAAATTAAGTCCATGCACTTGGAGAGCTCTCCATCAGACCTCTGGGAAAGTCTGTAAGACAGAGACTTTCTCTTAAATATGTGTCCTATGTTTCCATACAGCACTGAATATCAAGGACAATCTTTGGGACACTGTCCTGTTGGGGAAGTAGGGAACTTGATAACAGCATTCTTTCTCATGTGAAGGACACTTGTAGGGAACAAAGTTGGATGGGCATCTAGAAGGACACTCCTTTAGAAACAATCCGTTTTATTTATATTTTGCTTTAGAGGCCACAAATGAATGGCAGCCAGTCGGGCACTTTAGCGTGCCGTGTTTTTGTCCATTAGGGCACGACGTGAAACATAATATCTTTTGTTGCATGTTAAAATGTTGTTACAAAAGAAAATCTATAACTTGTGTAGTGTGTAAAAAAAAATACAATAACAATGGTGAAGTTGGCAGAGCTGTATTTGTGTCTTGAGTGTAAAACTCATCATCTGTTCTGTTTTTTTCTCTCAGGTGATGTTTATGATGAATTTGACCAGAAGGTGGAAATCACAGAGGTGTGCAAAACTAAATAACCAACAATTCCAACTATCAAATAATATAAATGTTTTAATAATTATGCTGAAGGTCACTGTCTCCCCAGAAAACTGCCAGTGTGGACTTTTCCTTCAACCCTCTCTGTGACAGAGGGTTCAAGTTTCACGATGGCAGCCTGGTTGAAGCTGTAAAACTGGAGGAGCCAGTGGTTCAGGATTTCTTCAGACTGCTGGCTCTGTGCCACACTGTGATGCCAGAGGAGAAGAGTGAAGGTAAAATGCAAAGTCATACACACGCAGCCCACTGATAACAGCAGTAGAAGTGTTTTCTTAACAGTGTTTCTGTTAACATGAAGGGCATCTGGTGTACCAGGCCCAGTCACCTGACGAGGGAGCGCTGGTCACCGCAGCAAGAAACTTTGGCTTTGTCCTCTGTACCCGGACTCCTGAGACCATCACGCTGTGTGAGATGGGACAAGTAGTCACCTACCAGCTGCTGGCCATACTGGACTTCAACAACGTGCGCAAGAGAATGAGTGTCATTGGTTAAGTCTTTACTTGTAACAGTCACGCTCTACTTCAAGATTCAGACTTTGACAACATGACTTTCAAGCAAATTAAAATGACTGACTTCTTTATGACCATTTATGAAATGTTTATAAAAAAGCTGTAATTGATGGCTTTATTAATTCACCCCTGGATAGAAATGTAAACATAACAATGTCTTTTGGAGATCGTTGCAGTATGATGGGGGTTTATGCTAAGTGTGCTAGGCCGTCATATTGGAGGGAAATTATAAAAGAATAAGCTAAACTAAACCTTTATGGTAAGTTCTTGGCCAAACACAAGTAGCACGAGGAACAATCTTGTTGATATGTATATTCTACCTGAATGAAAGTGTTAATAAAGAATAATGATGGAGAAGGATTTTCCTCAACATGGCAACCAAAAGGTTGCTACTAACTGATCTATGAAGCATTAGAAGGTTATTTAACAACATTAATTAAGTTATTAGTTTACATTTATAAAGCATTTATGAATTATGCCTTACCAGAGAGCAGCAGCCATTTCAAGTCTTCATGTTCTCTCTTCTTGTGTTTTTAGTGAGAAACCCAAAAGGCCAAATTAAACTTTACTCCAAAGGAGCCGATACTGTTATCTTTGAGCGCCTGGATTCATCCTGTCATGACCTCATGTACACGACCTCAGAGCATCTCAGTGTAAGTGTTATGTGACTGGACACCACGACATAGTTAGAGCATATTTAAATTAGTCCATCATACACTATCCATCCACATTTAATCAGGACACTCGACAAGGTTACAAAAAACATTCATGTTAATACTTGCTGTTGTTTAGCATTACATTCAGTTATTATGTTTCACCTGTTGCACACCAGATTTTGAGATGTTTTTCTTTACCCCTGCAGGAATTTGCTGGAGAAGGGCTTCGAACTTTAGCCTTGGCCTACAAAGATCTTGATGAAAGTTATTTTGAAGTCTGGACGAAGAAGCTTCTGTTTGTCAGCACTGAGATCGAGAACCGTGATGATAATCTGGCAGTTCTCTATGAGGAGATTGAACAAGACTTGAAGGTAAAGCTGGCATCATTCTGTTAACATTCTTGAGCTGATCAAACTCAGTGTTTGTAGAGTTACTGGACTTTTGCTTCAAGCTTCTCGGAGCTACAGCCATCGAGGACAAACTACAAGAAGGAGTCCCAGAAACAATCACCTGTCTGAATCTAGCTGACATCAAGATCTGGGTCCTCACGGGTGACAAACTTGGTACTGTAATTCACTCTAACATGATCTTACTGACCAGAAAACGAAATACTGTGTAATGCTAAACACCTTGTAATCTGTGTGTGATGTTTCAGAGACTGCGATGAACATCGGCTATTCCTGCAACATGCTGCGAGATGACATGAACGAGGTGTTTGTCCTGTCGGGCCACACACTGCTGGAGGTGCAGCAGCAGCTCAGGTGACACATTATTCATTTATCGTTTCATCTCTCCTCACATACCAGAGTGCAAGGTGTGTCTCAGAGGAAACCTATGAAAGATCTTTGTCTAAAATGTGATGTTGTCAACATAAAGAAGTCTGTGTGCATGCATGTAGTGGATGTTGACAGAGTGGTCTCAGATCTTTGGACCTCATTGTTTGAGTATGTTGCTTTTTCTGTACGCAGAAGCGCCAAGGAGCACATTCTGGGCCTGAGTCGAGTTAGCAGCACAGGAGATGCTGACACCGATGACTCTGTGTTCGAAGAAACAATCATTGCAGAGTACGCCTTAGTCATCAATGGACACAGTTTGGTAAGACTCTCAAATAGATAAAATAGATTTTTTTTTGATTGTTTGCGTGTTTTCTTTTGCAGGCTTTGCTTTGTTAAGCAGTCATTTGTGTTTTTTTCCGGTGAGTCTTGTTGATCTGTATCTGCTGCTGACTGCGGTGATCCATAATGAGCAGAGAGCTGCTGCACCCCCGAGGGCCTTTAGCTCTGTTATATTGGTTTTCATGAACATCCATTTCCCCACCAAGGTGCTGTTCTCCTGCTGGGCCTGGAGGCTACAGTAATGATAAGTCTAACAGGAATGTGTTCTCCCTGTAGGCTCATGCCCTGGAGCCACAGCTGGAGCACATTTTGTTGGACTTGGCCTGTTTGTGTAAAACAGTCATCTGCTGCCGAGTCACACCGATGCAGAAGGCTCAGGTTGTGGAGCTGGTGAAGAGGCACAAGAGGGCCGTCACCCTGGCCATAGGAGATGGAGCCAATGACGTCAGCATGATCAAGAGTAAATCTCAGAATTTATCATTATTTCCTAAACACATTCAATCATCCTGTGCAGGAACAGCAACATCAATTTACCAGTCTGACCCTTTGGTATATGAATCAGAAAGCTTCTTCCTTATGATAATGTAGATTAGCTTTCTCAAGTTGTGACTTTAATCCAAACAGAGATGGTGACCATGTTTAATTTGCATATAAACCAAATAAAACAATATATCGTCAGATATGGGTATACAATAGTTGTTCTTTTTAATCTTTCACAGAGGCTCTTCTGTAGCCTGAACCTAACCTTTCTGGTCAGACAATACAACAATTTATTTGTAGAATGTTTACATGCATTTTAGGAGATAAAATATATTGGATTTGCTCTTATCTTATCAACGAACAACGTAAAGACCTGTTTACATAGCACAAAGGTTAAGCGCACTTTCAATCGGTTTTAAAGCAACTTAAATATGGTCAATTAAATGTTTCGCAAAGTTTTATTTCAGTAATGTTTCAATGATACACAGTCAAAGAAGACTTAAAGGCACTCACTTCATCAGAGATTCAAACAGATCCAAAATGCCGTCTTTTGTGGTGTTCCATCACTTGAAATGACCAGCATTGACATTGAGTAGTGGCCTTATAAGATCTGTTTGACTCTGATGAGGCCGTAACTGGACAGTATGTAAATAATATGTAAACAATATGTAACATAGAAGGTTGAGCTAAACTATGCCGTCACATGAAAGACATTTTAATTGTTTGAAAAAGAGTGCCTTGGAGATGTTTCCCATCCAAAGGGCACGTCCTACTGCTCCTACTAATAGGAGTCCAGGAAGTTAATGCTTCAGTAGTATTTGATGTTTTAAGGTTAAATGATCCACACTGTATATATTTCTTATGCAGCTGCTCACATAGGTGTCGGCATCAGTGGTCAGGAGGGGATGCAGGCCGTCCTGGCCTCAGATTATTCCTTTGCTCAGTTTCGGTACCTTCAGCGCCTCCTGCTGGTGCATGGACGCTGGTCCTACTTCCGCATGTGTAACTTCCTGTGCTACTTCTTCTACAAGAACTTTGCCTTCACACTGGTACACTTCTGGTATGGCTTCTTCTGTGGTTTCTCAGCTCAGGTAAGACGGCTGTGACAGTGTTTACATCATGTACTGATGTAATGGTGTTTATTCTGTAAAATGTGCTCCTTCCACAGACGGTGTATGACCAGTGGTTCATAACCCTCTTCAATATAATCTATACATCTTTGCCAGTCCTGGCAATGGGGCTTTTTGATCAGGTAATAATGATGTGATGGCAAAACAGCACCAACTCTTTCTATATGTAGTCAATATCAAATGGCTCTTTTTGGTTTAAAGATAAATACAAACTAAAGTTCTTAATTTTTTGGCAGAGTGATGATGTCATTTTTTTGTTTTGTTTTTCTTTTCAAGATACTGTCGTCTTACAGGTGAATATTTTATTACTGTAGATCTTTTTTTATTGTGTCATGACTAATAAACCTCTTATTGTAGGTTCTACACTAAATTCAAACCACAGTGCCACCTCTAACCCAATCAACCCTATGACCCTATAACTAACTATCACTAGTATACAGTATTTATATTTTCCATAACTCATCTTCATTTTACCATCTCCTGTGTTTTTAGCATGATATACTCATAACCTCCTCATTAATCATGATACAACATACAGTACATCTGAATGACGCTCTCTCTGTTTTCTAAAGGATGTGAATGAACAGAACAGCCTCTGCTACCCAAGCCTGTACAGACTCGGCCAACAAAACCTTCTCTTCAACAAGCGGCAGTTTTTCCTGTGCGCACTGAAGGGGATGAGCACGTCATTCCTGCTCTTCTTTGTTCCCTGTGGAGCATTCGCCGTCATGGTGAGAGAGGACGGCTCCCACTTTTCTGACCGACAAGCTTTTGCTGTTACTATAGCGACATCCTTGGTTTTTGTTGTCACTGTTCAGGTAAGATTATAATGAGCAGAGTATAAAAGCAGGCCTGTTGGTTAGAAAATAAATCGCATTCATAATTGTGTTTATGCCTCTTGTTTGTGTTTTCAGATTGGACTTGACACACACTACTGGACAGCTGTCAATCAGCTCTTCATATGGGGGAGTCTCATCGTGTACTTTGCCATTTTATTTGCAATGCAAAGCAATGGCATGTTTGGCCTTTTCCCAAGCAGTTTCTCTTTCGTAGGTATGTTTGGGCTCATTGTCACAGATGTGAGGAAACGACGCTGCTGCATGGACATTACAACTAACTTCAGATTTGTGTTTTCTCCTCAGGCACGGCCCGCAACTGTCTACGAGAGAAGAGTGTGTGGCTGGTCATTCTGCTCACCACCGTGGTGTGTGTTGTGCCTGGCTTAGCTGTCAGCTTCCTGAACGCAGACCTCTTCCCAACTCTAACAGACAAGGTGCAGTGACTTTATTATTATATATGTACACTACAGTGGTACATATTATTGTTTCTTTCATGGCTGCATTTCACCATTTTAAAGCAACAGCCAAGTGATACTGATTTGAGTGCTGCATGTTTCTGCCTATTGCTCCATGTCTGTGTTAACGTGGTGGTTTAGTCAGATAATCTTGTGACCTGGTGCAGTGTTGTATACAGTATTGCTACATTGTGGTAAGATATAAAAAACGTATTTTCACCACTGCTCTATTTCAATGTATTTCAGGTTCGTAACCTACAGCAGTCAAGAAAGAAGCAGGGGCCTGAGGGGCAGAACCTGAGGCGAGTACGCAGGACGAGCTCCCGTCGTTCAGCCTATGCCTTCTCCCACCAACAGGGTTACGGAGAGCTGATAACCTCAGGCAAAAACATGAGGAGGAGCTCAGTGTCCTCTGCTCACTCTCCTGAAACGACACAACACAACTCCACCTGGATAGAAAACATGTTAAAGAGGACGAATGAGGTCTCTTGCATCTCTGATGAGGGCACAGGAGATTCAGAGGGCAACAACACGTCACAGACTCCAAAGCAGCAAGTCACAGTCTGAGATCAACCTCTGATTTACACTGTACCGTAAACACTATAGGAAACCACAGACACGGGTCCCAGAGATCATGCACAAGGTATGAGTGTCCTTATTTTGGGTAAATGAAACCTCAGACCCAAAAACACAGATGTACCTCATTTGTAATAGTGTAATTAATGTGGGCAAGCTGGAACGTTTAGAACCAAGTAAAACAGGATTGTCTGGGGCAACCATTTTCATAAATGGTACAAACAGTGCCTGTGTTGCCAAAGTTACCAAAGACTTATTTACCATCCAACATTAATCAACTGACCTACTTTCATTCATTCAATAATACCTGTCTTTTCTGATTAGGAAACATTTCCGGCAGATTTCAAACCAGTGTTATGCAAAGTGTAAACCTAATGCTCTGCTCCAGCACCAGTTGAAAAGGTTTAATAGTTAGGTCTTTAAAATGTGTATATGCATTAAATTAGAAACTTCATAGCAGTACATAACGGTAAATATAATGCTAAGCACAACCAAATAATTGGTCTAAATATCTTTTTACATTTTACTGGCTTATGTTTTGTCTATAAATTTGAGGAGTCATTTGAACAAACAAGCATTTGTGGACAAGAAAGTACAGATGTATCTTTGAGCTGTGCTGTACCTTGTTTGGTTGCACTTAAAGATAACATTTTTGATAAGGTTTTGTTCCGTGTTGTCTGGTTCTTCGGCTGAACACACAATATTAACTCACAAATATCTGAAATAAGCCTGCGACCCCTGCGAAATCCTGTCAGATCGATTGGTTCCAGAAAGATAAACAGCTACTTGTTTGCCTGGGCAATGGTTGATGCTGTTCCAATGACACACATCACATCTGGAAATATGTTAGATTTATTTCTTCATTTTTTTCCCCCCATAGTAGTTCAAACGCTGATCACAAATATATTAATAAAAGATGACTCTGTGCATTTTATCGTTTATGTTCTTACAAATTAAACATGCAATTGATTACAACCTATTAAAACAGAGTTTAAACAGTAGAAAATTTAACTATACAAAAATAATAATAAGAGAAATCGTGACACAAAACTCATAATCCCAATGTAAGAATTAATGCACCAGTGAAATTAATTTTAACCCTTGTATTCCTTTTTGAATACTGATGTCATAGCTTTGATGAATTTCACTCCTCAAGGAAAATTGCGGCTCCTCCGCCCGGCTTTGTTACAAACAAACTCTGTTTTTCCATGGCTGCTCTGCGTGCATCAGGGAGGTAATACGCCGCTCTAACTGCCTGCAAGAAAGATTCCACCTTCTCACTGGGAACCATGGAGACAGCACAGCCGCCCCAACCTGCTCCTGTCAGCCGGGAGCCCACAGCCCCCGACTTCCTGTAATGAAGAGAAACAATGGTATATGGAAATTAAAAATGGCAGCTTCAGCTTGTGCTCCAGTGGTGATATCACAGTCAGTTGCCACTTTATGCACCAATACCAAACTTCGGCTCTGCTGTAACAATTCCGGCCAAACGAGTGAATTTGGAAAAGAAATGCTTGGCTCTAGCATTGATGATAAAGCCAGTAGGGGTCGGGGGGAAAAATCGATACAGTGAAATATCATGATATTTTGAGTAGCGATATTATTTCTTGTGAAACAACAAGTATCGATTTTATTCAGCATTACATTTTTTAATGTAATGATGTTACAAATAAACATTAAACTTTTAGTGGATTTGCATAAAAACAAATCAATTGACCTTTCAGTCCACTGGATGGTGCCAAGTGCTCACTCTCACTACAGTAGAGCTGTTGTGTTGTGTCCATACAAACATACAAAGATGTTGAGTTTCTGTTCAATTTTCATGTCCTGAAACAACATTTTGTCAAATTTCTCATTCATCCAAGTTTGTGCTGCATCAATCTACTCAAATACAGGCAAATGTTTGAGGTAAAAGTGCTGCACAGTTGCAGAACAATACATGACAGTATGACAGTGACAGCAAACAGCGTTAGACCAAGCCTACGGCAAAAATGAAAAGAAAGAGTTATTCTCAGCAAAACCTGCAATTAAAACATGCGATTCAAACTATTATAAAAGTGCTAAAGGGATGGGTCTTATAAAGATACATGTCACAATTGGCCTGTTGTGGTGTAATGGACATTGGGACATTTAGTTTTTACACTTGCTCAACAGATCATTACTTCACAGTGTAATGGGTCATCTAGATTCCTATGTACTGCCTTGACCACAGAACCATTAGATGATCTGAATGAGTAAAGTGAGATACAGTATTTTTTTGTACTCACAGGCAGATGTCCACCAGCTGGTCCAGTTCAGGACAGCTGCACTCATACAGGTCTCTGCAGCTTGCATGGCTCTGGTTCATCAGCTCTCCCAGTAGCTGTATGGACTCGGCAGGTTTAGAGTCGCACACAGTCTTAAACTGCAGCACTCGTGCAGCTTCACCGTACACGTGCTTGGCTCGCTGGTGAAGCTTAAAGTGAGTTACTGAGACAAGGGTGGAGAGGCAAATGTGTTATAGTTAATCATTTCGGGGCATTTATCTCAAGAAAAGAACTTCAAACAACCAATTATCAAATTATCACTGATTAATTTTCTATAATGCACTTTCACACAAAAGCATTTTCAGTGGATGTGCCTGTATGTTACCATGCTGAGTGTTGGCGCTCAGGAGTTCAGTGGAGAACTGCTCTGAGGTGACGCACAGCACTTTGCAGATCTCTTCTCGACTGTACGGCTCAGGATGTAACACTTTGTCCACCAGAGCCAGCATCTCCTCCAGGGAGGTGTTAAGTGCCTTCTGAACCTCAGCCAGCTTCATCACACTGCTCGGGTCCAGGCCCTTCACCTGGGCCAGCATCTGAATTCACACCAGACCAGAAAGCTTTTTATCAACTTTTGACGAAATACTGTGCACTTCTTACTCCCATATGTACAAGATTGTAGATGTTATTGTTAACAGCAAAACATGCAAGATTATTTACAAATTAAATCATTCACTTACAGATTCTATGACGATTAGATTAGGTAGAGGTCCTTTACAGCTTTTCACTTTGATTAATAAATGCATAAATCAATCTAAATTTAGATAGGAAATACAATAGAAACTTTGAATTTAAAAAAAATGATTTAGATCATTTTTATCTTTATCTTCATTTCTACCTTCATCTCCAGAAACGGGTTGAGAATCAATGGTCTGGATCAGTGTACCTTTGTGGCAATTCGACACTCCACCACACGGATATTAAAGTGAGAAGAAGCAGCTTTGTTCATTTCCACACAGCAGTTGGAAATCACAAACATGGCCCCATCTGGGAGTTTGACATCAGTGGCTCGCAGAGGCTGGAACTCTATCAGCTTTGCCTGTGATACAGTTGAAAAAGTTTTACACTAATAAGACAAGGTGTCAAGTAGGGGTGGTTCAAAATATCGTTTTGGTGATGTATCGTCATCCCTCCTCGTGCAATACAATAATTGATATGCCCAGGGCAAATATTGATATTTTAATTAACAAATGAAGGTGCTCTAAAGTAAACAGTCCCTGCCAGTTTCCCTCGCCGGGTGTCATGATTATCACAGAATCGCTGTATCGTGATATTTTTGGTATCGTAGACCATGTATCGTATATCGAAATGTATCGTGGGGCACCCTGTGATTGGGCTGGGCTGGGCCATGGTCAACACACCATAGCGGTGGCAATTATTTAAATATATAACTAGTTTTCAACTACTGCAGGAAAATACCACATATGTCACCTCTAAAATACATATCATTATCTATACAATTAATATCTCTATATTAATGAACAAGAAAATCAACCTGTATCAATTGTTTGGCCTCATGTACATAGGGAGAAGCTACATACAGTTCCTTTCTCAGCCAGGAAAGAGATGGACTGGTCCATGCCACCTCCCTCTGTTCCAATGTAGCGCTCACATTTGGCACATATCTCTGCAAGTGCCACCTACAGGAAAAATGACACTATTCAGAAGTGTAGATGTAGTGTTTTGAAATGCCATGCTTCAGTTGTAAAGCATTTTACCTTGGATATGGATTTCTGATTTGCCTCCATCGTTGCAAGGCCAGCACAACAAACTAAAGCGCTAGAACTAGACAGGCCAGAGCTCGGAGGTATACTTCCATCAACAACACACAACATCCCTGATAGACGAGTGATTCCAAACTTCTCCTGGTAATGAAAACACAGCAAGCAGGAAGGTTAGTTAGAGTTAAACTTTATGAACAGAAGTAGTTTTGTTTTGGTTCGTTATCATAATTCTGCCCTTGTCGTGTAAAGAATGATAATTATAAAATACATTACCTGAATTCCTTTAACGCCACAGAGAAAATAATAATGCCACTTTGGATTGTCTTTGTCGATGGCGATGTCCTCTGAACACGACACAGTGAAGTCCCTCCACAGTGAAAAACAAGCATTCACAAATATATGATGATGACAGCCATGATAAAATTAACCAATAACACAAGCAAATATCCAATTTCAGCAGTGATCACAAGTGTTGTATGTCTCACTTGTATTGAGGAGTAGTGTTGGCGAGCTGGATCGTGCCTGAAGTGTTGACCGTCACAGCGACCAGGATACTTTGCTCAATAGCCATTGGAAGCACAGAATAGCCACAGTAATCAATGTGCTCTCCTGTTCAACAAAGAAGCGATACAGAGAATAAATGTTTCAAATGACAAGGGCTCACACTAGTTTGTGTATTTGTAGACTAAAGCTGGCAACAGCCATTATTCACAACTCACTTTAAATCTGATTTAAAACTATATCTAGGTTAGGGATGCACAATATTGGACTTTTTGCCGATATCTGCCGATAAACCCTATAACAATCAACAATTTGATGATTAATAAGAATTTGTTGCAATTATGCAGAGCCATATTATAAATTTTCATAAACATCAGGTCACTGCAGGACAAACACAAACACTGCTTCAAACACTTCAAAAATAAACACGCCTATTTAATATGCAAAGATGTCTTTCTACTTTAGCAAGGTTCCATTAAAAAAGTTGATGATATAGCTGTTGTGTTCGCTTGTGCTTTTAGGCATATTTTACCTGCACCGTTGGAACACAATTCTGATTTCAGACAAATCAATCAAAATTCAAGTTCGTTGTCTAAAAAGTTACCTATCAGATTCACTCTTCCTGGAGCGCGTGCATAGAAGAGAGGAGATTCTCCATACTTTGCTTCAAAGGCACTTTTCAAGTTGTTCAGCCTGGAAGGAAATAAGGAGATCAATGAACTGTCACACATACACTTTTGTTCTTCCTCTGCCTACAACACTCACCTCTCATCTGCAGCAATCGCAGTCTTTATCTTGGGGGGATTTGTCATTGCCATGTCTACCAAGCCTAAGAACAGCAGCTTCGCTGTGTATGGCTGGATGTCCTGTTTGACTGGATGTGCTGATCCTGGTCCTGCTCAGCTGACAGTCAGTCACAGGAGGAACCAGTACACCAAATTTCGGCAGACGTAAAACGAAGCTGATCTCAATTCAGTTTCATTGTTGGTGAAGTCGTTTTAGTGACAGTGCAGCTGACTCTGAACCAGTTCCCTCCACACAGTCTGCTCTTGTACATAAACACGGAAGTGAAAGCAGTACAGGGGCGGGGTTAACACGTGAGCAACAGTGAGCACACATCCTGTTACATTACATTACATTGTTCTCCTTTTTATTTCCTTGTTTGTTCTTGAATACGATTGACTGTATACTTTTGTTTTGAACTAAAATATATTAAAATTAAGACATGCACTTTTCATCTTGTTTGTTACGTCTTTGAGACATTTACAGGCATAAACACGGGCCATGTCAGGACCAGTTGTCCAAATGAATGGAAGTCAATGTAGCTATATGAGGACCAAACAAACGTGTAAACCATACGGAGTGAGGATATTATGGCCGGTCCGCACACCTGTAAAGGGCTTTTGGGGGGGGTTACGATTTAGTTTTAGGTTTAGGGTTAGAATTGGAGGCTAGGTCTATGAAGGTCCCCACTATGACTGAAGCGCAAACTTGTGTGTGTTGGGGGTGTTGGCGCTGCTAATGCCCGCGACTTTTCAAAGAGGGCAGTCCGCTGTTCTTAAAGAGGACGTTCCATACTGTATCCGCTGCCGGTTGTCTGTTTAATTTTCCTTACAAAGATTACGGAATGATGACATTCACACAGACTGCCATAAAACGCACACAGGCTTACTAACATACCATTCTGAATGGACGAGTTTGCCGGAGGTTTTTTCAAAGCATGGCCAAGTCACTTTTTCAGCGTTAGTCGGACCCGTTGTAGTTGTTGTTGCTAAGACAAGCTAACATGGCTAGTTAGCTAACGTCAGTGATTTGTCATGTAAATGCCAAATATTAGAAACCCCAACGTCGCTCAAGTCAAGGAAACTGCGTCCCATTTTCATTGACAGGTAAGCTACATGTCTGTTTTTTTACTATATGAGGCAGTGATAGAACTTTAACCATCACATACTGGTTAGCTTTAGCATTAGATCCCAGTATTGTGTTCGTAACCACAATAGTATGATGCTTAACCTGACTTATCAGGTTATTTCTGTCTACATAAAAGCCTTTGAATCTCAATGTCTAACATTGCATATTAGAACTTGAATATTATTATTTATATTTATTCAAATTAACAATAGTTATAATTGAGTTACAGATCTACAATTTATCGACAGTTTAATTAAATATATTCATAAGAACATTTGTTATTTAAAAAAAAGAAAAAGGGTTTTAAGATATCCAAAGACAAATTATGTTCTGGATATCTCAAGTCCTCATTTTTACTACAGAGGAACTGAAAGCTGTCCAATCCAATCCAACTTTATTTATAAAACCGTTCAAAAACAACAGCTGAAACAAAGTGGTGTACATCAGAGATAAATAAAACAATAAAACATCTGTAATACACCCCAGCCTGCACACTACTTTCTGGTTGGTTGTTTGTGTTTTCCCTCAATTGACAGTATTTTTCCCGTATCTCTTTTACCATCACAGCCTACACCTGGAGTCTGTGCAACATGTCTATTGACTTTGACAGCGCTGCTCTTCAAACCCAACATGAAGAGGAAGAGTATGACCAAGAGGACTATGCCAGAGAACAAGAGGTGCATGATCACTCTTACAGCACATACACCACTGTGAACATGATTGGTTTATGTGTGTGTTTCATGTGTTCTGTTTGTTTTGTGCTTTATGTGCAGCTGTGAGTTTTGTCAACACATCCCAGATTGCTTGAGCAGGGTCAGATTATTTGTCAAACATCAGCTAATATAAAGGTCCAGAGAGAAATGAAATTGCTGAAAAATACTATAAACTGTGCTATGTGAAGTTCTGTAGGTATTATATTTTGGTAATATGAAAGACCTGCAACTAGATTTTAAAACAGGTCCTGCAGTCCAAATTTAACACTGGTGAGTGTCCCCCTCCCTCTCCACCCCAGCAGCCCAAAGTTTCCAGGTATTCCAAGGAACCAATGCCACTTGAACTGAAAGCTTCTCTGGTTGCTGATGACAGAGCCAGGCCAAATTTAATAATCATATTTAGGAAAGTTATTACATTTCTTTTTCTTCATTACTTTTGATTACCTTTTACATTTCATTCATTCTATCTTGGCAGCTGAAGTCATTGATGTCATTATAAGCCACATTAACTCTCTGCATGTTGCTGTTTCTGAATGATTGCCACAAATGGGCAGTATGTTGTGCACTGCAGTATGCTCTAAATCAGTCTTTCCCAGACTTTTCCTTGGAACATTTGTGCATAATTAAACATTTCTAATCGACTATGTTTAGTATCATTTAGTTAACAACTGATATTATTCTGGATAGGTAAACCACCCGTTTGCAAGAGATATTACTGTATGATTGATAAATTAACCAGCAAGTAACCAGAAAGTATTCAAAAATCAGTGAGCTTGTTTTAATTGTTAAAAATACTCTCAAATGATTAATCAATAATCAACATAGTTGAATTAAAATAGTCTAATTTAGTATTAGTATTATAATTAGATCATCTGCAATTAGAAGGGGGTTGATGTGAATATTGCCAAACACAACACCTTGTATTGTATGCATTTACCTGCTGTGACAAATATTAGTTATTGACATTAAAACTGAGGCATAATATTGGCACCTTATCATACACTATTAGAGACATAAAATGAATCTGATACAGAATTACCCCATTTCACCTGCATAGACTATTGAGCAAATCAGTAAGCTAGCCCCTTACCGTAACCCAATTCTAACTCTTTTATGTTGCAACTTTAAGACATACATTTTTATGATTTACTATTAAAAGCCTTGGAACCACGTATAAACCACACATTTGTCTATTTACTGAAAATGTGTCTGGTTCCCATTAGCTATGCATTTTTTGGTGCTTTAGTTGCTTGGGTTCTGATTAGAGTTTGTATTGTTTCTTTATGGGGAAGCATTTAAAGTGTGCACTGTTTGAATTTCACCAGCAGCTTCACAGCTAAAGTGCCGTGCTGTATTATAACTCACACCTACATGTCTGTTGCACCATGAACCTGAGCTATTATTGGCTCATAGAAAAAAAAAAAAAACCTCCTTTCAGGTGTGTCACACTGAAACTAGCTCTGCCCTATGTTTTTTCTTACTTTCCCTCCATGAGTTTGTTTGAGCCCACTCTTGCTTGAGCAGAGCAAGCATGAAGAAACTGAATGCCTTAATAATCAGCTGCCTCACCCAGAAGAACAGGACTTTGAATATTATTTCTTTGCATGGATTTTATTCCCTTTTGATATGGGCTATTACACACGACAGGGAAGTGTCACATGTTTGTCTCCGGTGATTGGAATGTTTCTGCTCCAGTTAACCTCTCTCTATATATATGTTGTCTAAACAATGAACTTCTTTGGGAGCAAAACACAAGAATGCTACTGGGAGCTGAGAGCATGCCAGGCACATTGGATGGTTCTCAGTGAAGGTCTTCAGTGCTGAAGTAGAATTTCTTCAGTCTTTGTACATGTGTTAGTGGGATAATATGGGTCTTTTGGTTTTGGACACAGTGGATGATCTGAGGAATATTCAACAGTCCTTATGGGAAGTAAGTCCTACAGACTCTACTTGTTCTGCCCCACATGGCTGGTTGAAACTGTCAGAGAATTTTGTTTTTGTGTTGGAAAGAACTAACGTTTTAATTTAGGTATACACAACATATTGTATTGTTCACTGTCCTAGCTCCCAAATGGTGGAACAAACTCCCCATCGACATCCAGACAGCAGAAAGCCTTATGACTAGCACTTTATAGTTTGGCTTACTTGAAGCTCTTACTTACTTCAAGCTCTTGTTTGTACCCACATGTTTAAATGCACTTATTGTAAGTCGCTTTGGATAAAAGCGTCTGCTAAATGACATGTAATGTAATGTATGCTGTGAGTGTTGAAAATGGCTTTATTTCAGTCATTGCTTCAAAAAATGAAATACCCTAAATGTTAATGAAAAACATTTTAAAAGCAGCACACCCTCTCAGTTAAGAGTCTTCATACTTACAATAACACACATTTTAGATCAGTTGGTTTCTTTAAGCAAACATGCCCCCTGACACATTCTGTTTCTCCATCTGTCAGGCGATTGCTTCTGTCCTTTTTACAACAAATCTATGTTACTTTATTACTCGGTTGCGAAGCAACCCTGGTGACTCATTTCCATGTGCTGTTTTTCTACAGCTGCACAAACTACTTACAGACCTGCCTGATGACATGCTGGAGGATAGCAGAGACTCCACCCCAGAGTTGGAGTACTCTACCTGCAGTAATAAAATCACTGTTAACAGGTAACGCACTTGATGGTGCTGCTGAGACACTATTAATTTCAGTTTTGGAGGATGTGACACAGGCAGGTTTACCAGGGCATAATCATTTCTCTGCTTTTTATTGTTCTCTTTACACAGTCCACAGTCAACGTGGGCTCAGCAGTGGTCAAATCATCCAAAGTCGGCCTCTAACGAACAGGTTGTGTGTTGGTTTGTTTTCACTGTAAATTTTTAGATTTTTAAACTTCTGAAAGATAATTCAATCCCTGTTTTTTCAATAAATGTCTGAAGCAATATGAAGCCAACTACAATCAAGGCTCTCATGATGAGTTTACTTATGAGGATCATGCCGATCAGATCAGTGGACAGCAGCGGCATCTTCAACCTCACACCTGGGTCCAGCAGCCAGAGGATCACCAGTACACCCAGGGCCAGGACTACACCTACACCAGCATGGGCACAGAAAAATCCACTGAGACTAATGAATTCTCCACAGAGTTTGAGTGTAAACCATACTCTCAAAGCACCAACAACCATGTGGAATATAATGGGGAAGGAGGATACAGAGACACACAAAGCCACGGGGACCACAACGCCAGGAATCAGTTTCAAGTGAGTAGATAATTTAATTACTGCAAACCACTAAAGCGACAGCAGGGTCTTAGGTTGGTGTGAATTGTGTGATATTGAGTGTTGTGTTATTTTTTGCCTTTGCTTTTCTAAATTTAAAGCCTGGAGCTGGAGTTGTAAATCAGTACAAGGCCAACTATAATCCTCATCAGCCAAAGATGTTTCACTCACAGGCCACACATCAAGGTGATCAGTTTGACCATCTACAAAGAGAATTCCTCGACTCAACACAACGTGAGTACTACTGACTTTATTAGTTGCTGAGGAATTGATCTGAGCGGCCGTTTGCTGAACTGGCTGAGCAAATCTGTCCGGGTGAAAAATAGGAATCTGAAATATTCTATTGCTTTCACCTGCTCTTGCAAGAGTAATAACAACTCACTCAACTCTCAACTTCAGTTATGTGGACATATGTGCAAAAAATACATTATTTTAATTATAAAGTAAAAAGGTACCAGCCATATAAATGATCTTATGAGTGTAAATAGTTTTGTGCTGTGTTTCAGAAACTGCTGACAGGGAGCAGCTTGCACAACTGCAGGTTTTGAACAAAGCTCAGCAGAGGCAAATTGAAGACTTGGAGCGAAAACTGGAAGATTCAAGGCGCAATATGAGATACATCGATCATCAGTTTGCAATTGTCAAAGGTACTTTTCACAGTTTTATCTTCTAAAGAGGCAGGTGTGAGTTGCACTTCACTTTATTGCGGAACATAATCAAGCTTGTAAAATACACTGGTCTTATTTTTTGATATTTGGAGGTTTGACTTTTTATGTTGCATGTTATGACTTATTGTGGAAGTCTGTTTGACTCCTTACAAATGGGTTACAGTCTGTGTGTCTTTGTATTATAGTAATTTATTAAGTTTGGTAATGAAAATGGTTTAGTTTATGTTTTCACTCTGTGACATATCTGCCCCCCTGTGGCTGAGAAGAGGCCTTGCTCTGTCTTTAGAAACATTGAGTCCTGCACTGGCCCGTTGTGCCCTTGTTCTTTGATGGATGTGCTTCCCATGAGACCGTTTTCATCATCATATTTTGTCATCAATAGATGAAAAGGATGGCCTTGCAGTAAGTCTAAAGGAATCAAGCAAATTGGTTGAGGAGGCCAAGGAGAACGAGGTTCATATGCAAAACAAAGTGAAGGCAATGGAGCAGCAAATACAGATTCTGACTGAGAGAGACCATGAGGTAAGTTCTGTGATGACACACACTACCCTAACTTTTCCTGTTTCCCTTTTAATTGATTAGAGCAAAGAAAAAGACAGTGTTCAGTACATCATTAATGAAGTGGATCTATGGTCTCTATAGGTACAGTACAGGAGATAAATGCAATGCAAATCAAGCTGCAACATATACATTTTGAGAAAGCAATAATTAGCAATACTTGATTTCCCTAATGCTTTTAAAATAAATGTAGTGGTAGCTGCGCAGGCCCAAACATCTGATGAAACTTAGTAAATATCTCACTAAAATGTTGAACTTTGTATTCTATATCAGGTGTCAAGGGCTCACTGGAATAGGCAGCATTAATATCTTAACTGACAGTTTAATAGCATAGTTTTCCCTTTGCTTGCAGAACATGAAAAAGCAGAGGGTGGCTGAGGCGGCAGTGGACAGTATGAAGCAGCAGATGTTGGAACTTTGTCGTTCTGACACCCTGTCCAAAACGAGAGAGCAGCACGACAGGGACCTCATTGTCATCAGAGAACAGCACGAGGTTGTACTGTTGGCTCTGCAGCAGAAGCTGGACTCTGCCTGTCAGGCCCTGAGCGAACAGGTGAGCAGCTCTTCTGTCTTCTGCGGCAAAGGAAAGTTACATTAATGCAACAACAGGCTAACCAATATATTCTGCCACTGTTACTTTCAGACCGATGTCAATCAGGGGTTACGAGAGCAGGTGAAGAAGTTGGAAAGCCAGAGAGAAGAGGAGCAACTGGAGAGAGCCAGAATTATCAACACTCTCACTCAGAGCCTGGAGGAGAATCAACAACAGTGTGCCAAACTACTGCAGACAGGTGAATACAGGGGTCTTTATCTGGACTTCATTGAACAATTTCTATGCACTGATCTTTAACTTTACCAGTGTCTAAATTGTAAGTTTTATCCACTGTGGTTCTGTTTTCTTCAGGTTCAGTGCAGGAGATGAGTCAGATGCAAATTAAACTACAACAGGCTCAATCGGCCAAGGCCCTGAGTGAAAACATGAACAAAGCCTTGCAGGTTTGCTGCCTGCTTTTCTGTTCTTTTCTGAATCACTAACCAAAAGACTTTAATTGATGAAACTATTTGCTTTTCTGTTTTATTCTGAAGGAGGATCTGGCAGATTTAAAGGATCAGATTTCTCTGTATGAGTCTGCTATACAACATGGTGTCATTGCATTAGACCTAAATAATGACTGGGAGAACCATCTGTCTGAATCATGTGTGGATTTAGGATTAAAGAAAAGGAAAAATGGCACACTTCACAGGTACACCTTAGTCAATGATGTTAGTGCTAGCATATACCGTGACCTTGTCAGTTCATTTAAAATTTTAGGCTCATGATTCTTTGAGCCAAAATCTAATTTTTCCCTACTGATTTGTCAGCACGGCCTTGACTCACCTGTCAGACTCCAAGCTGCCCAAGGACGAGGCTTTACGGCTGCTGCGAGTAGAGATGCAGCGCTGCCTGGGAAGTCTGAAGGGGAAGCGGCAGAAGATCAGTCAGCTGCAGGAAGAGCTCCAGCACTGTCGGAGCCAAGTGAACGAACTGCACACTCAATTAGATGAAGCCAAGCTCAGCTCTTCGGTGAGAAATCTGCACTATATGATCAGACACTTGACATAATCTCGATCTGCTGGCTAAGATGTGTAACATTGTCCAAGTAGATTAGGAATTTATTAAAAACAAATAGATCAATTACATATTTGGATGTTTTCCCACAACATGTTTCTACTGGACTGGAATAGAAAGGAACTCATTATTGTGTTGTTAAAGAATAGGCAACTCAAACCTGGTGTAAATAGTGTGTGAGCATAATGTATAAATATCTTCCTCCTCTTCTGTTACACCAACTGTCCTCATGTCCTCCTTCACAACATCCATGAACCTTCTATGTGGTCTTCCTCTTTTCCTCCTGCGTGGCAGCTTCATCTTTAACATCCTTTGTCCAATATAATCACTATCCCTCTTCAGCATGTGACCGAACCATCTCAAACTTGCCTCTCAGTTTATCTCCAAACCATTCAACCTGAGCTGGCCAAACATGATGGCCTCACTACTGTCTGATAGACCTTCCCTTTCAAATTTGCTGCTATCCTTCTGTCACACATCAGCCCAGACACTTGTCTCCACCCACTCCACCCTGCCTGCACTCTCTTCACATCTTTCGTGCACTGTCAATTGCTTTAGATGGTTTACCTCAGCTATTTAAACTCATCCCTTTTCTCTACCTCTATTCCTTGTATTTCTCCAGACTCTCTTCCACCTGTCCCCTACTCTCACGCCAGAGCATAATCCATAAACCTGTTTTAAGAAATGAAATTGCATGTCTGCAGGTCAGGGAGAAAAGCCAGATGAAACATTTAGACATGACTGGAGAGTCTCAGAAGGATTTGATGAGATTACAGGAAGACAAGCGACACTTGCAGGAACAAGTGGAGGTTAGTTGCAGCTGATTATTACAACTCATCGTGTTCTTTGTTTTTGCAAGAAATCATGAATGATGGTTGGTCTGTCCTAATTGTTAGGCACTGGAGAAAAATAATAAAGAGCTCAAACAGAGTGAGGAGAAGGTGAGGTCTGCCAACTCAGAGCTGTGCACTAAGATGAGGGAGATGATCCAGGAGCTGGACCAAGAAAAACAGGAGGCTGCTGAGAGGTAAGACATGGAGGATGTTAATGACTATTATAATTTTTTTCTTTAGCAGTGCTTGTTTTGGTTCACGTATACAATCATTGTTTCTTCATGAAGAGCTGAGCGGATTCATCAGCAGTATAGGGACGATGTGGTGAACCATGTCAAAACGGAGCTCATGCTGGAACATGACGCTCAGCTTGAACAGCTGACTGAGCAGCACCAGCAGCAGGTCCAACAGTTACAGTAAGCCGTCCACTGCTGCCACTCACAACTTAAATCAACCTTTGCAAACCTTTCCTACTTGTAAACACGTGTCTTCCTATACAGGACCCAGCTGTCTGAGGCCAATGATAAACTGTTGGCTGTACAAGAATGCTATATATCTGTGTGCAAAGAAAAGGACATGCTCGAAGAAAGAACGCAGAACAAGGACGAGGAGGAAGCTTTGATCAGAGAAAATGAGGTATACAAATAATGGACCCTGTGTATGGAAAGTTTTATGAGAAACAAATGTTCACATGATTCTTATATTTGTCAAACAAATATTGAAAAATGATTTGTTATTGGTTGTTCTTCTCAGCAAAAAATGAGAGAGGAGAATGATAGAGCTGTGGAGAAGCTGAGGGTGGAGCTCGAGGCTCAGCATCGGGCGTCACTAAACCAGCTAAAAGCTCTGTGGTCCAAACAGAAGGAGATAGAGATCCAGCAGCAGGTGAACTCTCATGTGGCCTCAACCAAGGCTGCCTGTAAGGAAGATCTGCAACAGGTATGTTTTCACTTATTTACTAACCAGCTTATTCAAGTTCTATAAGGAACTTGAATAAGAGGAACAAGGAATTTGACTTAGAAACATTTTTGTCCTGCTTCTGTACAGATGGAAAGAACTTGGACCCAGAGGCTTGAGGAGGCTCGGAGAGAGAAACACAGAGAGACTGCTGAAGGATCCTGTCAGACAGATGAGGTTGAAGGGAGAGGTGTGACGATTACTGTTGGGGAGCTGAACTCCAGGCTCCATGCCCAGAAACAACAGTTGCAACTGGAAGCTGATAAAGTGAAATGCAAAGCTCTGGAAGAAGCCAAGAAACAAACCCAGCGAGATCTTCAAGAAATACATCTGGAGGACATGGCCAAGCAGGTCACTGGGCTGTCTTATACATATAATTCTCATCTAGAGTTGGATAATGATTCAAATATATTTTTTTATATAGCATTATTTTTGATGTTACTTTTATGGAATCTTATGGAAACAGAAAGACATGTTATTGATGCCGACCTGCAATTGAACATGGAGCAACTTTCTGCTCTCCAATTTATTCCTGGTATTATCAATGCTTCAATTAAATTAGTTGCGTCTCTTTTAAGATCTTCTTAACATATCTTCATTCATTAAACAAGCACCATCCTTTCAAAAAACAACACAAAAACACACACACACACACACACACACACACACACACACACTGTCTCTGGTCGTGACTTTGTGCACACCCCGACAGCCAATCATAAATACTTTTAGACAGCGACCTGCTTTTTTATTGGCTTCAACACTGATGAGATTGACTCCTTAGGTATCGAAATTTGATATTGAATGTTGGCATTGATGTTTGATACCAAGCCCTACTCTCACATTGGTACTTATTGTCTTTCTTCTGTAACTTGAGGACTCCTCTGACTTGTGCTTCTATTATTTCAATAGGTCAGAGTTAGTAGTGAACATAGATGTGTGTGTGTGTTGGTGTTACAGGTCGAAGGTGCAGTGACCAGAGCATACAATCACTGGGTTGAGGATTTGGGTTCATTACCAGAATACCAAGCATCTCTCCAAAGAGAGAAGGAGAAATGGGAAGAACAACAGGAAAAATGCACTGAGCAACAGGTACGATCATTTTTATCTATTTACCACATGTCATGCCCCTTTTCTGTTGTTATATTGTGTATTTCTCCTAATGTTTTAGGTAACCCAGGCCCTGAGGGAGGCAGAAGAGCAATGGCTTAAAAAGCACAATAACCAGCTGGAGGAGCAGAGTTGTGGAGCGGAGAGGATGGAGGAGCTACAAGAGGAAGTGGCAACTCTCCAGAGCCAGCTGGAGCAAGTGAGGAGAAAGCAAGCCGCCCTGCTGAAGGCTGAGCTAGCCGGAGCTCGAGCAGCATGGAACAGAGACAAACAGCAGGAGATCTCAGTCATTCAGGCTCGCAGTGAGCAAGCGCACAAAACCAAACTGCAAGAGCAGCAAAAGAAGCTGGAACAGGCTTTGGAGCAAGCCAGAGATGATGCCGAACTCCAGAATAAAGAGCTGCTCCTGCAGATGGAGGCCAAGCTTCAGGAGACTTTGAGGGCCCGAGAGGAGGAGTGGAGGTGTCGGCAGGCAGAGAAGAGGCAGCAGATAAGGAGTGACCTAATGACGGAGCTTCAGTCTGCGCTGGCAGATATCCAAGCACAACTTCTCAAAGATTCCAGAACTGATCAGCAGGAAAGTGACAACCCCAGGAGGAGCAGCGAGGATCCATTAGCACACATGATCCAAACATCCTGCATAGACATCGTCAGCAGAGCCGTAGCTCAGGCCAAGAAGGAGTGGAAGAGAGTGAGTTGTTACTGACTTTTCTTCTCGTCTATGATTAAATGAAGTGGTGCCATCTGTCAATGGTTTAACAGGACCGGTTAGCTCAATGGCTGATTCATTTGCAGAGTCTGCAAAGGTTAAACTGTAGCAGTGCATAGAGCTGGCAAGGTTATGTGCTGCAGCATTAATGTATCACTGATGTGAATGTGTCTCTGATCTCTGGGAACGTTTCAGCTGATTTTACCTTCATGATTTAATTTCTGTACCTTTTTAGATAAGTGAGGAGAGATTGGGCCGTGTGCTGAAAGAAACACAAGAACATCATGAGAGAGAAATGGACAAAATCCAAAGTATGTCAGCACTTTTTCAATCACAGCTCATTTAGTTTCTTCTTATTTTTAACAGTGTAAATTGCATAGAAAATGCAAAGAAAATGATATGCTTTCATACATTTGCATTGTAATAATAATAAAGATCTTTACGTAGCACGTCTTATTAAATGCTTCACAAATTTAAAACCACTTGGTAGAAGACTTAAAATAAGAACATGAAATGAAACACAGTAATTTGAGCATAACCAAACAATGGATAATAAAAAAGTTAAATTGTCAACAGATTTGATTAACCCATCAACAAATTGACTGAACAATATTGTCCACTACTGTCCAGACTCTTTGTCTCAGAGAAAGGAACTGGCTCGTTGCAAAAAGGAGTGCACGGAGACTTCAAGTAAACTGCAGAAGAAGAATCAGGAGTTGCAGAGACACTTGGAGAAGGCCTGCCGTCAACTGCAGCACAGTGTTCGAGAACACAAAACTGCCATGCAGCAACTTAAAGGTATATTTATTCTATCCATTTTAAATGATCTCCAAAAAATGACATTCTCTGTGCCTCTTTGTTGATGGGATACACTGTTTTTCATAGATGAGCATGAATGCAGCCTACAGAAGGCAAAGCAGGATTATCAGCAGCAGCTAGAGGAAGTGAAGAGGGTCAAAGAAGCGAGGTTTGTGTTGTTTTTATCATTTCTTAGCTGGTGTTTTTGTTTGTAGCCGGCACATATTTCAGACCATAGGCCATAACTTACATCCCCAGAAAATGTAATCAAAATGCATCCTTTACTTTTTGAGGTACACTGCTTGCAATCAGACAAACATATGTGTGTAAAAACAACCTCCTTGGTGAAAGTAATAATAATACATATGGAGTGCTATTTGTTTCATCATTAACATCAATATATTTAATGTTCTTGTTCACAGGAGTTCTGATCATCAGCAAAATATTCAGCAAGGCCTCGAAGAGATGAAGCAGCAATACTTATCCACTGTAGAGAAAATCAGAGGTTGGTGATTATTTACTGATTTATCATCTTTTTTTCAGTCAGGTAATGTATAGAGTCAGTAAATTATAAGGACAAGAAAACAGGAGGAAACAGGTGGGGAGAGCTTCATTGGTATAGGAGCTTAATCTTCACCACATTCAGATTCTCCAGAATGGATTTAAGAATGTATGACAGGCAGTTTGAAGATTGAAGGAAGGTCCTGTTTGTTTGTAAACAGTCCCAGTTATGCATGTTTGCTAATTATTAACGTCACATCGTTAGCAACACATAGAAAGTGTACCCGTTGGAAAGAGAAACAAAGAAAAAACGACTCTGGTATGAACAAATCTGCTATATCACAGTGAAACTCAGACACTGATTTGAAAGCTCAGAGTGACTGCATACGAGTTTGAAAAATATTAACGTGCTAAATTGATGATAGTAGTGTGTGGTGTGCAAATACCAAATCATCTCCTCTCAAATGTTCTTGGTAAAAAACAGATTATAACTGTGATGTTTTTTGTTTTTCTTTGAACAACAGCGGACATGCTGCGTTACCTTCAGGAGAGTCGGGAGCGAGCAGCAGAGATGATCCGCATGGAGGTGCAGAGGGAGAGACAGGACACTGCCAGAAAGATGCGGCGGTATTATTTGACCTGTCTGCAGGAGTTACTGGAGGATGGTGGAAATACCACAGGGCAAGAGGCTATACTTGTCACTTGTTTGTTTGTTTGTTTGTTTGTTTGTTTGTTTGCCTGCTTCACCATGACTCCTCAGGCTAATTAAATTGATTTTCTCATCTTCTGCAGAGCTGAAAAGAAAATAATGAATGCTGCGAGCAAACTGGCAGCTATGGCTAAAGTGCTGGAGACGCCCACCAAAAGTAAATCTGGAAAGAACTACAGTTTGCCAAGTGAGTCATTTTTTTCGAGGACTGCATTTTCTTTAAATATCAATGTGTTGTTGATTTGTGTTTTGTATTGGCAGATTGTTCAACTGCTATATCAACCACTGGCTGCGCTCCAGGGAGAATCGCAGGCTCCAATAAGAACCAGCTTGTCCTGCCTGAGCTGCCTGAGCTGCCAGGCATCAGAGCAGCTGAGCGATCCCACAGAGAAAAGACGTCTGTGGATACAGAGCAGAAAGCAGCCGCAGTGGGTGCTGCAGCAGCCTGGACTGAACCTGTGAGCCACCAGGACACTCATGTATGTGGGAAGGAGGAGAACGTAGAAGCAGCCATGAAACCTCAAACTTCTGCAAACTCTGTGAGGAGTAAGACCAGGAAACAGTACCTGCAGGAAACAGACTCTAGCACAGCGGACCACCACCAGGACTCGGAGCAACAGACCAAACCTGCTCTCATTCAGGAGGCTCCCATTAGAGACATGAAACGGGTGGACTGGAGCATGACCAGCAGCGACTCGGACACAAGCTTCCACATTCCCAGACTCTCCTACTCGGGGAGGAAAGTGGAGCCAGTGCGGCCGTTCTCTGTTTCCGCTACCTCAGCCGGCGACTTACGAGAGTTTGGTGGCCTTTCTCCAGATGCATCTGACCTGACGGTTTATAACGATATTGTCAAGAGGACACCTCAAACACAGACCTTAAACTTTGCCAGTGTGAAGACGAGTACACAGAGAGGACCCATCCCTGGCTCGGAGTCTGTGAAGCAGCAAGACGTTTGTTCTGGGCCTGTGTTCTCTGAGCTGAGACAGCGGCAGCAGGACAGCGGCTTTGACAGTCCTTTATACCAACAAAAATAAAGGGCAAGTATGAGGTATCATAGGAAGATGAGCTTAAACCTTATTTCTGTTGCCAAAGAGTGCCTTTAATAGTGGCTTACAGTATATTTTGTGTGTGTGTGTGTGTGTGTGTTAGAATTAATGTTTGACTTACTGGGAAATGCCTTAATTCACTTTGTTGTGCAGGTTGGATGTGAAGGTTAAAACCACTTCTGCATGACATTTGTTACACATATTGTAAACCTGTTCCTGTCAAAAAGGAAAGTAAATGGTGTTCTTTTAGGGACATTTAATTCAGATTTGCATGAATATTCAAATAGGTTCTTATAAGATAATGTCCATGAGTGTCCAGGTGACTCTCCTTCGATATTTTACTATTTACATACAAGATATTAAGGAAAATGTCTTTGTGTCCAAAGCCCCAGTCCTGCCCCCACTGAAACCTTAAATATGGCAGCTTACTACCACTGTATAAAATTTGGTCCACTCCGAGGGATTTTTCCTCCTCGTCATCACTTTCTCAGCAATGCAGCTTCAAGTATGTTTACATTTTCATATTTAAATAGTTTTTATACTACTTTTATTAAAGACATATGCTGTGCATAGCTTTTAAATGTTTTATATGTTTGTACATTTATTTGTTAAATGTTTTGTGTTCTTTGAATAAATCTCAAAGTTTTATTGCAAATTAGGAAAGAATCATTTGTTTGTGATGGAAGCCAAGGTTTAAGATTTAATCAAAAAATGTCTTTGTCTTTGTAATGTCCACTAGGGCTGCTCTTTTATAAGAAAGAAACTAGAAAAACTGATTATGTGTGGTTTGTGGACAAAAGAAAAAAATAGTTTGAGGGTGTTGAGATTTAGGAAACACAGATCAACATTTTCTGGAATTTTGGAACCTAGCAACTAACCGATTAGACAAAATAATTGAAAGAATAACTGTTAGTTGCCACATGTCCACTGGTACACATTCAATCCTATCCACTATAATTTACTTTTTAGAAGAGCTCATTCTGGAACATGGCAAACTGTCCTTTGACCTAGATTCAAAACTAACCGCTGACACAAATGTTGGTCTTTTCATTGGCTCTCATTCCTCAAAAGTAAATGTTCAATTTTTACAGTTGTAAACTAAATATATGGGCTCTGAAGCTCTGACCTCACAAAGCTATGATTCTGAAGAAAACCCCAGAAGAACACACAAATCATTATAAAGGTTAAACTTCAGAAAACCAAGACACTGAACACAACAGATTACACACAACATAGTTGTTATCCTCCTCCTCCTCCTTTCCTTCAGCACGAAAATTTAAACGAGAGCCATAGTCCACTACACAGTCCACTGGTCACCATGCTCGCCTGCACAGTGTGCGCAGTTGGACTTGTTCTTTTCCTCCTCCTCTTCATCTTTTTGCGCTTCCCTTATTTTATCCAGGATGTCCGCTTCGTGCTCACCGTCTTCAAATCCAGACAGAGCATTTTAAAGTACATGAAGACCAACTACACCATCCTGGACGCGTTCCTGGACGCGGTGAAGACGCAGCCACACAAGCCGTTCATCCTCTTCAAAGATGAGACCTACACCTACCGGGACGCGGACGCGCTCAGCAACCAAGCCGCCAGAGTGTTTCTGCAGAGCGGACTCGTCAAACAAGGCGACACGGTAGCGATGTTCCTGGGGAACGAGCCGATGTTCGTGTGGCTGTGGCTGGGTTTGGTGAAGATTGGCTGCTCCGCCGCTTTTCTCAACTACAACATCAGATCCAAGTCTCTGTTACACTGTTTCAACTGCACCACAGCCAAAACCCTGGTGGCTGCTGCAGGTGAAACAAATTCATTGATTCTAGTTTATGTTGAGAAAAAAAGTATAGTCTCCAAATTATATACAAACTCAACGCAAATACTATACAACATTGTAAATGTTGAAAACTAAGAAAAATCAGAAAACAAATGTTTTTTTCCCTTTGACTGTTTATTAAAGGTTCATATGAATTAACAAATCACATCATTTAGATTTTGTAGGGTTTGGTGTCCCAACTTTTTTTGGGGGAAATTGATTTTTAAATCCCAAAACCCACAGTCATAAAAAAAAAAAAACAGTTAAATAAATGGTTCCTAATTTTCAGTCTTGCTGGTAAGCTTCAAGTTGTTGTTATACTGCATTATTATTATTTGCTTACGTGTGTAGACATTGTTTGCACTAAAATTGTAGCCTTTCATCTAATAGTTCATGTATCTATTATTTAGATTAAAAATAATCTCTTACATGTATACAACACCTGTGGTGCAGACACAAAATGGAGGTAGAAGACATTCATTATCAGTGTCTTATATTGTAATGATGCCACTTTTTTAAGGCCGATCTGTTCGGCCAGTTTTGTTTTGTCCTCCATCTGTTAAAATAGAAGTTTGTGTGGACAAGTGATTCGACATTAAAAGACATTACATACAACACATCATTTACTGGTAAGTAATGTTAGATCACAGGGTAAGGTCTGTTTTGGTAATTACTCAGAAGTCCACAGGGGGTGATAGAGGTTCCCAACTGGAGCTTTAAGATTTTTAAGATAAACGACTAACCTCTGCTTCATAATCTATAAAGTAACTCACTGTCTTCACTGCAGGGAAGTAAACACACCAGTTGCTGCTTAGGATAAGGATTAAATCAAACCTTCTGATTGTTTTAATTTCCAGAGTTGCAGGACGCTGTGGAGGAGATTCTGCCCAGTCTGTTGGAGCAGCAGGTCACAGTTTACATCCTGACTGACAGATGTCAAACTGCAGGCGTGCAGAGCTTCACCGACAAAATGAGCCAGGTTTCCTCTGGGCCTCTGTCCAAGGATTTAAGGTCACATTTGACTTTGCAGAGTCCAGCAGCCTACATATACACATCTGGGACAACAGGTGACCTACATCAGGTGCTGTCATGTGCACGATTACACCGTACAAGGAAGCAAATGTAAGCAATTGTGGTCTGTCCTCACCAGGTCTTCCTAAAGCAGCAGTGGTCCCACATGTCAAAGTGTGGGCCTTGTCCATGGTTCAGCTTTTCTCAGGAGTGAAATCCAACGATGTGATCTATGTCACCCTCCCTCTGTATCACAGCACCGGCTTCCTTGGCATCACTGGAGCCATTCAGAGGGGTATGTGTGCTTTTGGGTAAAGGTTTTTGTTGGCTTAAAACTGTAGTGTTGTCAAATGATATCACTCAATGCTGATTAAGCCTATCAGCTTCACATTATTCCCACTTTCTTAGTATAGTAGTGTTTCATTTATCTCACCCAGCGACGGATGGAGGCACAACAACTACATAGCATTAGTAAAGTGAGGCAGCTTCACACTGTTGGACTAACATGCTCCCTAAACCACTGTCTGACCAACTGCCTGCATGTGTCACTCACAGCTGCTGCTGCTGTTCGTGCACCACACAGCTCCAAGCTGCCTGGATACAGTCTAGATGAGTAAGGCTACGTTGAAAAACAGAATCCATGATCAAGGATTATTGCAGAAACAAATCTAATCTCATGTCTCTCTTCTCTTTATCTGAGACAGAAGAGGAAGGTCATGTAGAGTGTTTTGGTAATTATTCATAAGTCCTCAACAGATAATATCAACAGATCCGGGTGAGGGTGAGAGCAGCTGGATGTTGCTGCCCTATATCACAGTCCAATTGTAGTGAATGATACATTTGCTGGGAAGTGTTTTGGATTATGAATGAGGTTAATCTTAATATAATTGGCTGTTTTAAAACTTCTTCTCAGCCTCGACAGGACGAATACGCAAAATTGGGATTGAGAAGGATTGAGAAACCCTGCTGTAGAGCTCTGTAGCCACACAGGCCACATTAGGTTTTTCTATGTAGCCAAGTGTTTTGTTGCTAAAACTGTAAAATACAAAAAGAAAAAGCGAACTTATCACCCACTGTATCCTTTATGTCTGTCCTTTGTCACCCTGCTGGTTTTCATAGGTATCGTCGTGGCACTGAGGAGCAAATTTTCTGCCTCTCAGTTTTGGGACGACTGCAGAAAATATGACGTCACTGTCATACAGTACATAGGTGAAATTATGCGCTACCTCTGCAACTCACCAAAGGTTTGTTGTGTGTGTGTGTGTGTGTGTGTGTGTGTTAGGACTCACACTCATGACAAATTTAAGTCACCAGAAAAACAAACCTGACAAAAACCTTGTTTCTGTGTTTTGTTTCCTAACAGAGACTCAGTGACCGCAGACACAAAGTAAGACTTGCAATAGGTAACGGGATCAGAGCAGATGTGTGGAGGGAATTCAACAGCAGGTTTGGAAACATTGAAATCAAAGAGCTTTACGGTGCAACAGAGGGGAATTTGTTTCTGATGAATTACTGCGGCAAAGTCGGAGCTGTAGGACGAATTAACTTCCTTATCAAGGTGGTGGTTTTTGCTTGACATTTTACATTATAATAATTATATGATAACATTATTTAATTAACTAAAATTGTTTTTTATTGTCTTGCAGATGCTTTCTTCATATACTGTGATCAAATATGATGTCGATAAAGAGGAACCGTTAAGGGATTCATCTGGTTTCTGCATAGAGGCTGACAAAGGTGCATCTTTGATGTAGACTATAGATATAGATTATAGAATTTTAAACTTTGTGTCCTCATATTTGACAATTTTAGGCCAAAAAAAGGAATTGGATAATAGATAAGTAAAGGCAGACGCTTTTGTAAAATCATCATGTAGAGAAATTGTGGACATACTTTACATTAGAGTTGTTCTTGTTGTTGTTGTTGTTGTTGTTGTTGTTATATGTGAACTTTCCACAGGTGAGCCTGGACTGATGGTGTCTAAGATAACAGTAAAGACTCCGTTCAGTGGTTATGCTGGAGACCTGCAGCAGACGGAGAAGAAGAAGCTACATGACGTCTTCAAGAAAGGAGACACGTACTTCAACACGGGCGACCTGCTGTGTGTCGATGAAGACAATTTCATCTACTTTCACGATCGAGTTGGAGACACGTTCAGGTGAGTTCATCCTGTGTTTCAGTCACAGCCAGGTACAAACATGATGCATGATGTTTTTTTTTTTTACTTTTGTCAACAGGTGGAAAGGAGAAAATGTGGCCACTAATGAGGTGGCTGATGTCATCACACTGGCTGACTGCATCAAAGAAGCCAATGTGTATGGAGTCAAAGTGCCAGGTAAATTTCCTCTCACAGGTGCAGCATTGAAAATAATAAGGAAGAGCAAGGACAGACAGATAAACTTAGTTAATATACGACGCGTATACAGGCAAAAAAATCCGGCTTAAAGCAAATGCACAGATTCTCCTCTTCGAGCATTATACAGTATATGGCTGAGTACATATGGAATTTTTTTTTCAGGCATGTGATTTTAAACCTAATATTTAAACCCTTTGCTACTTTTTTAATCATTCAAATTGGGCGAGGGGGATTTAGGATTTAGGTAAAAAAACATTGATATGAATGAATCAAAATAAAATACGTTTCCACCAACAAAAACTAAGCACATTTTTAGTTCGTTTTAGTTAAACGAACTAAACACACAATTAATTTTAAGTTAATTGTCAGGGTTTTTTGTACTTTACGTTTTTACTTTTTTTTCAGTTAACAGTTTTTGTAATTTTGTTATTTTTCGTAAACTATAATAACTTTGTCCTACACAACAAAAGTCTGTCTTTTTCATGTCGGCCATGTGGAAAATATCAGTGAGTCGACCTTTGGTTCTGTGTGAAAGTTCAAATCCTTGTGTGGATACAGCCTGTGCTTGGGCAAAACTTAGACAAAACCTGCGTTAAAAAAAAAAAAAATCAACTGGAGGAAAGGTCAAAACAGAGCTGATAGCCTAAATTGCAACACATTATTGATGTGCAACTCATTTCAGAGTGAACTTTATCAGAGAGAACAATGAGGGTACAGACTAACACAGTGATTTGTCCATCATGTTCAGTCTATGTGAACTCTGACGCTATTCTGGCCAACAGCTTCACTGAATATAGGTTTATAAGAGACAAATAAAGGAAAGAATAAAGAAACATCTGTACGCATATTAAAAACACAGGTAAATAACCTAAAACACACTTGAATTTGAATTATCTGTAACATAGTGCGTCCTGTGGTTGAGATTCTGAACAACTGATAGCACATTATACATACATTCAAACAAACAAAAAACAAAGAGTCTCTGTTTTCTTATGCCCTTTGTCTGACTGTGGCTGCAAAGAAACCCTCCACCTGCACTTTGACTGTTAATGTTTAGACGAGTTACACTTTGAGGACAGAAGACAAAGTGCAAAAAAGTAGCACATTTTGCAGTGTTAACACCTCTCATCCTCCGTTCAGTTTGACATTGTCACAGTTTTTAACATTGCTGCCTCTAACTACTCGTAACTACTTGTTTGTTTGTTAAATGTGTGTTTGTTTGTTTTGCAGGTCAGGAGGGACGAGCTGGAATGGCTGCTGTCACTTTACAAGACGGACACAAATTTGCCACCGCCGACATTTATAAACACGTGGAAAACTTCCTGCCGACCTATGCAAGACCACGCTTTATAAGGATTCAGGTGCGTTTTTTACAAAATATTTCATGATTACTATACAGTTAAGAGCATGATTCCATTAAATAATGTACAAATCTATTTACTTTCATATTAATTCATTGCACTGTGATTGTTCCAGAGTTCGTTGGAGGTAACGGGCACGTACAAGCTTATGAAGACGAAGCTGGTGGAGGAAGGTTTCAACCCAAATCTCATAAAAGACCCGCTCTACTTTCTGGACAACAAAGAAAAGGAATATATTCCATTTACACCGGACATTTTCAATGACATAATGTCAGGAAATATCACAATTTAAATTCTTTTAAATGGAATTTAATATTCACACACAGTATGACTTTGTCACACATGCAGAGAACATGTTTGTTCCTGCTGCAATGAGACTGATGTGAAGTATATTATAAAATATACATTGACAATGATTGCAGAGCAACTGTTGCTTTAAAATGTGAAAAAATTCAAGTTTCCCCATTGAGAAAACAGCTGTTGTTGTTCACACAGCAACTTCTCACTGAGATGTGGATTCTGTTCTGCTGGGGCTGTCGTCAGTGTAGGTGGTGGCATCTCTGCCCTGTATACAATACAGCTCTCTGTGTGTGACTGCTGAGCATCTGGTGTTTGATCCAGCCCCCCCAAGGAAGCACAATAATAAAATAACAAAGAAAAAACAACAACTAAAAATGCTCTCACTTTCTCATTCTTCAGTTTGATATGCTTAATCACCAATGTTTGTCCTTCTGTTTAAATAGAACAGCAGTCATTCTGACAGTAGGAAAGTCACAGGTGTAAATAATGACAGCTGAGTTCCATTTAGCGTCCTCACTTGTGCATACCTTGCCTTTTGCCCTATGTCAGCTGAGATTGTCGCCAGCGCCCCCCACAACCCTCATGTGGAGGATAAATCAGTAGAACATGAGTGAGTGAGTTTAAGGGTACATACTGGTTCACTGATCTGAACACAGCCATTGTTAATGTGATTGATAACATCTGTTCCTTTCCCACTGAAGCACATCAACAAGCATATGACCTATATAACAAACTATACAAACAAATAAAATATAAGAGCAATTAAGACTACAAAAGAATGCACCTTTGTCTTTTAAAAAAAGGGAATAAAACGTCTATACACTTCAATGTTTGCTCAGCTTTAGCTTTGAAATGAAAGTTTTCTTTTCAATGTAAATTGTGATTATAAATACACCTCGAACCCAGGTCTTCTTGCTGACCACTACAAAAACCGTGTGGCCCTGGATCCAATATCAGACATATAAAAATATAGTATTCGATACAATACAAAAATCCTATATACAGTATGTATAGCATGGTTCACTATGCACATGCTGTAAAAATGTGAATAAAAATCAGCAAAAGCATTTTAGCCAAGTCATGTTTAAGCTGTTTATCTTCTTCTTTTTGGGAGAACAATATTTGTAACACAGTTGGAGAATGATGTCTTTGAAACAACAGCTTCATACGTTCATAAATGCTCTAAAAGGACAGCACCAGACTAATCTCGGTATTGGTAGTAATTTTGGATATGAGGGTGCATGTGTTGCTGTATTTAATTATAAGAGAGCAGCTTTATACAGTGGTGGGGTCAAATTATTTGTTTTCCCACTTCCTTAAGAATATGTTTAAACATTGTTATATTCTCACAATTTACTTTTGTGTTTTTCATTGTTTTTCATTTGTAGTGTTTTTGCTACCTAAATGAAGTGCAGTTCGTAGTAATAACCTGCTGGTGTCGCAGGTGTAAATCACTTTGATTGTTGTTCATTGTCCTAATTGTTGTTGTGGACACTTTTCAAAGCTGTGTGTGTGCGCGCGCGTGCGTGTGCGTGTGAAGTGAATTTAGTACGAAAAAAACAACAGTATATTAGAATTAGTATGACATTAATAAATGAAAGGTGTTAACATGACACTGAGTGACTGGACACCGCCCCGCAGTACAGAGTGCGTGAACTTTGACACTAATTTCACTTTTTCCACACCCTCTGTCTCTCTCTCTCTCTCTCTCTCTCTATCTCTGTGTGTGTGTGTCAGTGTCTCTGTTGTGGCTGGATGAGTCCAGCTCAGCCCACTGAGCTGCAAACATGTACATCTGGTTCACAGTGTTGGCCGGACTGGCCATCCTGTCCTTCTCTTTCCTCAAAACACTTTTCCCTTACTTTGACGCAGACTGTGCGTACATCCTGCGGAGCCTCAAACTCGGTGCCAGACTCGTCAAGTACAAGAAAAACAAGCCCTTCTACAGCATCCTGGACTGTTTCTTGGACGCAGCGAGGAGACACCCCACGAAGACATTTGTGCACTTTGAAGGTCGAGAGGTTTCTTATGGCGAAGTGGACAAACAGAGCAGCAAAGTGGCCAGAGCGCTGCAGGCTGCAGTTCAGCTGAAGGAGGGCGACACTGTGGCCATGTTTCTCCCCAACGAACCCAGTTTCATATGGACTTGGCTCGGTTTGGCCAAACTAGGCTGTGTGGCTGCTCTGCTTAACTTCAACATCAGGTCCAAGTCTCTGCTGCACTGTTTCTCCTGCTGTGGAGCTAAAGTCATCATCTCCTCTGCAGGTCAGTCTCACACACACACACACACACACACACACACACACACTCTGAATACACATCATGAATGTTTACTCAGCTTCACCAGTGGCGTGCACACGGGGGCAATCGACCCTCGGTGTCCTCATGGACCAAAGTGTCCTCTTGTGTCACATGACCAGAGGTGATTCTAGAGTCTCATAGAATCCCCTCCAACCAGCATTCATCACCTTTATATAATAAATAATAAAATGTAAACAGTTTTTATTTCTCAAGTTTACATTATTATCCACGGAAGCTTATTGTATTCACCTAAAATCAGTTTTTTGTGGGGAACTGAAAGCAAAGTTATCCCAGTTTAATCCGGTTTGATATTCAGCGAAAGGAATGTCTTTAGTTGTCAGTTCCTCATCCAGCATAATGAAAATAAATGGCTCACGTTGTAACAGCAGTCTCACAGACATGTGTATGTCACGTGGAACTATTTACATATTACATATTAGTTTGCAGCAGGTCAGGAGGGCTAATGGGCTACAGGATCATCCTGGAGCTTCTCGTCTAGGGAAGCAAAATAATAGTTTTTTTTCTCTGACCTGGAAAAAAAATCTTGTAAAAACAAAAAAGTGTTTTTTTTAGGTGAATGCAATACGCTTCTGTAATTATCTTTTCAAAGTATAAATATAAAGCCTAAAAACTTGTTTACTGTTAGAATTCTGAATTCAGAACAATAGCTGGGTGTGGAGCCCCTTTAGGGAGTTCTGCGCCTTTGGCAAGGCTGTATAGATTCAAAGTTGGTTAGCCCTCAGGGGGCCCCCTTCTGCCTTGCACTCTAAAGTTCCCTCTAGAGTGGTAAAGACATGAGGAAGAGACCTATGGGCACTATGCCATTTATATGTGACCCCTAAAGCAAAACATAGACTTAAAAGATTGATTGATTCTAAATGAGTGTATTTCTAGTGGAGAAAGTTCCCTACTGTCTCTACATGACAGTGTCCTTAGAGGACATGACATTCATTGCTGTCTAGGAAATGTCAGTGTTGGTGATGCTGTAAAGGATGTTCCTGTATATGTGGGATGTGACATACTAGTGGCACCTGCCCCACTGATGCACAATAGGTACCCTTTGAATTTTTCACCCCTGCTCTTCCAAATGTCCGTGCATGTCACTGATCTTCACCATGATGTGACCCCAGGCAGATAAAAACAACAACAACGACACAGTCCTGAACTAACAATAATTATGTAAAAGACATGAAAGACTAATTAAAGACAAAGGGTATTTTTCTGTTTTTGCATAAACTGCTGTGAAATGAATATTTGCAGTAATTATTGTTTGCCTGCGTCACCACAGAAACAACAAGGCACAGTCTGATAAGACAGATAAAAAGTGTTAGTTGTTATTAATACATGGTTGTGTTTCATTTCTGCTTTTCTTCATTTCATTTCTTGCTTCTTCCACCACGTGGAGGTTGTTGTGGTTTCTTCGTCAGTTCAGACAAACCTCCTCTCATCCACTGAATCTACTGTTTCTGCTTATTTTCCAGTACAGTGACATGTGGAAGAGAGAGGGACAGTACAGTCACGTGATTCTGCTTCTTTAGTTTTTGTTTGTGGAAACCATTGCACTCATCGAAATGTTCCTTGTAACCGTATTAAAGGTAACAAGTTGAGCATAGGGCATTTCCATTATCGGGATAATGGTGAACTGAGAAAATCTATAATATTTCACATTAGTAATTTGAAAATACTGCCTTGCTCACCAACACAAAAAGAGGCAGCCACATCTTTCCAGTCTGGTAGGAAACCTCATTTAAAATAATATTAAAATTGTCTTGTTTTTTACTTTATCAGGTTCATTTAAAATATGTTTTGATGACTGTAACTTTTTTGTAACCTTTTTGAATATGTTATAAGTCAATTGAAATTGTTGGGGAATTTTGCTATCTCAATGTTTTGGTGAACAGTAAATAACAGCGGAGAACAGTAAATAACAGTGGAGAACAGTAAATAACAGCGGAGAACAGTAAATAACAGCAGTAAATAACAGTGGAGAACAGTAAATAAATAGTAAAGAACAGTAAGAACAGTAAATAACAGTGTAGAACATTATATAACAGTGAAGAACAGTATATAACAGTGGAGAACAGTAAATAATAGCGAAGAACAGTAAATAACAGCGAAGAACAGTAAATAACAGTGTAGAACATTATATAACAGTGAAGAACAATAAATAACAGCGAAGAGCAGTATATAACAGTGAGGAACAGTAAATAACAGTGAAGAACAGTAAATTTCAGCAGTAAATAACAGTGGAGAACAGTAAATAATAGCGAAGAACAGTAAATAACAGTGTAGAACATTATATAACAGTGAAGAACAGTAAATAACAGTGAAGAACAATAAATAACAGCAAAGAGCAGTATATAACAGCGAAGAACAGTAAATAGTTAAAGAACAGTAAATTTCAGCAGTAAATAACAGTGGAGAACAGTAATAACATGAGAACAGTAAATAACAGCAGTAAATAACAGTGGAGAACAGTAAATAACAGCAGAGAGCAGTAAATAACAGAACAGTAAAATAATAGCAGAACAGTAAATAACAGCAGTAAATAACAGTGGAGAACAGTAAATAACAGCGGAGAACAGTAAATAACAGCAGTAAATAACAGTGGAGAACAGTAAATAATAAGGAGAACAGTAAATAGCGAAGAACAGTAAAATAACAGTGGAGAACATTATATAACAGTGAAGAACAGTATATAACAGTGAAGAACAATAAATAACAGCGAAGAGCAGTATATAACAGCGAAGAACAGTAAATAACAGTGAAGAACAGTAAATTTCAGCAGTAAATAACAGTGGAGAACAAATAATAGAAAGAACAGTAAATAACAGTGTAGAACATTATATAACAGTGAAGAACAGTAAATAACAGTGAAGAACAATAAATAACAGCAAAAGCAGTATATAACAGAAGAACAGTAAATAACAGTTAAGAACAGTAAATTTCAGCAGTAAATAAAAGTGGAGAATAGTAAATAATAGTGAAGAACAGTAAATAACAGAACAGTAAATAACAGTGAAAAGAACAGTATATAACAGTGAAGAACAGTAAATAACAGCAAGCAGTATATAACAACGAAGATCAGTAAATAACAGTGAAGAGCAGTAAATAACAGCGAAGAGCAGTAAATAACAGTGAAGAACAGTATATAACAGTGAAGAACAGTAAATAACAGTGCAGTGAACAGTGAAGTGAACTGTAAAACATCTATAAAACATCTATTTACCAAAATTCTCCCACACTACACCGCTCCTCCGCTCCCTTCACTGGCTTCCTGTAGCTGCTCGCATCCGCATCCGCTTCAAGACTCTAGTGCTTGCGTTCCATGCTACAAACGGATCCGGTCCAGCCTACATCCAGGACATGATCAAAACCTACACCCCAGCCCGCCCACTCCGCTCTGCATCGACAAACCGGCTTGCTGCTGCCCTCGCACTGAGAGGATCACAGAGGCACTCGCAGAACTCGAGACTGTTCACTGTCCTCGCTCCCAAATGGTGGAACGATCTCCCCATCGACATCCGGACAGCTGAAAGCCTCCACATCTTCCGACGCCGACTAAAAACACATTTCTTCCGACTCTACCTCGACTAAGACGACAAAAAAAAAAAATTGTATTGCACTTATGACTAGCACTTCATAGTTTGTTCTACTTGAAGCTCTTACTTACTTCTAGCTCTTATTTGTACCCAAATGTTTAAATGCACTTTTGTAAGTCGCTTTGGATAAAAGCGTCTGCTAAATGACATGTAATGTAATGTAATGTAATGTAATGTAATGTATAAAATGACACATGAGAACATATTCTATTAGAATCAGGAAGACACAAACTCTGTGGAATACGCTGCTCTTGACTCCATGCTCATCTATATTTTGCTTTACACGTGACCCTGATTGGGAAACGAACACAATCATTTTCTGCTTAGTCTGTACAAGAACACGTTCTCCTAACAACCAAGACTTTCACATATAACAATGGCTCTGAGGTGATAATTTTCAACTCTAAAAAATACTCTTTTAAAGCCTATTTTTACTGTTATCGCAATAATATTGAAAATAACATTCACTTTTATTCACAATTATTCAGGTCAGGACAATCATGACACTAATTTCCATGTTGTTGCATGCCTTGTTTATAACACAGTGAGAAATAATGTAAAGTAGATGCATGTATCATAGCAGTTACAGCTTCATTTTAATGCAACAAAGATACTTTGAGTTGTGACATTGCTGAGGTTAAACCAGTTAAACCAGTAGTTACCAGTTGTATCAGTCGTTGGAGCCTCTTTCACTTCACAGACTGAATCATCTCGTAGTTCCACCAAAGAGACATCGATGACTCCATTTAAATGTATTTATGGAGTAGTAGTGAAGTAGTTACGGGTTAATAGTTGACAACTGTGCTAAACAGCCTTTATTAGGATTGAGCATATGCTGTAAATGATCACTTTGTTTTAGTCAGCAGATCTGGAGGTCACGTGGGATTATGGGATTAAATCAAAGTGGACAAAAACTCGCATTGCAATGATTTAAAATTTTATTTTTTTTGTTTGAGTCAACATTTACGACTAAAAACTGTGATACACAAATCTGTGAAACATATACATGCTTATGTGTTCATTAATTTCTCATCTGTTCTGTTTAATGCAACCAAACTTTTTTTTTTTATTAACTCAGCAGTTTTAAAGGGTTCTTTTAGTCTTTAGTGTTTGCCCCACATTTAAAACAGGGGGAAAACAGGGAAAACCTAGTTTCTCTCTCTTTATGGAACACGGAGTCTCCCTGTTCTGAGCTGAACTGCCTGCACCATGTGCTCGTGTCCCAGTGGGAGCTGAGGTAACACGATGCAGGCCTTTACTGTGTGTGCAGCATTGTGTAACACAGCAGTCTGACACTGAGGGAGCTGAATGCTCCTCTTGTGTTTGCAGAGCTGCTGGACGCCGTGGAGGAGGTTCTGCCGACGCTCAGAGAGCGGGGCATCCGCGTGTATCTGCTGTCGGAAAGCTGTGGGATCCAGGGCATCGACTCGTTGTCTGACCAGATCGCTCAGGCCTCAGATCAGCCTCTGTCCCCAGACCTCAGGGCCAACGTCAATATCAGGAGCACGGCTCTGTACATCTACACGTCAGGCACCACAGGTAAAGCAGGAAACCTTTATTTAAAACAGGTTTACACTGAACACAGTGAGAACTGCTCGAACAAAACTTCCCTTTGAATCTGTTATTATGAATCACTTCTGTATTTATTACTCGACAACAGTTTTCTTCCTGTCTTTGCTGAGACTTTCAGTTTTGTGAGTTAAGCTGCTCTCAGACCTAAAGTTTACTGAACTCTGTGAACACTGGTTCAAACAGGAAGTTTCACTGTATGTCCACAGACGTCACTCTGGAGATTCTCTTGCAGCACAACAACGAGATGTAAACAATAAGATTTTGTGTATTTTTTGTGAAAACAAGGATCAGTATTAATATGTATTTAAATAACATTATAATATACATTATAATACATATATCATAAAAAAGAACACCCTGGGACACCTGTGATGTCATTACTACGGCTTTAAAGAGTGATAATGTAAGAACTCTACTCAACATTAGTCTTGTTGTTTTTTGATATTTGATGCAGAAATATTGCATAATATATCTATAAGCCTAACTAAGTAACACCTTTTTAAAAAAGTCTTTCTCCCCAATTTTATCCTCAAACAGGTTTTACATGCATAGCGTTGTTTTATTGCTCCACCACCATGGTTTCCTAAACACGGAAACCATTTGTTTTTGCTGAAAACAGCTCCTTGCTTGGCCTGAAAACATTACTCTATGGTAGTAGTAGTAATATTCATATTAATCATAATACATTTTATTACAGAATAAACAATTAAGACAGTGAAGACAATGAAGAGCAATAAAACAACACAATGCAACCAGAACTGGGTTAAAGTTAGGGGAGAAAGACTTTTCTAAAAAGGTGTGACTTTGTTAGGCTTCAAGATATATTATGCAATATAACAATGTTGAGTAGTGTACTTACATAATCCCTAGTTAATCCGTAGTAATCCATATTTCTATTCAAAGTCCACAGTGCCCTTTAATGACGTCACTGACTTTATTCCTCTGTGCTAAAACCTCCACTTCAAATGTCGAGTACTACATGTTTCCCAGTGTGTTGTCTTTTTATTTTTAATTCTTTTTGTTAAATGTCATTGCTGTTTGCTCCGCGTTTAATGTGTGAGCGTTCCACAGTTTGAAGACACACTGGATGGGAGAGTAGAGAGTAGAGAGAAGAGTTAGAGAATGTTTGAAAGTGAAGGAGGAGCCATTTCGTGTAGTGAACTTTGAACTCTTAAGCAGATGTGGTATTTAACAGGGAGCCAGTGCAGCTTCGAGAGTGAAATAGTGAGAGTGATTCCGTCCAAACAATGGTCAAAAAATGTTGATGTATTTTCATGAAATGTTGAAAAAGCAATGGAAGGAATCTATGATTTATGATTTCACAGCAGAGACGTGGGCCGTTCTGCAGCAAGTGGGTGTGTTTTTGTTTTCTGTCTCTGGTGAAAACTCCTCATCCCTGATGCATGTTTCTGTTTTCAATAACATGAGATGATTTATTGCCGCTTCACATTGGCAGGTTTGCCTAAAGCAGCTGTCGTCTCCCATGAGAGAGTGTGGGCCGCCTCCTTCATCCAGGCAGCATGTGGGATCACAGCAGAGGACATTTTCTACATCAACCTTCCTCTCTATCACAGCGCAGGCTTCCTCATCGGGATGGCCGGAGCCATTGAGAGAGGTAACATTACTCACACACATTAAACTCCTGGTTTTGGATCAGAAGAAGAAGAAGGTGCTGATGTTCATGTGGATTGCAGGTATGACCATCATTCTGAGGAGAAAGTTCTCTGCCTCTCAGTTTTGGGACGACTGCAGGAAATATAACGTGACAGTGATGCAGTACATCGGTGAAACGATGCGCTACCTCTGCAACACACCCAAGGTGAAAGAAAACTACAGCGACCAGTCATGAACTCATCAGTGACGGCTGTCACTGTGCACATTTCTGAATGCATCCTGAAAGCCAACCAGAAAACGGTGTCACTGTTTACAGAAAGACAACGACAAGAGCCACAAAGTGAAGATTGCCATTGGAAACGGCGTCAGGACAGACATTTGGACAGAGTTCCTCAATCGCTTCGGTGACATTCAAGTCAGGGAGCTGTACGCTGCCACAGAGGGAAACATTGGCTTCATTAACTACACGTCCAAGATTGGTGCTGTGGGACGGGTCAATTTCATCCAGCGGGTAAGTGAAGGAATATGTTTTCAGACACGGCAGCAGTTTGGACGGACTGACTTTACATTTAAATTGCCACTGAATTCTGTCCAAAAACAGGCAGATTTGGGGATTAGACTGTAAACTGTGGATGATTGTCTGTCTCTGTGTGACCCTGTGATGGACTGTGACCTGTCCAGGGTGTGGCTCGCTTTTCACTCTATGTCAGCTGGGATTGGCACCAGTGACCCTCATGTGGAGAATAAAGCAGTAGAAGATGAATGAATGAATGAATGAGTAAATGAATGAATTTCATACAGAAATCCATTTCCTCCCCTCTCAGCTCATCACTGCCTTTATCTATAGCTTGTGTCACAAACAAAACACCATTTCAATTCATTTTTTTTCCATCACAAATTTAACAGTGAAACACTGAACTCAACAGTCAGTTTTCTTCAGTATGAATGCAGATTTCTATGGATCACACTACTTGTTTCCATATCTTTCCCAAAAGTCAGTTGTGAATTGGATTAAAAGGGCACTCCACTCCGTTGCTTCATCACCTTGAATCATCTGTGAAAACAGCTCAGTCTTAGAGAGCAGTTTTTAATTGAATTTTCAAATGAAATCCTTGGAGTATCTTGGAGTCACACGATATTTTATGATTTTATGATGATGATTTTGATATTTCATGTTTCTGTAAACAGGGTTCTTGTCAGTTATTCTGTCAAATGTGCTGCCGCCTGTCTCGGCAAGGACCCTGGTGTGAAAAAGATTTTCAATCTCAATGAGGTTCCCCTTGTTAAACATAGGTAATAATAATAATGATAATCTTAATCATAATAACAATTATAATAAAAAATCCTATTAGACACCCGTATGTTTTGAGTTGAACCTGCTACCATTACTATTTAGCTGTGCACTCAGTCTTGATGCAGCTTGTTGTGGTTTTCTTTCTCCTGTCAAGTTTTTCTTTCCTCACGCTTTGATCAAGTTTGACATTGAGAAGGAGGAGCCAATCAGGAACTCTGAAGGTCTGTGCATCACAGCAGCCACAGGTGAGTCGATGCATACAATCCTAAATATAACTGGTTCCAGTTCATAAGGTAAGGTAGAAATGTGGTGGTTTTATCATCATCATCGTCATGGTGAACTGTGATGAATCATTTTCATGTGTCGATACATCAGGTGAAACGGGACTCTTGGTAGGAAAGATAACGCAGAGGTCTCCGTTTATTGGCTACGCTGGGAACCAGCAGCAGACGGAGAAGAAGAGGCTCCGCAATGTGTTTAAAAAGGGCGACCTTTACTTCAACACGGGAGATTTGCTTCTGTTTGACCACGAGAACTTTGTCTACTTCCAGGATCGAGTTGGTGACACTTTCAGGCAAGTAGTTTTGGCTCTTTATATCCTTAACACCCACTCTAAAACCCTTGTTAAGGTCAAACCCCACTTACTGTGTGGTCATTGATAAATAAAGGTGACACATTTTAAAGCAGCAAAAAAGACAACTAGTTACTATTGTGGACTCAGTCATTTACCCTGCTGAGACTCAGCAAATTAGAGTAGGTGTCTTGTTGTGACATCACTGTTAAACTAACTGTTTTCAGTGAAAGTCAGGGTGGTTTATTTATTGACATAAACACTGTCTCTGTGTCTTTGTTTCCAGGTGGAAAGGAGAAAACGTTGCAACGTCTGAGGTCGCAGACATTCTCACAATGGCTCAGTGCATTTCAGAGGCAAACGTCTATGGTGTGAAAGTTGAAGGTGAAAACACTCATCAGTAAATAAATACTTTCATAGAAATGACTCCCAGTGTCTTAAAGCTGCAGTGCATTACGTTTGTTGTGATGATTCTGCCTCTGTTTATGCGTCATTTAAACAGAAATGATGTCACATTATTGGACTGTGAAAATGTGCTCTGTCAAGCAATACTATCAGCAGTAGTTCAGAAACTTTTTGTGCACCCTTTTATGTGTTTACACTCACACTCCAACCTGTTTGCAGCCGTCTACTAGTTCAGTTCTGCTGTCGCCCATGTCCGTCTTCATATAAAACAGAAGACGGTTGCTGGGCGACGAGATCTAAACACAGAGAGAGTCGTGTTAATCAACATTCGACCCTCCTTTTTGACAGAGTAGCAGATATTTGTTCATATTTAAGAGTTACACACTGACTACAGCGTGTGAATAAATCTTGATGTTGTACACAGGTCATGAAGGACGCATCGGCATGGCTGCTGTCACTCTGCAAGACGGAGAAGAGTTCGACTGTTCAGACGTTTACAAACAGGTTGTCAACTACCTCCCTGCCTACGCAAGACCCCGATTCATCAGGATTCAGGTGACACTCGTTTAGAGCTGAAACAATTACTCGATTATTAATCGATTGCTAAATGAATCGTCAACTATTTTGATAATCTATGAATAGGTTTGAAGCTTTTTTCATGATTAAAACAAGATTTCTGATTGTTTCACTTTGAGGAACTTTTATTAAAGAAAAAACACTAACTGATTAATGGATTCACAAAATAGTTGGTGATTAGTTAAGTCCTGGTTAAATACTAAATATTGAGTGTAATGGTTGCAGCTGTAGTGTAAACACTGTCTGTATTTTGGCTCTGTTACAGTGTAAGTTCAGTTTTCACTATTTTTGCTGAAAGGTAGTGTCTAACGCAGTCACACTGACCTCTGCAGGCCTGCCTGGAGTTGACCGGAACATTCAAGATGAAGAAAGTGAAGTTGGTGGAGGAGGGATTCGACCCGGCTCACATCGAAGATCGTCTATACTTCCTTGATGCAGAGGACAAAACCTACGTTCCGCTCACTGAGGACATCTATGCAGCAATAGCATCCAGGCAAATCAAACTCTAACACAGGATGGAACAACTTGTCTATTAACTAATAACAGACCTTTTTTTGTTTTGTTTTTTAAAAAACAGTCAACTAATCTCAGGGGACTTTAAAACATTACACCGAGTACAAAGATTTTTTGTGGATCAACAGCTATTGTTCACTTCCAGTTTTGTAAATGTCCTTCTTAATTCTGACTGTTGTACTTTTTATGATTAAACTTTGGTAATCCTTACACGCTCCGTTTATGATTCGGGTTTAATAATTAAATCTTGTATTATGTTGTTGTTCTTGTATCTCAAGTTTACTTAGATTTTAAGGTTGAGAAAGATTTAAACAAATAACTCAGGTAAAAAACATTTACACAGATTCAAATTCCACTCGTGTCAAATTGTACTATCTGTGGTGAAGTTTATCGTTTTACCTTTGTACTGATGTTATGTGTTTGCTGTGTGCGTATGTTATTGGCTTACACCGTTAACCTTTATCATGTAACGTCATAGGAGGAACGCTGGGGTTGTTAGTTAGTTAGGTAGTTGTTATTCTGTTCTATTGTTTGTCTGAAAGATGTCAATGTTCTCTGTTTGTGAGCAAAGCAAACCCAGCTGACTGTGATGGTGGTGAAACAACACAAAGAAAAGTGAGAGCATTTCCTTTTCCGAGAATGTTTCTCTGTGTTTTAACTTAAATGTGTGTTTGATTTGTGCAAATAGAGATGTGGTTTTCCAATGCCACTTCTAGTTTGGCAGCTTATCACGTTGTAAAAGATAGACACAAGTGCAGGACACAAGCACAAATCAAGTTTACAGAGGTAATGTTGGGTTGGGATACGAAAAACAAAGGCAGTCACATAAGGAAAGTATCCAAAGCAATGCTCAAATCCAAAAACTTACAAATGTCATTAACTACAGAGAAGATGAGGAACTAGACGATCTGACAGTGAGTGACAGGTGAGCTGTGGACATACTCTGTGAGCTGAGGCGATGATGAGAGACAGGTGGAACTAATACAACACAGGTGACAGACATGACAGACAATGAGACACGATCATGGATACAAAGTCAAACAGAAAGTGAAGTCAAGATACACGGGGAGAATTTGACAATGAAAGCAACAGACATTTATATTTCAAAAGTTGGACACAGTGCCGGACACCAATACAAGTTCAATCTAAGGAACCACCAGGAACATGAAGTGCAGACCTGGTAAGTAAACCAATACGTAAAAATGTAAATATTGCTACACTGACTGTATCTGCAGCTTACATGTAACTGCTAGATTCACATCTCAAATGCGATCACACAGCAATCGTCAGTGGTAAAAACCATTATATTGTTGTTCCAGAGTACACATGCATTTGTTTGGCAGAAAAAAAACAACCTGGCTGTGTTAGAATGAAAATCATCTGGAGCTGGCTCCACACACATTTCCTGTGCGGATCTGAAAGGATTCTAATACGCTCAGGACGTGCATGTGTGAGCAGAGGGAGGGTCAGAGACGTGACACATTCCTCTGAAAGGTGTGACTGGCTCATCGTCACAGGAAGAAGAAATATGATGAGCATGTTAATGGGCCCATTTGCACAGCAGCTGTTTTGACACCTTTTAGCAGGAAAAGATGAAAAAATGTCGTCCAAAAATTGACAAAAGTCATAGTTTAGTATGTCGTCCAAAAATGGACAAAAAAAATCATATTTTAGTATGTGGTCCAAAATGTGACAATAAAGTCATACTTAAGAATGTCGTCCAAAATGTGACAAAAAAGTCATAGTTTAGTATGTCGTCCAAAAATTAACAAAAAGGTCATAGATTAGTATAATAGATCCAAAA